>NC_139826.1:8913608-9013608 GCF_963691815.1 Echiichthys vipera
AAGCTCTGAGGTCTATGGAAAGATTTGTAAACAAAGCGACGCATTGCGATGACGTCAATCAATGTGTGTGACGTGTTACGGCGTGATGACGTATAGGCAGCAAGAAGCATTCGCGCGAGGCCCAGGCAGTGTGAGTACAAACGGGCCTGGCTCGCGGGGGAGAGGGAGGGGGGGACAAGTACCCTAAAGCACGGGGCACAGTACGAACGGACAGTGTGAGTGCGCCCTTACAATGCGGCGCTTTCATTCCTTCCCAGAAGATTCAACAATCTAACCTCAAAGAACAACTGTTCAAAAATGGCCTCCTGTGACTCCAACGACGGTCGTTATAACCCAGTAGAGCACTAACAAAGTCACTCCAACGACTGTCACTCCAACGACTGTCACTCTAACGACGGTCGTTGGCACTTGGAGCATAAAAGGTTCCAGTGACATCATCGGCCTTGAGATAGGTTAAATACCTGGATCTCCACAGTTAGTTGGAGCAGTCCTAGCCTGGTCAGTTGCATACATGAACTGATGAAGCCTCTTGGATGAGAGGTGAAACGTCTTCCTAGACAAATAACCAAGTCCAGTTGCTTTTGAAGCTAGTATCTTGACTTAATTTAGACAGTTACAATGGCAAGTTGGAGCTGCTCAGCACTGCTCACGGAGCTGAACTGGACACTAAACTGCTTTGCTCGCTCAGTCCTGTTCTAACTGAGATATATATTGACAAAAGCTAAAAGCTTACATTAGCTTGTAGGGATCATGAAGTTTCTCAAACTGAATTAATACCACACATATGGTATAAACACTTAACTGCTTTGCTAGCTCAACCTTGTTTTATTAAGATATCTACTGATTTTTTTTTTCTTATGGAAAGATTTAGTTTGGTGACTCGCTTATACCAGTCACAACATAAATAGGCCTACAGAACATGTCATATAGCTATGAAACATTTGATACTTTTCTTTATTACGTTGATAAAACTTTAAAGGTCTGTACTGTGCAATTGGGGATAGTCTTACAAAGACAAGGCTTGTCTGTCCAACGTCAAAGAACTGCTTGGTGAATTCTTCTGAAATCAGTTTTACATTCAAGGAGGTCACAAAGCTCTCAGCCTCCAAGCTCCACGCTCCATAAATGTGTCTGTGTGTGTTTGTCTCAGCCAGAGAGCTCAAAGGCTGTGACCATAACCACTGGGCTCACATGATGGTAGGACTTGGAATATCACGGAGGCCGAGGGGCAAATACATCAGTGTGTGAGAGACACAGAGCAGGAGACAGTGAGTGTGAGAAAAAGCTTTTGGATTGTATACTATTACATCACCACTTCCTGTGTCACAAAAAACTCAGCAGGACATGCATGATTACCTCTTACTTACACACACAAACACACACACACGCACACACAAATACACTACCTGATTCATTCCTGTATAAACATGTTGCAGTTGAAAATATATCCTAGATTTCTTCTTCCCTGCTTTTCCATATCACTTTAAATACTACAGTGCATATCGGACTCTAAGCACACAGTGTACTGTATCAAATACTGTGCACAATCAGAGTGTTTTTTCTGATTTCTGGGATACAATGAGGGAAATTTACAGTGTTGTATACTTCATGTTGATACTTCACCTTTCCTTCTTCGTCTATACCCTCCCTTCCTTTCCATTTCTGTATCTCTGTTCTCTCTTCTGTCAGGATAAAGCCACACTGGATCTGGCCAGATGTACTGCTGACGGATAAATTAAATTGCAACCTATGGCTTATATTTCACTCATGAACCTAAAAGTTAAACAGCCATAGAGGCAAGCAGCCAACTGCATTTGGACAAGACGATAGATCCGCCCATAAGATGTGGGAGGCTCCTGGCAGCATTGACACTTATGGTCTGGCTGTAACTTTAGTCTACCCCCAGAGAGACAGTTAATTCCTGCTCCCTCCGCTCTTTTTTGTTTTCTTCCACTGAAAGTCCCTGATATTCACAGATATGTTTTCTTTCCTCTATCCCTCTTTTACCCCACCATTACTATTCCCTTCGTATACCCCTGCATCTCTCCACCCTTAGTAGTGTTGAATAAAAGATTTATAAGCTCTGACCCCCAGCTGAGGATCGTTGGCAATCAGCAATTGAGTGCTTTGGCTGTTTTTGCTTGTTTTTCTCTTCCATTCTTTACAGATTTGTGGCATAGTCACACCATGTCTTAGCAGGATATGCCATATATTGTGAATTTCATAATAAGTTGTCAGTGGTAGTATAGATTTAATACAGTAATGAAAAAAAGTTCAATGCCATTTGAAATTATGTTGCTGCTGTGCCAGTATGTCTACAGTTCTTCAACACACTGGATATACTAAAATGTCAGTGCTCCAGGTATGTACCAACCCTTAATAATGCATCTAAATGGATTATTATGTGGAACCAAAAAAGCTCATTTTAAATTTTGTCACTCCACTTTGCCAGCAGGCAAACCAAATTTAATGTTGCCATGGGGACAGTGAGTTTCCTCTGGTCTACAACTGAGCCCAACAACACAATTTATACACACATCTCACATTTGTTCAAACTGAAATTGATCTGGTGTGGCCATTTTCCTTATTCACCTATGTCATTATCTTAAACCAAAATGAAGCTGAGAATGTAAGTAACGTGGGGCCGCGGGATACATAAGCTGCCTCGCTGTTGCTTTCCCAAATGTACTTCTCAGGGTTTGCATTGACCCTCTGTGGCCACAAAAAGTCTGTCAATGTATTGTGCTGTTGTACTACAGTACATTCAAGAACTGATAAGGAAAAAAGACTGAATCTAACTTTTGGAATAAATGTTTTTGTCCCTGGAAGTAGTCTGGACCCAAATAGCGAATGAGGCATTTACTATACTCCCTTGCAAGGGCATGTGGCTATGTCATGGCAGGTGTATTGCTCAGGACTCAAGGAAGCTGCAGAATAGAGTGTAAAGTTGTTTAGATGAGCAGATCTCAAGGAAGCTGCAGACAGCAAAGCAGAGGTCTGGTTCCCAACAGGCACGTTGTCAGTAGTTTTCAGTAGTTTCAGCAATGTGGACAAAAGTTACCTGCTTCTAGCAACCACTACTGTAGAAAAAAATCAGATGTGTCAGTCACAACTGATCGTGTGGAAAACACAACAAAATAACAACTCCGCACAACAAGAAATCAGCTAACATGAGCACGGTGACAGGCTGAAGAAAATGAAAAACCATATAGCAATTCAGTCCATTTGTTTGCATTTTGGTGAGTCTGCACCAAGAAAAGTCATGCTGCATTTGTTACAACAGTTTCTGTTTGCACTCTAACCAAGAGCAAACAGACATCAGTAACATGGATTACATGGATGATTATCATGAGGCAAGATCTGATGTTATGCAGAATGTCAGTTTTACATGATTTCTCAGCAGATTTATGAATGTTTATCTGCAATTAGTATGTGTATGACTATTGTGTTAACGGTATTATGACTGAGAAAAAGGGTGCAATTTCAAATTGTATCAATCGGGTTTAAACTTTTCTTTGTTTTTTTGTATATAAATAAAGTGTGCTTTACCCTCTACTTGATCCCTGTCTTAAACCCAACAGTGTACAGGGACCCTTCCTTCTTCCTCCCTCCAATAATCCCTCATCCCTGATACTGAGCAATATGTTGACTATTTTTCCTCTTTTCCCCTCAGTCTTTCTTCTTCTTCTTTAATCCGTCTGGTCCTCACTCTGGACTCTGGGATGCTGTCAACAGTCCTCTGGCCTAGTTCTCAGAGCACCACAAGTCCACCCAGTCTCCCCATCACTCCATTGAGAGCTCCACTCCACCATTCACTACAGTGGATGAGAAGCTTACTGTCTCCTCTCGTTCTTTTGTTCCCTTTGTTTCCCCCACAGCAAGACAGAAAAACAGAGGAAATCCAGCAAGAGAGAGACAGAGAGAGAGATAGAGAGCGAGAGACAGAGACAGAAAGAGAGAGAGAGAGAGAGAGAGAGAGAGAGAGAGGGAGAAAGAGAGACAGAGAGAGATAGAGAGGGAGAGAGAGAGAAAGGGGTTGGACGGGTGGATGCAGGCAGAAAGGGATGTAAGGATTAGCCTTATTTTTTTGTTCTATAATCGAGCCAATTCACACATTAAAAGAGAAATGCAAGTACCAAACAAAAGGGGCTAATTTCACAGTGCTTCATATACATAATCGACCAATTGGGATTTTAAAAAAAAGGATCAAACTCATTTTTATTGAGGTTGGGGATGGATGGAAAACCCACAGAGAAAAGTATTACATTATGAGCTATCTTCACATCTCCCAGGAAGGATGGTGCGGTCTTTTCTCTGCCCTGATTCACATTACTTACTGTACGTAAGTGAAGCTGACTGTCCTGCTTTAAAATACTGTAAGGGATTGATTATAAGAATATACTTAATAATACTAAATATCATCTTTCCAACTTGGCCTATTCTAAAAATGTCAAACTAGCTACAGGGCCTACTGTACAATAATAATTTGCTGTTACACAGCACCTAACTTTATAGTGAAATTGGTTTATTGACCCTGACAACATCTTCTTTGTACTTGGAATATAATCACTATCTTAGTTTAACAGAAGCTACCTAGAGTCATCTGGATCTGCATTATTCCTCAGCGTCCTCAGACATATCTTTCTGCGGGATTCATCAAAATACTTTCATACATTTGTCTGGGTATTCTTCTGAAAGACCCTAACAACAAAACTGACAGAATTGGTTGGTCTTTGATCAAACATTGAAGTAAAAAGCAGCATAATAATAAAGTGTTATAAAATCGTTAGAATTGTTGAGCTTAACGTCAGAATTGTGTACATAGTTCTGTTTTTTGTTCCATTTATCTGAATATGAGAAACTACGGAATTAAATCTGTCTCATTAAATTTTGCAAGTAAAAACATATTGAATTTCTAGCACTGAATATTAATTTTAGAATTAGAATTCGATTTTTTCGCCTCTGAATTTAACTCTAATTTAATTTAACAGATTTCAACAACTCATTTCCACCTAAAATCTAATATACCATATTCAGATGCAAAATTTGATGCATAAAATTCAGTGTTAACATCCCTGAACCCAAGGAAAAGCAAACGATTTTAGATTCTAGATCGGGAGTGTGCGGTCGAGCAAGGAGAGCTGTGACAAGAGTGGCTAGCTAGTTGGCTAATTCCCCCATATACTGTGGATATATAAACGTAATAATCTATACTACTTTACTACTATACTGACTATACTACACTATGATTTCATTCTAAACTGGTTAGTCAGTTAGACTGAAACTCTACCTCCAGTAGCGGAGTGTTGGCTCCCAGGAAGAGGCTGGGGAGCTCGAGCGTCTGCTGCCCCAGGGGCAGTCGATAGATCAGCGGGGACCGGAGAAGCAGCTCTGCTCCTGACTGGAGCTGGTAGCCGCTGCAGTGAGGTGAGGAGCTTTCCATCTCTTGCCGGAGTTTTGATGGCTGCCACAGCGGAGGAAAATACACGGCCACCTTATACTGCAGTCGGAGCTCCAGCGGGGGACGGCAGCAGCAACTCGCTGCTCTATCCAGAGCAGATTTGGCCATGTGGTATCGAGGAACGTTATCATATTCAATGGGAAAACACATTTAGATACAACAACGGCTCCCACTGATGAAGCCACCATCGGCTTCCCGTGGCTTTTAATGACAAACAAATGTACTTCCATAAATGACTGTCAGCAACAAAATCAGTTTGTATTGTTTTCTATTGGAATGTCCAAACTGGCTGTGAGCGATGCAACTCTGCACACTGTGACATGGTGTGCTGTTTTGAGCTGAACTTTTGTCTGAACTTTTATCTATTCATTCCTGTTGCTGGCGATAAAATCACCACAATGGATGAAAAACAGCTGATTCGTGAAACGAGAAGTTATAAAATCATAAAATATGACGGCAGACATTTAAAAGGTTCTATGGAAAACCTCATAAGAAGCTTTGAATATATAAAAATAGACATATGGTACAGTGCATTACCACAATCTTTTCCTGACCTTAACCAAATAGCTTCATTTACCTAACTTTAACCAAGCCTTGACCATAGAAGTGGTCAATTAAAAAAAATAGCTTAGGAAAAACTGACATGGGAGAAAACAGCATTACCCAGTAGTAGTGGAGTTATGATTTCCTCCACCATGCGGAGTAAAACACTTCTCCCAGCACATTGGCTGGCACTTTGTTTCAAAGGGAAAGGGATCAGCATGCAGATGAGGAGACAGAGGCTGACTCGCTGCATAATTGATGAAGTGCAGCAGCTCATTCCAATCTAAACATAGTGATGAGAGGAAAAAGGAAACCATCTGTGTGTTGTTGTGTCTCTGCGCAGCAAGGCCAGAGATCATAGACGCCCTATCAGTGAAACATCTGCCCGGTGGGATGTCTGCACCATGTTTTGGGAAAAAAATACTCATGAATGTCATGTAATATGGCAGACAGGTGTAGCCATTAGTACACACAATCAGTTACTACCAAGCGGGAGCCTAAAGAGCTGAAATGAAGTCAACGTGGAAGTGCCAAAAACTGCTGTTCCTCAAATGACCACTGGAGGCTGGCTCCAAAAGAGAGTCAATCCCCATAGACCCTCAATATTTTCATTTAGTTAGTTGTCTGTTAAGATGCTATCTACAAAAGAGTGAGTTAAAACAATGTTGATTGATCATATGACCCACTAAAGAAAGCACTTCTACTTTGCCTCTTTGCCAAGTATTCCAATATGCATGTATGTGTCGACATACCCTCTCTATATTCAAATTCACCGCACACATGTTAGTGACACTGCTGACGGTGGTTTGCCTGCTGTGTTTTATTGTTATCACAAATCGAGAACTTCCAACTTCTGAGTCAGGCTTGTAGTAAGGGCAGAAGTGTAATAGGGACGTGTGTGTGTATGGATTTAAGAGTGAAACATATAGGGGAAGTAGAGAGGCGAATGTGTTTCAATAAAGTTGATAAATGAGCAAATAAGTCCACACACATAGCCACTGTGAATGTGACAACATTGAGGCTCTGAAAGAACAGGCTAGCCTGCAATTGCATCTTACCGCCAAAGAGGCCGATAGAAACAAGGTATCTCAAATCTTATTGATTATGACTTTAAGGCTTAAAGTTCTGACTGCGGCATCCCGCCTGTCAGAAACCTACTGGGAGACTATAACCATATGATACACAATCTATGGTTGCTACTGTTCGCATCATACTGCTGTATCACAGCAGGAATTAAAGATGAGAAATTATGAGGAAAGGATAGTAGTATCAGTTTCAGATACAACTACAACCATTTGGATTTTGACCCATTCAAACTGAACAAACTGCAATTTTGTATTCCCGATAAGTTGCGACATTGCAAAAAAAACAAATCTGAAAGAAAAAGACATCAAAGTTGAAGCAGCAGATGCCGAGGTATCCTCATTTTGGTCCCTAGTGTGTTTCACGCTCCTGTGTAGTTAATTCGCCTCCAGTTTGTTAAACAGACTTTCTGTTGAAAGTCTTCACAAAGATCCACCAGAGCTACACAAGACATTGTACCACAATTTTCTGGTCCCCTTTTAGCTGTTAGTAACGTTCAGGCCAAAGCTGTGCTTTATACATAAATATTCAGGCATGAATCACGTAATGCAAAAAGAGATTTACACACAGTCACCGATAGAAGACGAGACCGATGCGGGGCCATCAACATTAATTTTCACTGTTCACAAGCAACCATCAATCATCCAGGTATAAAGATGTCACTTAGCTTTTTCTCCCCTCTACTTTGCTGGACTGAAAGTCATTATTATCTGCACTGCTCCAATCGTGTGAAAGGGCTCTTGATGCATGCTGAAGGTGCATCCATCAGACCACTTAGTGTAAATGACAGCAACTGTTACTGTGACCCTGAGCACTCAGAGAGATATTGAGAGATAAGGAGCAGAGGAACTTGACTTTAATGGCTAAGCCTGATGAAACTCATACAGCTGTGACAGTGTGTCGTAAAGTCTCAACACTGTGAGCACATTAGTAAAACCTTATGAGGAAGAACATCATTATCTGAGCCTAATTCAAAGTGCTCCTTCCTTTTGGATTGCATTATTGACTTGAATGGACTTTACTACGAGAGGAGCTGATACCGGGGCCAGCAAGTAAGTCTCTCAAAACGCTCTTATAATAAACTCCGGGTTTGCTAACTAAATTGTTGGTGCTTCGTTTTATGTGTAGGGACTCTTATCATGCTACTGCAGAGGTTTGGTCTTATTTTAAGCAGTATTAGTGGTTACAAAAGCCATTTTACACGTCAGGCTGTTAGGGACTCTATCGGATTTCTCCGTTAATAGTTCATTCACAAAAAAAACTGTCTCGATGGCTTTTTTGATGTATGTAAATGCCGCTTTAATACAAGTGGCCAAAATTTGTAGCTGTAGAAGGGTTACTGTTTTGGTTTGTTGACCAGAAAAGTTCATAGCAGGAAGAATTCAACTCAAAATCAATTCAAGCTTAACTTGTTGTTTTTTTTAATTTCCAGTAGATTACATGATTATGTGCATTGTGAAAGGGGTTGTGACAAAGCCACAGAGAACTGTTGACCAACTCTTTGGTTTCCCTCAGCTCTGTGGAGCAGTGAAGCGTTATTTAGCTTGTTTTCGTTTTATGGCCAGCAACTTAACTGTTTTGGTTCAGTCTCAATGCTTAAATTAAACTCAGTTACAATCGCAACAGGCAGCTGTTTACAGTAAAAAAGGTTCTGATAAACTGACTTCCTGCCCAGCACCAAACGGCAAACAGATTAAGTTTCGGGCTAGCTGCTGAACATAGTACAGTATGTAGCTGCTGCCAGGTGGAGATCAGAACAAAGCTAAGAGGCCAACATTCATCGGTTAATAAACTTGTGACAGCATCGGTTGTCACTGGTTGTTCAACGTATACTCATCAAAAGGTTTGTAGGACATCATACAAAAAGTTCTGCAAAGAAAAATTGGACAGATTTCTTACGAAAATCGATCGGAAGTCGACCGCGAGACAGTGATCTAAAACTATCACTATGTGACCTTTTTAAGCATACAAAAGATGACGGGTAGGACAATAACTTGGTAAGGATGGAAAAAAAGGTTTTGGTTTGGTTTAGTACGTCTAGGATATAAACGGCAACAGGAAACGGACCCAGCTTGCCTGGGTTTAAATCCTATTTTTTGGGACCCATCCAACATCTCAACTTACCTCCTTAAGTGGAGATTCACTTTCTTATACTACATCCCCTACTTTGAATACGTGAAATACCCACACAATAAATATGTGGAATACACACTACTTATAGTGCATCGCTTTTGTCAGTTACAAAAATGTTAAATACACACAAAAGTGTTATACTGAACATATGAATAATGCATGATATTTCACTGGGTTGTGTCTGGCTCTCTGGCCAAGCTTTTGCTGCGCTGCTTGTTTTGGCAGCTCCTGGGTTGAGACCGGAGGTTAGTGCTGCTTCTCTTCGGCACCCATATTAACCATAGACTGTATAAATATAATGTTCACAAATTGGACTGTTCAGACCATAGCATCACAGGGGTCTGTGGCTGGATCATGATATAGTTTCTGGTCTATTTTCTCCATGAACCCACACGTAAATATGGCAAACACACTGATAATCTATTATAAACAATGTAAATATAGTATATAGATCAGACTCTGCACTTTTTCTTTTCACTTTGACACCAAATCCTTCGCCATTGCCTTGCAGGTTTCCTCACGTAATGAGTGAAATCAGACTTCTAAAAGTCTGTGCTGTGATAAAACATTCAAGTGGCAAAAATAATGTGAACTGGTTTTAAGAATAAATGATGGTGGGCCAGTTGACAAGAAATCTAATTGGTATATGACCAACTCCCATATAACACACAATGACCACGACTAGATTACAGTTTTTCTCGATTGCTAAGACACATTTCTTGAAAGCTTCTCTCCTTTTCTCTAAACTGTGAACACAAACCCCAATTTTCAAGCTACATTCACAAAACCTCAGACTCTTCTTGCAAAACCAAACTTTCACCTCAAAACAGTTCAATCTGTGACCAAAACTGAACTTTGTTGTCAAATCGTGCCCCAAGTCAATCAAAATTAAAAACACTACTGAGCAGTCACTAAATACTACATAGAAAAATAGAAAACACAATGCTCAGGACATGAAGCTGAATGCATGTTGCAAAACAAAAAACCTGTGCATTTAGCACTTTTACCCAAAGACAAAAAACAGAAATCTTGTGCATTTACACGCAGCACTTGTACAAAACAAACAGAAATCGTATGCATTTGCCACTTGTGTACATGTGCCACCTGTCCTCCCACCCCCATGTGTCAGTCTTTCAATTCTACAAAACGAGAACATGCAGTTACAAAAAATATCCATGGAATACTAGGCCTACAGACAGTTAGACTAACCCTCCATTACAATACTAAAGTACATTGGCACAGTGATGTGCTGAAACATATATTTACTTACAGCATACTTTGGTACGGTATAAACTGTAATATGTCATACAGTAATTTGCTCTCAACATTTACATACTGTACTATAATGTCAAAAAAGATAATTACCTGTTCTCTTCTCTAAATCTTCGGATTATGGTGGACACAGTGAATCTACCGATGTTTGGTTGTATGGCCTCCCTCATGATCATGCCATGGACACGAACATGGTCAATCACAGTAGCTCTGATTTCATCAGATATTACTGTTCTTTGTCTTCGCTGACCACCTTGTTCACCTCGACCACCTTGACCTCCTCTCACACAAACTCTTCCTCTCAGATTTCTATCCATTGTAGTGCCTCACAAATCAGTGCTCTCTGAACTGGCTTTATATATTCCCTCACATCATTAGCCACAAGTGTAATCAATTTTGAGTTGTTGTGTCCAAGTAGTGACAACCATGCTTTAATTGTGTGTGACTTTTGCCACCTGTGCTTAACATTTTGCAGCACAGGTGCATCACAATGAAAATGTGTTGGGAAGTTGTGTCTAAACAGGTGAAAAGTGCTCATGGTTTTGCCAAAAGAGTGATTGATTCAATCAGTGGGTTCAGGCAACAGATAAATTGGTTCAGACAACAGGGTTTAGTGTTTTAGCAATTGAGAAAAACTGTAATTCATGCCAATACCTACAGGAAATATATGGCTTGTCTGTTTTCTCCGAACAGTTTCCAAAATGATTTAATACTCTTGTATGATGTCAAGATTTTGCTAATGTTGGTTGGCCTTGGCCACCATGTGATGCAATAGAAGATATTCTAATGTAAAGCTGTAAAAACACATGACAGGAAGCCATGCAGGGTTGCACAGCACTTCAGTATGCTGTGGGATAAAGAGGCTGTCAGTGCTGATGTAGAGGAGGGGCGGACTTTCTTTAAGGCTGAATGCAGATTCTGCATTGTAATTTTTATGTCTTTGAATTTCTCTACAGCTGTACTCCCCCAAGAAATTAAGTCAAAAGCAACTGGACTTGGTTGTTTTCCTAGACAAAAAAACAAGTCCAGTTGCTTTTGACTTAAATTTCATTGGGGGTAACGATGACCTGAACAAATGAGAATATTCACAGGCTTACTACAGCTGTACTGTTCTCCTAAGTTCTGCTGGTCCTTGTATGGAAGAAACCAGCATTAAATTCTATATAGTGATAAACTAACTCATGCTCAATCTGTTGTCTGATAGCACGATCATGCAAGAGCCCACACATGTAAGAACATACAGAGTGAAATTGAACACATCTCTCAAAAAATAAAATGTACTATATAGAGCATGAAGAGAACTTTCTATTCATTCAGTAGTTTCTTTTTTAAATGAACAAGAGAATATTGATTTGCCACATTTATTCTTATTCTCTGTCCCTGGCCTGTTCATAATGATCAGTGTGTTTTACAGTGAACAGCTGAGTGTGATGAGAAGGCTTTGACAGGCTGGACAAAGGGTTCAGTGAGAGAGACTGTCTTGGCTGGCTCCCAGCAGCCTCCACGCCTCCAACGACCAGACCTCCCCATTCATCTCTACCGGCCCTAACAAGCTCCGGGCCCTAACGACCTCAGAGATTTTAACGAGTTCTAACGAGGGAGATGCTCCTTAACACGTCCTATGATTCAGCTAGCTCTTTGGTACCTTTTACTCATGAGACTGAACTGTTTTTTACATGGTTGTTATTGCAATGAAAAAGTTTCAAGGTCATCTGAATCATTTAAAAACAAAACCATTCATTTCAATGAAGTACTTTCCCTTAAGCGGCAAAAAAACACCAAACAAGCACTCAACTTGTTTCTTTTGCTATGACAGCTTCGCTACATGCTAGATTTCTTTCTTACTTTGTCCTTTCTAGAGAAATTCTTGAGATACTGTACAAGGGTATCTGAGTTGGAATATCCTAAGGTCCCAAAACCAAAGCATTTATAGCAGTGACAATTGTCCATTTAGCGACCAAGTTAGCTGGCTTGCAGTATACTAGGCCATGTGCTAGCTAATTCTAGTATGTTATTGGCTAGGAAGTTTGTTATTCCTCCATACACAGTACTTGCAAACATCATCCAACCCCAGTAATTTTGAAAGGATACGCAAACAAAAGGTTCATTTTCAGGTCTGACTGGCCATTGGCTGTAATTCATAAGGATTTTACACATAACAGATGTTGTGTGTCTTAACAAGGATATCCAATAAGATTTCAGCAGTCATACATTGTAAAAAAAAGTGAGCTGTCATTTTTTATCATAAAGCAGGTCAAGGTGCTATATACAGTAAATACACACTGAAAGAATCAAAACAGTCACTCCACAGAGAAATTCACACAGTCTGTATTCAAAAACTGCATTTAAAGGAGCCGTCAGGACTTCTGTACAGTTGTGATGTCAACTGCATTATACAGTATAAAGACAGACAGTGCTGCTACAGTGCCCTGACAGTAATTTCCTGGCTGCATTGATGGTGCAGAGGGGACAACAGCACAGGTGTGAAAAACCTGGAAATGCTGACCAATCAGAGCAGACTGGTCTTTTTCAGTAGGGGGTCTCAAAGAGACAGGGGCTAAAACAGAGCATTTCAGACAGAGGGTGATTACAGATATATTCAGACAGTATGAGGAAAAATAATGTGTTTTTTTAACATTAAAACATGTAAACATGTTCTAGTATAAACCTGAAATAAGTATGAAGCTGAAAATGCATAATTTAAAGGCATAATATGTCCATTTAAAAGACTGCAGAAATACAGAAATCCTCCAACTGCACACCCACTGCATGATATAGACAAATTCATAACAAGTCATTTAGGCCAGAGTCAATTCATAAAATATGTACTTTAGTAGCTTTCTTGAATCAACAGCTCTGTATCTGTCTGACCTGGCCTCACTTCAAAACACAAACAGTTTTCTCTGGAGGAACAGGTATTTTTTTGTGAAATACCTTTTTACATTTCACAATTAAAACATGAATTTTAATTTAACTGCCTAGGTTTCTGGTTTTGTGCTTGTTGGCTCACAGTCACACTGAACTGAGTCAGAAAAAGGCCTATTGGTCTGATGGAACTGAGGCTGCATGGACATATGAGCCATGACAATGAGAGGGTCTTTTTCCTGCTTGTTTCCATTGACACGCATCCCGGCCTCTGTTTTATGACAGCATTGCAGTGGGAAGTTCCCTGGACCACACAGACACAAACACACCACAGATTGGACTAATGATATGCTTCCACAGAACATCTTTAGTTGTGCAGCATGGTCCAGAGTCATAGGACATATTTGTCACACGTTTTTTTTAAAGGCTGGACCACAATAGTCTCTGTGAGGATACTGACCAGTTTAGTTCCAGTTCTCCTGGTTTGTTAATGTTGTTGTTTTTGCAGTGTACTACTTTAATGAGGAGGCAGATAATCTTGTTTCCACTGAACCCTAGTACTGAGGGGATTTTGTTCCTAAGTTGCAGAAAAACATACAAATTCAACATTCTTAAAATAAATCAAAATCAGACAACGAATTATACACTGATTATTGAGTCACTGTCTACATATTGATTTGTAAATGTTAACTTGTTGTTTCATGTGGAGTTTGTCAAACTGTGAACTCTGTGGGCATCAAGCAAAAGGTTTTCTCTTATGAGACAAAATGTGGCCGTCATGGCCTGATAACCAGGTTCTACTTTACAGCAAATGTATAGAAATACAGATACAAAATACTACTTGAAATAATGACACTCATCACCCGGATATTGCCATCCTTATGAGGCATGGGAGTAGCTTTGCAGCAGCAAGGAAAACTAGGGGCCAAGATGGAAAGAGAGCTGCCCATTGGTCCAATGGCTCGTTATTCCAAAACACTAATAGTCCAAAAGATGTCCCATTGGACCAAAAGCCCATTGATCCAAAAGATGATGAGATAAACGTGTTCATGGGTAACCTGTCTACCCTTCCGTGGGCAGATCTGTCCAGGATACAGACTGCTGTCAACATCTCCCTCCCTAACATACTCTCTCATAATAAGGTCATCTGCTCCAGGCATGGCAACAGCTCTGGTAGAACGTGCTGCTGTTTTCTACATGTAGCTACATGCTAGCGGCTGAGAAAGCTGTAATATTTGTTTCTTGGGTTGCCCATTAAAGCTGTAATCCGTAAGATTTAAGATACCTTGTTTCTAGCAGCCTCTTTGGTGGTTTCTGTCTTTCAGAGCCCTCCATCTTGTCACGTTCACAGTCGCTATGCCTGTTGATATCCAGTTGCATTGTGTTTGGTTAGGGTTAGGACTTAAAACGTTTCTGACGCTGAAATTGCTTCTTTATTGCCCCACAGTCCACTGCTACCAATATTTAGCTACATGCTAGCAGCAGTAATAAGGAACAGCGGGGAGGAGACCAGGATGTGTCTGACCAATCAGAGCAGACTGGGCTTATTGGGAGGGGGGCTTAAAATAGACGGACAAGTGTTTTTTGAACATTAAAGCATGTAAACATGTTCAAGCAGAAACATAAAATACATCTATGAACCTGAAAAAGAGAATAATCGGTCCCCTTTAAACAAATATCGCATTTATCTATCAAATAAAGGCAAAATGTTTTTATTGTATAGCAGTCTTAACCACTCATCCACCAGGACACCATAGCACCAACGTTTTAATGGTGGAGTTTATTTTTTTAATTTTTAATAATTTTTTTTTAATTCATTTTTAGAATTGAACTTGTCATAAGTAATTGTAAGCCAATATTTAGCATAAGTCATGCCACAAGGCAGTCATCTAATTAAAAAAATACTACAAGGCAGTGGGGACATTAACCCCCATATGAGGGGTTCTGTGTAAACTTGTGTTGTTGTACACATAGTGGGAGGAAGCATGGTCCAGAAAATATAAGCAAAGCAGATGTGGCAACACAAGCCACAGTCTCTTTCTGGTTCCAACCATAACTGAGCTGTAGACTTAACTGTGAGGAGGCATCTCTGCCAGACTGTAGAAAAAAAAGTCTTCTTCAAAGTAAAACCAGGCATGATTTATGGCTGATATCATGGAATTATAGAAATCCAGTTTTTTGCTCTGAATAATCAGTGAACATTAATAACATAAAACTTCTAACTAATTCTACAGGATCCCAGTACAGAAACAAAAGTTTGGATTGTTTCAGTTTTTGGGAACCCTCTGAGTCTGCTGACACAATACTCATTTTGAAACTAGGGCTGCACCTAACTATTTTTAATTCAGTGATTGATTTAGTCAATAAATATCAAATCAAAATTTCCCAGAGCCCAAAAAAGAATGTCTTCAAAACTCCTCATTTCATTCAAATGCTCTCAATTTACAATGATATTAAATGTATAGCATAACTAAGCATGACTTTGCATAACGATAGCGTGAAACTTTATCATACCACTTAATATACATAATATAATATATATATGTGTAGGCACACTCACAATATCTGTAGTAAAAGCACTGATTCACAAGCATATATGTTCCCTACCTGTACCTGTTCCCTAAAACCCTTTAAATGCAGTGAAAGCCATAGTTTAACTATATAATCAAAATAACTACATATACATTGTAATACAGTGTGCACAACTCTATGGATTGATATTTTTGTAAAATAAGTAATTACCGAGATTTCTGCATGCGTGTACTGGACTTCTGAGACTGATACCAATGATATATGATACATGGAAGTTTAAAAATACAATCAGATGTTTTATCTTCTCCTGAGACAGCATAATTTATTTTATGTGTATCTTTTAACCACATCCTTTTACACAACAATTTAGGACTAACACAAATGCAGATAACAAAGAACAAGGTGAAAAGAGACTAAAGCCTTTAAATTCCTCTATTTCCTGTTTGTCAAGTGACCAGGAAATCACATTATTCTTTATTCAATCCTATTACAACTGTCAACAATATATTACATGTATAGAGTAACCACTGGTCCATATAGCCAGCCGACCGTGAAAATGACCTCTGCGTCTCATCATATTACCTCTCTGTGACCTGTGTGTGTGTGCATGGATGCGTAATTCACTAGAAAGTTGCAAGACATAGCCTCCAGGGATACACATAGGCAGACAACATAATGCCCTCACGCACACACACACACACACACATACAATTTTCTATATGAGCATATGGGAACGCTTCATATATTTCAGATGTGAAACATCCTCCTTTTGAAACACAAGAATCACAACCACCTCTCTTACTTTATGACCAATGTTGTGTTATCACATGCTTCTTGGCAGTGCCCCCTGTATCCTAGGGGTGTGCATCTCTCCCTTATGAGAAGATCCAATATGTAACTAGATAAATGGACTACAATACAATGTAGGGAACAATACATTTCAACATACTATAATGATTTGGAGTGATTCGATTTTTGTGTGGTGCGGGTCTATACCATATGATGCAATCTGATAAAGTCCTCAACATTTGTTTAATAAAGACATTCATTTTCTTTAAGAAATTAAGATAATATAATTCTAAAAAGTGGCACTGCTGTTCACCTTCAAATTGATATATTTCATATAAGACCAGGGAATCCTTAGTATTTTTGTTCCTTTACATTATGGCATTGGAAAAAAAAATGGATACCAAATGTCATTCTGTTTATTACTTTTCCAATAGACACAGATAGACTTATCCTACTGTATGAACAAACAAACTCTAACGTATTTACCTTGTCACAACACATATTACTTTCAACTGCACTGTAAGGATCTGAGCAATGAAACGGTCTGTAGATGCTATGATTACCTTTGACCTCACTGAGCTGTGATTAAGTTGTAGCAGGAAAAAGTTTTGAAAATAAATGTATTTGGCTTGTGTGTTCACGCTTGTGCTAACTGCATCACGTTATAGGCACCCATGTAATCCTTGTCACCAGCGTAGCTTTCATGTCGTTTCACGAGTTGAGTCGTAGGACTCGTTGTGCTGCCGCAGGACTTTATAGCTGTTCTACAGACCTCACAAATGGCCAGACTTTTGTTGAATTTTCCTTACTAACTATAGAATCCACATTTCTTCCAGGCGGCACGGTGGTGGCTTTGCCTCACAGCAAGAGGGTTCCTTGTTCGAATCCCGGCTGGGGCCCTTCTGTGTGGACTTTGCATGTTCTCCCCATGTCTGCTTGGGTTTTCTCCGGCTTCCTCCCACAGTCCAAAGACATGCCTGTGATGCTAATTGATGACTCTAAATTGCCAGTTGGTGTGAAAGTGGGTGTGAATGGTTGCGTGTCTATATGTGCCCTGTGATAGACTTTCGTCCTGTCCAGGGTGTACCCCGCCTCACGCCCGATGTCAGCTTGGATCGGCACCAGCCCCCCGCTAGGGACAAGCGGTTGAAGATGGAGGAAGATGGATGGATGGACATTTCTTTCAAGCTTTTGCTTTTAGATTTGATGGTGCACTGTAAACCATGTCAGCCATGTTGTTCAACTATGTTGTTGGCCAAGCAACCATAGTAATGGTCAACGCTTTGTCTTGTGTTGACATTTAACCTTTTACAAGTGTGTAGCGAACTCCACTCAGTGCAGTGGAGACACTGTGAAAAAGCAGCGAAGCTCAGTCAACCGGTTCATAACTCTACTATTGGGCCATAATCCAGTTCAGGGTACATTTTGACTGAACCACAGGTCCGCATATCGATGTAGTCACATCTTTGACGTTAAAATCGGTTTCCAATTCGCATCAGTGAATCTTTACATTATCAGGTCTATGCATCAAAAAAAGACACCAAGGCCAATTTGCATTCACCATGCACACACAAATCACACACATAAAGCAGACACCCAAGGAGTGACCGGTTGCTTTGGGTGGAGGATCTGCTGAGGAGAGAAAGAGGAAGGGAGGAGCAGGAAGAGGAAGATGATGGAGAAAGAGGAAGAAAAAGTGCTTTCTTAACAGCATGGATATAATCTGCTGACATTGGCAGACAGCAGCATTTAGCTTGGAGCTTGTTGTGAAAATGTGTATGCATGACACCTAAAACCACCAAGTACAGTATCAAATCCACTAGTAAAGATGAAACCCTAAAATAAAGATGGCAGGATGGCATACTGCCTATAGAGGTTTTCCACAAATTCAAGGCAAAGTGTGTACTGTATGGGATCATTGAGTAAAACAGTTCACTTTTAAAAAGCATTTTTTTGAAGGGGAAGCCTTCTGATTTTACAAATCAAAGTCTGTATACAGGTATTGGAGAGTATTACTTCATATCTGCAAAAAGCTGTATAAAGCAAGGGAGCTGCAAAAATCACAGAAAAAGACAAATTGCCTTGAGTGATGTCAGCCTCAGTTGGAGACTGACTACGACATAACTCGAATATGAAAAAAAATCATTATGGTGTAGAGAAAGCACGCTTACTAGAACTCTGTAGCTCACTCCTCATCTCTGTTTAAAGCCAGCCGCTCAAGGCTACATTAGCCACAACTAGCATGACACATCAAAATCACCCACCAAACTGTTGGGCGTCAATTGCGTTGTAGGTAATGTAGGCGCCAGGTTGGGCCAAGTGCAAGTAGTGAAACACTGATTAGCTCGGGCAGCACGGTGAAGGCATTAAAACGTCTTTTTTTACCACTTATACTGCTCAAAATAAAACCAAACCTCTGCAGTAGCATGATGAGAGTCCTAACACATAAAAAGAAGCACCTTTTGGATTGACTTTGGTAATCAACTCGAATGGACTTTACTATGAGAGGAGCTGGTACCAGGGCCAGTAGGTAAGTCTTTCAAAACACTCTTTTAATAAACTCCGGGTTCACTAACTATGTGGTAAGTGTTTTGTTTTATGTCTTAGGACTCTTCTCATGCTACTGTAGAGGATTGGTGTTGTTTTGAGCAGTATTAGTGGTTAAAAAGCGGATTTAATGCCTTCACAGCGCTGTCCCGAGCATATCAGCTGCATTACATTACATTAATTACTGTAAGCGACTGTCCGGAATAAATTGTCTCAATGGCTTATTTGATGAGTGTATTTGCCAAAAAAGACCCTGGGATGATATTAAGCTGGAATTTTACTTTAACTATCATATATGAGAAAGAATAGCAGAGATGTATCCCATTTCAGCAGCTCGAACTGCCTAAAATGGCAAATTGTTGATGGGATATTGCGCTGATGACATTTCAGGGCAATACCTTTTGTGAATCGGACTTTGAGACGGAGCAGACAGCGGTTGCATGCTACAGCACAGCTACAGAACACTAAGGAACAGAAGATTTCACTTTGGGAAGAGCCTAATCCCCGTGGCCATAGCAACTTTAAAAAAGAGACCTTGCCGAACTGGCCTGAATATGTACTATTGTATGTTGTTATATGTGATATTATGTGTTGTCTGATGTGTACAGTGCTGTGGAAAAAAGTTTCTCCTTGGGAACAATAAAGTCTAAAGTCTGAGTATGCATGGTGCTATCAGCCTGATCAATTATTTGTGAATTTGCCCGTGAATGTTGAAAAATATTAATATTAATACGAATTAGAAACAAAATTGAAAATTTGATATAAATCCTGCTACTAAATGGAAGCTCAAACAAAGATATACACTTTAGTAACAGTAATATTTGACTGATTTAATAAACATTTGAAGAGTCATATCACGAATCTGTGGCAGAAAATGTTCACTGGTATTTTAAACATGTCTCCTCTGCAGTTATTGTGTCATTGCCCAATAAGTCTTGCATCCATTTAACAACCAAATTGTCAAAACCAGGCTGTTTTTGAGAACCGATGGAGAAAAACTATTAATCCAAACAAATTGTTTCTTCTTTATCAAACTGTAAAGATCGATTAAAGCCACATTATTTCTTGAGTGTTTTGAGGGCTGATGAATCAATGATCCTCATCCACTCAGTGATGTTTGTTCAGTGCATCTTTGGGGATTCAGTCATTCAGATAGGGTAGAAGTGTTTTTGGTCCAGGCTGTACTGACCCATATATATTAGAGTGAGCTGGATAACATAAACAAGAGGACCATTAGAAACCAAATGAATAATAGATGGACATCCACAGACACAGTGTAGGAGAAAGGGAAGGGAGATGCCTTGAAAGTGGTATTCCTTGAACATTGATTACCCAATTTTATTCTGTCTCTAAGACTAGAACAAAATAGAGGGAGTAGGGGAACGTATTTAGAGTTATTTTAACCCAAACCACAATGTTTTCATAAACCTAACTAAGTAGTTTGAATTCTCAAAAAGTAATGCCAAGGGGTCCTGGCGAAGAGTCGGTATGAGACGAGTAGGAAATGAGAACTAGTTGCTACGTTTCAGAAACATTGAGATTAAACATATCTGCAGTTTGTAGAATCATACAATCTCAACATTTTATCCTGGTGACTGTGATAACTAGCTATGTTTCCATTCACATATTTTTATGCGTATTTTTAAGTATGGCATAAGAAAAGCTGAATGGAAACGACAACATTCAAATTAAACTTTCTCAATTGCGCAAAAATGCTTTAAAGCTTGGTTGAGGTGGTTTTTGCCTTTGCTGAAAAAGAGTTGATGCACTAAACGGGATATGGAAACACATTTTCAGTCACATGAATGATCGACTGCTTCTGATGTCAGTGTATTCCTGGGTAATACCATAACGTGTCCTTATTGCCAGACAGCATGAAACAATCCGTACTATCTGACAAGGAAGAACAATTAAAACTTGACCAATTGGATCAAATTCCTGAAGACATCTCTCCATTTTTCTCTTGTAGATTGCCAGGTTTAGATGGAGTTAGATGGCCAAGGCAACTTGTTTTGTTTCCAGTTAGGAATCTCTACTTGTTCTACTCCTTAACTGGCATGTTATAGCCATGTGTAGCCCATAGCGCTAACTCCGGACCAATCTATGCTGTAGCTTAGTTTATTCATTTCAAACCAGCTAATTAAAAGGCACATAATTAACATTTCTTTTTTGCAACTTTTCAAAAGGTAGCTCAAAATTTCCTTGACAATTGAATGGAAACCTTGCTCAGCAATGTGTCCATGCAAAATCTTACCTATCCAAAATACAACTACTGCCAGGAATAGATCATCACTGTAGGTTAAGGGGTCATTTGACAAGAAGCAATTGAGATATAACTTACTGTCCCAGTAGACGCAGTGCTGAAATACCTCTCACTTTATTAGCCTACATCCTGTACTCTGTTAATTAGCAGTACAAATGCTGTGCAAGTTTTCAGAGGGATGGACATTATTACAAGTCTATTATCTACAAATTGTTGGATCTGGCAAAATAGTGACTTCCCATTAGCAAGAAGCCTCAATTTCTGCCTGGTTGGTGCATCTCGTTGTACAGCTCTCAGAAGAATTTCCTCCAAAGCACTAACTGCTAATGTCCTTTCACACGAAATGCTAAATATTTTCATCAGCAACAGTCCAGGCACTGACAGAAAATAAAAGACAATTCCTTTTAATTTCCCATCGCCCATGGTGATGCCCTAGAGTAGAACTAAAAATATTCTGAATCTGGAGGGAAGGATGGGCATTTTTGCTTGACAAATTACTTCAACGATTCATTGATTATTTAAAAAGTTGCTGATTAATTCTCTGGTGATCAACAAATCGACAAATCATCTCAGCTCTAATTTCTTGACTTTACAAAGAAAACTTGAGTTTTAGGTATTAGTATTAGATAATATTAGCGTAAATGTATCGATTATCTAATGATAGAAACCACATAATCGCATTCATTAGTTTAAAGTGAAAGGTATTAGCCCCCAACATATAATGAAACTCTATCAGTTTTTGACAGAGCAGAGACAGCCTTACAAACCCTGCTGTATTTTTTGCATTTCCATTATTCATTTTATCTGACCTGTGCTCTCATGGATCTTATTATAAAGTTGATTAATACACAGCATTTTGATTCTGTAATGCTAACATACAGGAGGAGGAGCACTAGCCTGTGAAAACAGTAGTGTAACATACTCTTTGGCTGCAGAGGGCATTTTCTAAAGTCTGGGGGGAAATTATTCATATTATATAATAATAATATTCTTGGCGTGGGCTTGTTTAAAGCACATTCAAACACAAAGCCTGCATTACAAATTGGGGGAGTAGATTGAAAGATAAGGGCATTTGACAGGAAGGGATGGTCTAACAAAAGATGTTATCAGGGTGCATTGTGGGGAATGTAGGATCCAGTGTTTTTGGAGCTCATCCCACACTAGGGACTAAGACTCAGTCGTTTTGTTCTGCTCCTTCAATTTTGACCGTTCTTCTTTTAAATCTTTCTTTTGTCAGTTCACCAACTTCAATAAAGTGAACTTTTTTTAAATTCAGTCATTTCATCATGCAATGGTGTGATGAGAATGAAAAGCTGAATTAAATTGAACTATATTTAAATTGAGTCTATATATTTCTTTCTATATTTACTATTAGAAATATTCTTGGATCCATGCATCTTATTGGATTAGTATTAACTTTATATCTAGGATTGTTCTTCAGTGTTGGGAGAAGTGTTCAGATCTTCTCAGCAAAAGTATTAATACTATGTTGTAAAAATACTCTGTTACAAGAAAAAGTCATGCATTCAAACTCATATTCAAGTAAAAGTACAAAAGTATAAGCATTGAAATACCCTTTAAGTACCGAAAGTTAAAAGTACTCATTATGCAGAATGTCCCATATCCGAATTATAATTAGTGATGCATGAATTTGTTTGTCACTTTAATGTTGCAGCTGGTAAAGGTGGGGCTAACTTTAATTATTTGATATAATGCTGGGCAGTTTAGTCCATAATAATGAATCATAATGTATTAGTTTATTTGTCATTTCTAAAGACTTCAATTATAAATACTAGAGTAAAGTGCAACGGTACTTGAGTTTCCACCACTGTCATTCTTGTGTATCACTTTCTCCTACTCCCCCATTTCTCACTGCTTAACAGAAAGCCAATAATCTCTCCTCATGGCACATGACCTCTAACATTTGGGGTCATACTGTACAGGTGACAATAAAATGTGCAGAGCTTGAAAGAAAGGAGCTTTTTCTTTGATATTTAGAATGAGGGAGACAAAGAGAGAGGGGAGACACTGAATGGCAGGCAGACAGAAAGGCTTGCAGAGCCTATGGGCGTCTGACAGGCAGACATATTGACAGACTGTATCATGAACCATTTGATGGACGCTTTCATCCACAGCATCGTGCATTTTGCATGGGTGGGTACTGGACCACCAAAGCCCGGAGCCGTCAAGCTGCAGAACCACTGACTGACGGACGGACCGATCATGCACACAGCCAGCCAGACAGAAGTCAGGGAGGCTGGGTGTCTGACGGCTGCGCGGCTTCTCACGCCTTCATGTTTGGCTGCCAGATCGGCCGGACAGTAAATCAATGACGCTGCACTCTCATGGAGACGCACGGTAACCGTTCAAAAGACGGGAACGGCACGGCGAGGCTGGAAAAACAACGGAGATGATTGTTTTGATGATGGAGCATCTCCTGTCGTTACCCACCCAGGTCCATATGTGTGTAACGGAATGTGCCTAACCGACGTGTAGGTCCGTTGTCGGACACTAATCTCACGGGCCTCTCTAATGTGTCAATTTGCTCCATCAACCCACCGAGATGAATGGGATGCCTAATTTAGGCACCGGTCACATACACGGAGCTTTTATACAGGGTATCCAGAAGGATACAACCCAAATCCTGTGCGTATCAGGGCAACATTGACCAGAAACCTTTGTGAACACAGCGGACCGACCCTTTTGTGAGTGTGGCAATCCTGTTTTTGCAGGGGGAAAGGGGGTGAGCACCCCGTCAAGCATGTCCGATAACGGATGCATTGACGTTTACATGCGCAGCCAATATTGTGGGGACAGGAGGAGGGGGGCCGGTTTAGCACCAACAACGCACCGGGCCGCCGCATCGCTGTCTCCCTAACGGTGTCATCGCTCCATCTTAATGTCAATCCGAATCTCACTGTATTAGAGGCGTGTGTCCATTTATTTTAAAACGGAGACACCAGCTCCATGATCAGGCCGTAAGATCATTCTCAGGGAGGAAGCACATGTTTAACCACGATGCAATGAAACGTGTAAAAAAAAGAAGAATAAGAAGCTTTTATTTACCTTCATGTCGTTGACAATCGCCTGGAATAGACCCCCAAGGGCCCCGCATTCCTTCTCCACGGTCTCCATGTTTGCCAAATCCACCATTCACCGGAATTTACACAAGCGCGCACCAACTGCGCGCTACCAACACTCAGCAGGAAAAAAAATGCAAAAATGTATTTCCACAAAATCACGACCGGGGCTCTCCGGTTTCTCCTTTAAACCGGGAGACCTACAGTAACGGAGGGATGCAGTAAGAACAGGAGGAGGAGGGGATTGGAAAAAAAAGAAATGATGCCGAAATAAACGGCTTGCGCTGCGGTCTCTAACGAGCGAACGGAAGATGGGTTGTGTGAGAGGAAAGATGGTCTCTCTCTCTCTCTCTCTCTCTCTCTCTCTCTCTCTCTCTCTCTCTCTCTCTCTCTCTCTCTCTCTCTCTCTCTCTCTCTCTCTTTCTGTCTGTCTGTCTCTCTCTCTCTCTCTCTCTTCCCGGCTCTGGGTCAGTCAGGCAGTGAGACGTTCGGATGGTACCGGGACGACCGCTGATCTTGGCGCAGCCAGCGCTACGCGGAGTCGGTGGGGACGCATGTGAACGCAGCGGAGAACCGGAGCGATGGATCGCCGCGTATATTTGTGTGTGTATTTGTGACTGTGTGTGTGTGTGTGTTTGTGTCAGGGTCTGTGTCTGTGCGTTCATGTGCGCGTAGGTAAAGGCAGGCTGTGATTGGCGCAGAGGTGGTGGGCTCAGCGGTGCGGGGAGAGCAGCCAGTAATACGATCCACGCAACTGCAAAGGAGTCACACACAAAAAAAAGAGGCTGGACAACTCCGGACGGCCTGTCACATGGACACATGCACGCGCGCACACACACGCACACACACGCACACACGCTGTAGACCACCGGAAAGGGGGTAACTGTCAAATAGATTTAGCTACCACAAGAGTGCGTGCATGTGTTTAGGAATGTGTCCTGGTGACCCTGATGAATCACTTTCATAACCTTTCAGTGGCCTATAAGGACTGTTATTTGATAGGAATAATTTAGAAAACGTGGAGATATTGATTTCTGAGCCACATCCATCTGGCTTATAAATATGGAAAATTAGTTCAATAAGAATCGTCTGTCTGTACGGCAGCAAGCTGGGATGCAACACAGCAAACTGAGGAGCGTTACGTTTCTGGTGTTGGTGCGGACTTCACAGATCTCATGTAGAGTTAAAGATTGTATATGGAGAATGAGCAGAAGACCGCCATGTAGTGTCTCAGGATCCTAGTTGCAACAACAAAAAAATATATAATTCCAGCAGTCGGGTTGCCAGGTTTGTTGCCAGGTTTGTTGCCGAGTGTGTCAAGCGATCAGTCTGCGGCATGTCAAGTGATGAATCATACAGGGTAACCGCTTTTTTCGAAGAACAAGTATTACAGAGGAGTCAGTTAGCCGCTAGCCGTTACAGCTAAGTAAACATTAAAGTTAGCTTACCGATCAAGTAGAAACGTAGCCATTTGGGTGTGCGTTTTAATGCCGTTGAACTCCTTTCTCTCAGTCCATGGAGTGAATTCTTGGCCTATATAGACTCTGGTCTCTGGTCATTCAGCTGCTGGGACAAATAACACAGCTGCAGGATTGGCAAACTCCATTTCCCCCAGTGCCAGCCTACAGTAGCTGCACCTAACAACAGACAGCCTTGGCAACCAGCAATGCCCAACACAGAACGGGACTGAAAGTCATTGTCAAACCTGTCAAAAATGTTTTAAAACATTAATTCAGACTACACATATTTTTTATGGAAAAGCAATACTTTCATTCTGTGCCTCTCAAAACGCCCTGTGTATTTTTTTTTTAATATAGCATTTAATAAAGATTCTACATATTCAACCTTAATTGAACTCTGGTTTGACTTAACTCCATGTCAACAATTAGTTAAAGTCAAACTGGTGTCAACATTTTTGTTATGTCGCCACGATTATTTTTAACTCCTACCCTGGCTGTGACCTGAGTGTTCATTGGTTTGCCCCACTCACCATGAAACCAAATAGCTTGAAATGTAACCACAGGACACACTTCTCTTTGGACATTAACATATTTTTCATTACTTTGACTAGTTTGAACTGACAGCGTCACGTTTGAACAGTTGGATCGAAGTCACCTACCAAAGTTATCCCACTGAAACTCTCTTAAGCGAATAGAAATTACTTTTTTCAGTGTTTACCATTATCCTTAGAAGCACAAAAGTCTTGCATTCCTGCTTGCGGCTCCTATGGTAACTTATTCCTCGTGAGACAGCTATTAGCTCATGTTGGCTACTTTCACTGTTCCCTGTATCAATATGAGAAGAAAGCTAACTGCCCTAGGGTTCTGGTACAAGTTGTGTTTGGAGGACTGCACAATGTTCCACAGAGTGAATTCAACAGACATAATGTTTCCAACAAGAAACAGTTATGTCATGAAACATGAAATGTGCCAGACTTGAACCTGGTCAGTATGTTTACATGCACAGCAGTAACATGATTATGGTATTTCCCTGGTTGAAGGAATAATCAGATTATTGTAGTTCCCTGCATATACTTAAAAGGGGTTGAATGGTTAAATAACAGGAGTAACTTACCTCCGGTACAGTAGGTGGTGCTCAGCCAACATACAGCTGGTCAGAATACGGCTTTTTCTGCTAGTTCACCTTTGTCAAAATCACAACAACTTGGGGGGAAAAAAAGGGGGGGACCTTTTGATAGAATTACAAACAAAAATGGTCTCCTTTGTAGTAATGTTATCGCATGGTGAAGTTGTCCGTCGGTTAAAAGGAAACACTCTTGTTGTTTTTTTTTTATGTTGTTTCCAGCGTCATTTTTTCCGGCATTATTGTTTCTGGCGTTGGTGTTTTTTCCGGTGTTAGTGTTTTTCTGGCGTTGGTGTTTTTCTGGCGTTGGTTTTTCTGGCGTTGGTTTTTCTGGCGTTGGTTTTTACGGCGTTGGTTCTTCCGGCGTTGGTTTTTCCGGCGTTGGTTTTTCTGGCGTTGGTTTTTCTGGCGTTGGTTTTTCTGGCGTTGGTTTTTCCGGCGTTGGTTTTTCCGGCGTTGGTTTTTCCAGCGTTGGTTTCTCCGCCGTTGTTGTTTCAGGTGTCTGTGTTTCCGCCGTTATTTTTTCTGGCGTCGTTGTTTCCGGCGTTTGCGTTTCCGGCATTGTTTTTTCCGGCATTGTTGTTTCCAGCGCCGTTGTTTCCTATTTATACATATATATAGTAAAGTTGTGACATCACAACCGTACAGAGGTCCTGTCAGCTCATTGAAAGGCACAGTTGCTGAATACAGACTGTGCATTTCTCTGTGGATTGAAAGTTAATCTACGTTTTACAATATGGGTCCTTTAATAAAATGTTCTATAAAGCAGAATTAACATTCTCTCTTTTGCCATATATTACCATATGTATCAAGGGTCAAATGAACTCTGATAGTGTTTGTTTTCACTGATTTTGCTATTGAGAGATTTGTGTATAACGCTGACAGAATTACAAACAATTACTCCTGTTAACACCCCCGTGCCTGCACATAGAAAGTTATTCTGTAAAAGCCACAACTAACTACTAACATGCTTCCAGAGGCAGCTCTTGAAATCCTCCCAATGGGGGTTGTCTAACGAGGGTCTGTTTCGGTGTCTTTCCTTGACACGAACAAAGCTCCTGCTTTAAACATCATAGTTTATTTTGTTTGGATACAACTAAGATAAAGAGTGAAGAATAGGAAATACAGTTGTCTAAATTTAAATTAAAAGAGCAGGGATTTTGCATGTGTGTAAAATGTACTGTACTTACAGAGTAACATGATACTGTAAGCAACCAGAACGATGGTTGAAAGGTCAAAGGTCACAGTGCCCTGGAGAATCATGTCAGGGAGAAGTGCTCTGAAATTAGACAGCAATGGAGACTTGTAGATGGTATCAGTTTCAGCCAGTAATATGTTATTGTCACATGATAACCTCACGATGATATGTCAATATTATATTATATTGGAACGGCCTTTGTGCCGAGCTGAGAGAACCCCAGAAGTCTTGAACTTTACTCAAAGTAAACTGAAGAATTCAAAGTAATTCCAACAATTCCAACTTGAAAATTAATAATTTTCTTGTAATACCCTGAGACATTTATTGCCATTTAGGTGTCCTTGTATCTTTGGAGAGCAGGTAACAGACATGACACAGTGTGTGAATGTATGTAGCCTAGGTAAAAGCTCATACACACACACATACACACGCACACACACATGGTCATCTCTGAGCTCATGCCAAATTTTCAGCAACCTGAGGGAGACCTCATATGGATACAGGAGAAAACATGCCCATGTGAGCATCTCCAATGTGTGTGTGAGCGTGTGTGTGTGTGTGTGTGTGTGTGTGTGTGTGTGTGTGTGTGTGTGTGTGTGTGTGTGTGTGTGTGTGTGTGTGTGTGTGTGTGTGTGTGTGTGTGTGTGTATGTATGTGTGTGTGTGTGTGTGTTTGAGCATGAATACCATATGTGCACTCTATACATGTACATGTTTGTGAGCATTCATATGGCTACAATGGTCCTCTGTGGTGACCTTGACAGAAGGAAGGATGTGTGTGTGTGTGTGTGTGTGTGTGTGTGTGTGTGTGTGTGTGTGTGTGTGTGTGTGTGTGTGTGTGTGTGTGTGTGTGTGTGTGTGTGTGTGTGTGTGTGTATGTGTGTGTGTGTGTGTGTTTGTGTTTTTAAGGGGATAGTTCGGATTTTTTGAAGTAGTGTTGTATGAGTTACTTATCCATAGTTAGTGTATAAACAGACTTGCAACTTAAAAGGAAGCACCAATGGGCTCCTTTCTTTTGTATTGACTTTGCTAATCGACTGGAATAGACTTTACTATGAGAGGAGCTGGTGCAGGGGCCAGTAGGTAAGTCTTTAAAACACTCTTTTAATAAACTCTGGGTTCACCAACTACGTTGTTGGTGTTTCATTGTATGTGTAAGGACTTTCGTCATTGCTACTGCAGAGGGTTGGTGTTATTTTGAGCAGTATTAGTGCTTAAAAAAGCTGTTTTAATGCCATTACTGTAATGCCCCGTGCTTATCAGTGTTAGCCACATTTGGCTGTTAGCGACTCTAACGGATTTCTCCACTAATAGTTGTTACACGGAAAAAACTGTCTCAATGGCTTATTTGATGTATTTAGGTGCCGAAAAAGACCATAGGATGATTTAGAATTGAACTTTAAACTGACAATTAGCAGCTGCCCCCGTCTACTGAAGAGCACGTGTTCAGAAAAAATCCTCCTTTGGTTCTCATTATCTCCCACAATACAACATACTTCAAAGAGTCATGAAAACCGTGTGCGTGTGCGTGTGCGTGTGCGTGTGCGTGTGCGTGTGCGTGTGCGTGTGTGTGTGTGTGTTAACAGCTGTGTGTGGTAAAGTGACAGATTTCAGCCAGGTTAAATCAATTTGACAAGGTTTTACTGCATTCCTAACTGTGGACCTGGTTTCTATTTAAAGGCGTCTCACACACAGCTAGTGGAGGGCTAGACAGTCCTGTTTATTTCTAGATGAAAAGCCTGATTTCTCATCTGTTGTCCTTAGAAGAAGAAGAAGAAATACTTTATAAATGCCTGAGGGAAAATACATTTGATCTTTTCTCACTATGTTTACAGGAGTTGAACTGACACCGCTCCATCTACTAGTCGCCCTCCATACAAACCATACATGAGACTTGAACTGAGCCCCCTACAGTTTCAAGGCCAACAGACTGAGCTGCCACCGGCAATCTTGGTCACTCTAGTGGATTAGTGTCCAGAGTCAGTCTCCACCTTGCCATGGAAATGCTCACTGTTTAAATATAAAATCATTTGCTGGAAACTAATACACCAACTGTCTATAGGTAAATGTGTATGTGACGGTCATCCTAGCATTTTCAGCTAGGGATGCACGATATTGGATTTTTTGCCAATATCCGATTTTTTACAACTCAATGGACGATATCGATTCCGATATATACTCTTTTTTCCACACCTTAATGCAGGGATCATCAAGTCTCCTCTGTAGTTGACTTAACATATTTTTATGCAGACTCTTATGTTGGCACAGCGGCAAATACAGGCATGAAATACAAAGCTTAAAATTATGAATTATTATATTCATTCCTTGTTCAAAATAGGAAAAAAACTTAAACTTATATAAAACATGCCATATTTATTCATGACAATTTCATTTTAACGAGACAAGATACATCCTATGTATCCATGTATCACGTCGTGCCGTGCAGGTAATCCTCACGCCGCCGGGCATTTATTCAGATGTAATCAAGGAAGCAGCCGTATTTTTATTTATTTTCCAGAGCCATCATCTGCACCTCTATCAGCTGTCAACAAAAGACACACTGGAACTCTAAACGCACGTCATAGCAGGTGGTTTCTGATGCTGTGCAGAATAAAAATATGTTGGATAATTGATCATTTGATAATGTTGCTTTCTGTTCTCGCATGTTAAGGTTTAACACAGTTGAATCATTTAAAAGAAGTAAATAATGAAGTATTTAATGACCATCTTAGTATCCTGAGATTTTAGATAATGTCAGACATCTTTGATCATGGGATCTGGACCGATGACTAAAAGGTAAGGCTTTACTTAAAGGGGAACTTCTGTGACTGCATAATACGGTCCTGGGCCTGTGGACTCTATGAGTGCAGGTCTGCCCACTTTAGGTAGCCTTTATTGAAACTGAAAGTGTTGCACTGTATGGTCATTGTATGTATGTATATAAAATAGACCCCTGACACTGATCAGTGAATAAGATTCATTGAGTGAACTCAAGGATTTTCGACAGTGTGTAATGAAAGTAAATTGCCCAGCTACTTTAAATTAGTGCCCAACAGTCTGTACAGAAAATGTCCATGAGTGCAGGTGTTTTTTCCTTTTTTTTAAAAATGTATCCATGTTAAAACATGTTATTGAAGTCTGAAATCAGCCAGGCCTTAATACTTTGAAACTACTTTAAGTTCTTATAGTTTGTGCCAAATATGCCTTTTGCTTTATTGTATTTTGAACAGCCCTTGGTGACCTACCAGAACATGTAAATTTAATGCATTTCTTAATTTTCAGTGAAATTTTAAACAACGACGACTAATTAGACCTGCTCTCTGTCCATGGTGCTGAAATATGCGCCAAAATAGATGCGATGAAATGGGTTTTCACTGCTGTCTGTAAATCATGCATTGCTTGCAAACATGGGGCATTGTGATTATTTATAATATGTGTACCCTGCCATTCTATGGAACAAGTCTTAAGCTCTCCACCTTATTGTATGTCTTTGCACTTTACTGTTGTCATTGCCTGTCTGCCCTGGTGGTGTCATGTTCTGTCTTGTCTGGATGTATGTCTACGCATGGGATAGCGGGGAACGTAATTTCGATTCCTTTGTATGTATAACACATGTGAAGTATTGACAATAAAACTGACTTGACTTGACTTGACTTGTGATTGTGAACGAGAGCTACATGTCTGTTGGAAAATTTTCAGTATTGGTCCTTAATGTCTTGTTATGTTGCCATACTTTGGATTTTGCTGTAACAAAGTTTGCTTGATGACATCACGAGTTTGAGACTAACTTCTCTGGTTTCAGGTTTTGAAAGAGAGTAGCTCATGTTCGCATATATTATATATATATATATATATATATATATATATATATATATATATATATATATATATATATATATATATAATATTTATATTTATATATACATTAACTCTCCTCTACCTGGAAATAACATATTGGAGTCCTTATTTAGGTAGTGTTCCCCTTTAAAATAAGTAAGGAATATTGTTTTAATTTTCTTTATATCCAGAAATATTAGACAATGTCATTAGACAGAGATCGTCACCACTGATTAAAAGGTCATGCTTTACTTAAGGGAGACCTGCAGGATTGTAAATGCACGGTCTATAACACGATGCCAACAACAGCTGATTAAGATGTTTTAACATATGACATGGTGGCATGAGCAGCACTCTGAACAACACTTCCAGCAAACAAACACCAACATGTGTGTTTGTGGAAACACATTGTAAAAAAGTGGAAATGCTTAATATTATTAGATGTTCTCCTTCATTCTTCTAAGAGGCTATAATGTTCCTGCTATGGTTTTACAGTGTTAGAATCACTCCACTCACACTCACATTCTACAGCTGACATTTTAGTTTTCAATTTAATGATCAGTCAGCTTATTGGTGCTCTTCCAGTCAAATGCTGAAAACAAAGAGTGTTTAATAACATGGCTGCACCTTAAATCCCCAAATTACTGTAAATGCTGGTTATTCATGTATTCCTTGAATACAGCAACATCCTATTTATTGCTTTTTTATTATGCTCCTGTTGGCTATAGCTCTGACATTCCTGCCCTATTTATGAGTCAGATAATCATTAACAAACCTGAATGATTGCTCCTCCTTTGGCGAGATATTGATTTGTGAAATGTTCTTATAGATTACACACCAAATGTTTTAGTATGGACATTTTTATTCTACAATTTCACCAGTGTGGCATTAATAGTTTTGTCTGCTTCTATCTTCACCTGTTTACTTTTGTACTTTTTGTTCTTGGTTGTGGTGAGCCTGGAACCTTGCACCTGGTGTGTAGACTGGAGCTCAGAGTATGAGAAAACATTTTTTAAAAGGAGCTTTTTTGTGGTAAAATTGTGCTGATAAGTTAGCAGGTTTTAAAATGGCCTTTTTACATGCCCTAAGAAGAGTTGGCCTATACGATGATTCAGCTGGCACAGTAAATCACATATGACAAAGCTGAGCCTACACGGAGTCAGTGTAGGATGAACAGGTTTCTGTTTTGAGGGATGGACAGTTTACAAAAGAAGCTGAGTCCCATCCAATAGTTAATTATGCTTAGGTTTATTTCTTTGCTTATTTTTTAGAAACTTAACAGCTAAACTAAACATTTTAAAGCATTTTAAACAAAATCCTCGATGATTTAAGGGGAAACATTTTTAGCTGATAAATATCAGCATGAAACTTCCTCAGTTGATTACTTTTAATGAAGACAATATTGTTTGTATGACAATTTTCTGAAATTGTATATGTAAAGATGAAATGAACTAATGCCAATTCAGGCGAAATACAGACACAAATAGACGTAGTAAAATAAAGATGTTTTCATTACACCAGTCTAAAAAGATGGAACTGAATGAGATGATGATTTTGCCTGGGGTGTCTCCCCTTAAGTAATGTTTGCTGTTATGTTTAGCATTACAAGGCTTAGTCAAATGTTTCTTGATCAGGGTGAAACAATAGGTCTGTGTGTGTTTTAATATCTATTATTAAAATTATTTCGATGAAAAGATACCTTTCTCTAACTTTTATATACCAGTACTACTTGAAATACCTGTTTCTTAGTAATAAAAAAAAGCATCCCGGTGTTCAGACTTCACGTGTTCCAAACAATATTTGGAACTTACATATTTACACATTATCCAATAGCATGTGATGATCATTATCCACATCTGACAAGGCTTTGGACCTTGGGATGTGTGTCCCTCCAATCAATGTATATTATGACTACTGCCTTGTTTCAGAGAATAACTAGTAACCTTGGTAAAATGCACAGATGATGTTCTACCATGTGCTTAATTTTGTGCAAGGACGGTGGTTTGATTTGGGGTTTTCTTCAAAATATAAATAATAACCTTGGTGAATATGGAAAAGTTCTGTCTTTCCTAGTAAAAGTTGTAGGGGGATACACATTATTTCAGAATGTATTTAATGTAATCTTTCGTCTGCTACATAATGTATCCCCTCTAAAATGCACAGATCATTTTTTACCATCGAGTGTTCAATTTTGGACATATTTCAGATCATAACGAGTAACATTGGTAAATATGGAGAAGTTTCTTTTTTCCTAGCCAAATTTGTAGGGGGACACATGTTCTTTCAGGCGGATTTTAAAAAAAGTTTTTCCGATGTAACAAAATGTAACCATAACCTCTCTCCTATCCTCTAAATCGCATCATGTATATTATGACTACTGCCTTGTATTTATTTCACTTACTGTAAGATTTCGCTTTACCACAATTGTTGGCAACTACTCTTCAACCCAACGTTGGAATTAGGCTGTTTTTCTTTGGGCTCTCTGCAGTGGACCAAAAATATACAGTAGTCCTCTTAGACATCTGAATGCAAACCAATCGAGCTTTGTGGCAGGAAATTCCAAACTTTGCAGTTCCTTTTCACAAACATAATCAATGCCCATGTTTCACTGATAAAAACACAGCATGTATGGTTCTCTAATTAAAAATATTGCTGTTTTGTTCTTATATCTTCTAATATCTTTGGTATAAAACAAACCATTTAAGCATTAGAAACATCATAGTTCTTGGTAAGTGTTAGTCCACTGTATATATTTTTAGAATTCATGTCATAATTCAATGGATTTGGGAGTGAAAGCAGGTTTAAGCTCTGTGTTGTGGTCAGACCAGAGTCCCTGGGTGGGGTCAGGGGTCAAATGTCAGCTGACCATAAAATCTGCTGACTGGGCATTTCTTTTGAGAGGAAGCAGCAGAACTTGAGCAACTGATGTTGCCTAGTATAAGCAGTTCTCGACACTACAGTGTATAGCAATATCAACTTGTTTTGGTATCAAGTGAGTTGCTGAAAGTTCTTTCAAAGAGAGTTAACAAGGACTTTTTGTTTAGTTTTGGCCAAAGAGGAACTAAAACCGGCAGTGATCCTGCAACTGCAACATTTTTCATCAATCTATAATTACAGTGTGTATATACTGGATAAAGCCATGAGACTATTTCCAGTCAAAACCACATTAACCCCCCATAGTTTAAGATCTGATATTTTATCGAACGGTTACTGAATAGTCACGACATTGGTTTCACAATGGGATGAAGCAAAACAGAATAAATAAATAAAAGTGAATAATACGACACGTACAGTCTCCACATTTTCTTTCTTCAACATGTCGAAAGCAAATGAACAGAAGTGGCTGGTGAGTGTCCACCTCAGTGTCTCAGCTCAGTTTGCATCATGTCACACACCTGCAATAACCAAAACGTTTTATTTTCACACTCTGGGGTATGTCAGTGATTAGCAACAACGTTTTGCATTGCATCAAACAATGCAGTAACCAGAGTGGAAACCAGGAAAAAAAACATGTATTTTCATTATAGGGCAAACATGACAAGTGTAATTTCACATTCCACATAAAACGAAGCACCAACAACGTAGTTAGTGAACCCAGAGTTTATTTAAAGAGTGTTTTAAAGACTTACCTACTGGCCCCTGTACCGGCTCCTCTCATAGTAAAGTCCATTCAAGTGGATTACCAAAGTCAATCCAAAAGGAAGGAGCCCATTGGTGCTTTGTTTTATGGGTAGGGACTCTCATCCTGCTACTGCAGAGGTTTGGTGTTATTTTGAGCAGTATTAGTGGTTAAAAATGCTACTTTAATGCCTTCACCTTGCTGCCCCGAGCTAATCAGTGTTAGCCATGTTCGCCTGTTAGCGACTACCGGTTTACACCGTTAAAAGTTCATACATGAAAAAAACTGTCTCAATGGCTTTTGTAGGGCTGGGACTTTAACGCGTTAATTACAGTTAATTCATTACAGAACAAAAATATACGACAAAAAAAATAACCCAATTAATAGCAATTTATTTTTTGCCGTTCGGCCCATAATACTGACGCACATGACAGAACACAAAAGAAATGAAACTGATAAGAAGCGAGATGAGTTGTGTCTGGGTTCAGTGGGCGGACATTTGAGTTCCAAGAAAAACCAAGTGGAAACATGGATAAGGGCACGGCTGTGTAAAATTTCCCTTTGAGCTCTTCAGCCTCCGAACATGCTGCAGCTAACGTTAGCACAGACAACGCTCCTAGGAGGGACTGTCCTTAGTTGATGGGTCATTTTTTTTCTGCGTTTTTGAAAACATGGGAGAAAAAGCATTTTATGTTAAACTGTTACTATTATTCTAAATATTTTTGTGTATGTTGGGTTTCACTTTTCTTGAATATACCATTCTAAGCACTGTTTGGCTTTTTACAATATATTTAGTCATATATCAAAATCGATTTAAACTGAAAAATGTTGCTTCTTGTGTCAAATATTGATATGTGATTAATCGCGATTATTTAATTACAAACCCTTAAATTAATTTGATTATTTTTTAAAATTGTGTCCCACCACTACTTATTTGATGTATGTAAGTGCCGAAAAAGATGATTTTGAATTATACTATAAGGTTCCGAGTGTCTGTATTTTGACTACACATTTTTGGCTTCTTATAGGAGCTGAGATTAAGGAGAGGGACATTTAAAAAAGAAAATATTATTTCCCTCGCCAAAATGTCTGCCATAGCCTATGCATTAACACAGCTATTTCAATCCCAATAAAACCCAATAAACACAAACAAAGATAACAGTATTCCCTGTATGCTATTTGCTAAAGTTGCTATGTTGACCTGCATCAGCAGCTACACGTAGTACAAGTACAAGTAGTACTAGATTAAATAGTCTTTCCAAGAAACTTTAAATACTGCCTTAGGAAATCACCCAACTGTGAAATATAGCATTCTATTTCCCAACATGAAGGTCTAGATGCTGCCAAGCCCTTTCTACTCTGCCACTAAAAAACAAATGTTCTAAAAATGCAAAGACAAAATGATACAGTACTGTATTTCAATGCAATTCAAGGCAGTGTGTTTATGAGTCTGCAGGTGGAGCAACGTGGCATGTCTTTCTACATTGACCTCTGATTTTTGGAAAACAAATGAATGTGTACTGTAACTGTAATACATTCTTACTTTACCCCTCCATCAATGTCATTCATCCTACTTTCTCTCTCCTTTCTTTTTTCTCTTTTGGTCACGCTTTTCTGTCCCTTGTTTCCAGAGTCAATTCCTCTCTGTGTGCTGAGTAAGTCTCTGTGTCTGTCAAGTGTCAGACGGAGCAGACAAAATGAAGAGAGGGTGGAGGAGAGAGTAGGAAACAAAGACTGGAAAGCTCAAGAAAAGCAGTGTGGGAGGTTGCCATAGAAGAGGGGAAATAAAGGAAGGAGAGGAGTACAGGAGACCCCAATTTGTATTACCCCTCTGCACCCCTCCTCCTCTTTCTCATCCTCCTCCTCCTCCTCCTCCTCCTCCTCCTCTGTATGGCGGAGCAGAATGTAGGTCTGCGCTTGCCTACAGCCATCAGCAACAATCAGTTCTGCCCCAGTTACTGACGCATCTCACAGACTAAACACACACACGTACGTCACAACAAGAACAGAAATACACACGCAGATGCACATAGAAACAGACACACTTACAATATGCTTGTAGAAACGTACACAAACAGAGCAGTCTCAGAGGAACACATGTGCTGGCGTACAGAGGCATGATCTGCAACGTGCCTGCACACACCAATGCAAACATTTGAAGATGATCATGTCTCACACTTCCACAGAGAGGGGGTTTGGATGAACAAATCTGATCATGCGAACTAAAATATTGCTACTGCTGTGCAAATGTATTGAAAGCACGTGTGTGAACTTGCATTAAATAACACACACACACCCTTGCAGCAGTGTGGTCTGCTAAAGTTTACTGCTGAAATGTGAAGAAGGAAGATTCATGTTTTACAGTGAGTTCACAGAATTGGAGAAGTGGTTTCTGGGATTCAGATATAAATATTTTTTGACTACAACTGTGACAGACAACAGGAAGTATCTTTCAGTAAAGTCAGTAATTTTAATCCAAATGTTACCACTTCCAAAATGTACGGTAAGTTTCCATTTGCCATAAAGGCAAAACAATACATTTTACCTAAATGATATAAAAATAAATCCTCTCTTCCAGTCTGTTGCTGTAGTTTCACCAGAGAAGGTTGAGCACACTTATTGACAGATCTTTAGAAAGAGGCTAATGTCAACCTGACATATAAGCAAACCGGACCAACCATAGTGTCAGTGCAATGCCACTACAAGTGTCATTTTATTATGAGCAAGTCAGTATGAAAGACTTGCACACAAAAGACCCACAACAGCTGGTCAAACTCTGCTACTTTGATCTCAAACAGGTATGTCTGACATTGTTTGTCATGAACAAAACAGAATTGAACAGCACTAAAGTGTAAATCCGGCGCAAAATCATCCAACGTAAATCATCATACCAAATAAATTCATCAAGACTCAACTATTGACAGAGATATTCCAGAGTCGCTAACAGCCGGACGTGCCTAACAGTGATTAGCTCGGGGCAGCACAGTGAAGGCATTAAATCAGCTATTTTTAACCACTAATATTGCTCAAAATAACACCAAACCTCTGCAGCAGTATGATGAGAGTCCTTACACATAAAGCAAAGCACCAACAACGTAGCTAGTGAACCCAGAGTTTATTAAAAGAGTGTTTTAAAGACTTACCTACTGGCCCAGGCACCAGCTCCTCTCATAGTAAAGTCCATTCAAGTCGATTACCAAAGTCAATCCAAAAGGAAGGAGCCGTTACTACTGCCGAAAAAGACCCTGGGATGATTTTATGCTGGAATTACACATTAAGTACACAATTGTATTACCATTTAAACCTGCAGTAACTGGTTTTGTTGGCCACTTAGAGGCAGCCTAAACAAGCTGTGAACACACCATTGACCTATCATCAGCTTAAAGTTGATATCACGAACATGTAAGAAAACTCTCACTCCCAACCTGCTACGAGATGATATGATATAAAGAGCGACACATCAACGCCTGTGGATGGATGGGTCACTGGACTTTCACTCAGGAGCTGACTTATTTTAACTTGCGTAAGTTAAATTACGCACATAACATACTTACTAACGAAAGTAGTTTTGTAGCCTTAACCTAACCATACCCTGCACGTTAAATGACGTCCCAGCCCAGTCTCCCAGTGTGTGTCACCTTGGTCCGTGTATGTTTTACCTGTGCTGTCTTCATGCTCAAGGTTGTGGTGACTTTCATTCAAATATGTCTTGTACTTGTTCTTTTAAACTGTTCTACCATGTCTCCCTACCAGGAGGTAATAAATTAAGGACATTTCTGGACACAAAACAAAGTCTGAAATGGATTTGATATGTTAGATGTTATATGCAAATTGTAAGAGTGTGTTGCTTACAACCTTTTCATCTTATCACAACAATTCATTGTTTACACTGTGTTGACCAGGGAGGCTGTAGCTGCTTAACAATAAAAATTCTTGAATGGTTGGCTGCGGGGAAGATTTTGGAAAACGGATACAGGAAGTGTCATGGAAGAGAACACTTACCTGTTACCAATGATGTTGCTTTGTTGTTGCATGAAAGCATGTTTTGTCAAGTACAGTATAGTGGTTACACTACTCCCTGGCTGACAAGTGAACAGTGGAGATGGAAATCCTCTCTTTAATTTAATTGACTTTAGTCTTTAGTGTGTACTACGTTCCGTCGAGGCTCCAGGCATCTGAAAACAGTGTGTTGGTTCAGTTATTGTGTTGGTCTAATTCCCCTCATGAGCGTGCCCCATAGGCACAAGGACCTTTTATGCATACAGTGGTCAGATGTCAGATCATGACATTAAAGTTATCACTGAGGGTTGTTCCTTGTGGGGTTGCAGTGCTTTTATTAATTCACAAAGGAAATTAACTCAGCACCGCTTCCAGGTCAATTCTTCGACAAGGACAAATGCTACATGTGGTCCTCCTTAAACTTTTGACCTTTTCCTTCACAAAATACTCTAGAAATGCATTTTATTGTGCCACTTGAGACAAATTTCCTTCAGCTGCATGTTGGATTGGTTGAAACAATAGCTCAAAGGACATGCTGAGGTGCACCCCCACTACTTTTAAAACGGAAAATCCTTTGATTAGTGCTATTCCACATTAGGCACACGTTGTCCGTCACACATTTAAAGCATGCACAGGGAGTGTTGTCTTGATGTTTGATACTTAATTTAACAACAATAATCTTTCCAGGAAAAAAATAAAACAAAAACAAACAAACAAAAAATGTCGTTATTTACGCGGCAAGATGACAGTCTAATGTTAACCAAAATTAAGGATTTGAATTAATTCCCTTATATAACTAAATGCAGTCAAAAAAATATTTGCTATGTGTCCTTCCGAACAAAATGACTCTGCCTCCCTTGTAAGGGCATTGACGGACGTGGACCGACACACCTGTTTCCAAGGTGAAACACAGGTAACAAATCCCTACAACTACATATTAATCCAAGTCAACCTTAGGCACAATTCATAATTTCAATCATAACTCAAAGAAATGTTTGTTTTTTTAAAGTATTGTAAACCAGTCCCAGCCTGGTCAGATGCGTACATGAACTGATGAAGCCTCTTGGATGAGAGGTGAAACGTCTTCCTAGACAAATAACCAAGTCCAGTTGCTGTAAACTGAAATTGCTTTGGGGAGATTGTAAACAAAAACCCTCTAAATGGCTCCAACAACCTTTGTTATCCAGGACACTGTGAATCAGTACCCCGCCAAAAAAGAAAAGCAATATGAACAAATAACCAGTTTTCCAATAAACTTATTCATCTGTCAGACATCCTCTTTGTCCTGCTGAAACCCAAGACAAACCAAACTCACTGTAGCACTGATTCTTTAAATGAAAACGGATCATCTGAGTCCATGACGCACTTTTACACAAACATCCTGAGCTGCAATATGAGGTCCTCACTGCTGGAATTTCTCTAAATGATCTCGATCATTGTGAAGCGACTCACCACGATGCCCATCTGGGCTGCGGTCTAAAGGTCCCATGAGATGGTATGTGTTGATGTTTCATTACATCCTGTCAACAGGGTCTGACACACATTACAAAACACATATTTTGCATCACTAAACATGAGCGGTGTTGTATTTTGTAAACATATGAATATGTATTTATGTCTAATGAGCATGAAAATGTTTCGACAATGATTTTATTATTAAGGCTATAAATGTTGCTTTAGATGAGGCGATTATGTTTCCACAGTTGAGAACCATGTATTAAAGTCTTTTCTGGTCATAGTATAATTAATATCATTAGACATCACTGATTAGAAGTGAATATGAATATGCATTATCGACAATATGACCAAAATACAAGCTCAGGTGAAGAAGACTGACATATCATAGAGAGTGTGGGGGAAATATATCGTCTGAAAAAACACAAATAAATGTTAAGCAATGCTGCACTAACACAAATATAAGCACAAACCCAATATAATAATCACATGTGTTTCATGAAACAAAGACATATATGCATCCATCTGTCTATTTTGGCGACTCATTTGTTTTGATAACAATATAATAAGACAGCTTCAACTGATCTGACCTACTGCAGTTACAGGGGCAAGACATTTTCTGACTGACTGATGAGGTAGAGTTCAAAACCTCAGAGGTCAAGTAGTGGAGATGGCAAAAAACCTTTGGAAATGAAGGACAACAGCAACATCACAGCACAGGGAACTAGCCGGAAACATCCTCGGAGGGCTGAAGATGTTGCGGTCTGAAAGCTGTGACTGAAATCACAAACACAGAAAAATACATCAACTGACCCTTTCCTCAGACCCTGAGCCTTTCTTTACCCACACATCAAAACACCAGGGCCTCAAGGCTATTGCCTATTCTGAGGAGGTGAGAGTACTGAATGGCAAAAAAAATATTTTTTTAAATATGGGGAAACATGTAGGGGGGAAAATACTTGAATCTTAATGTTGGATGACAATGCTGATGGTGCAAGAGAGGGGAGGAGGACATCTACATCAGGACAGCGGGGGAGAGGATCTGCTCTCATTAATTTTTCACTTTCATTTATAGTAAATTATTTAAGAGGCGTGTTGCACTGAGTCCCTGATACAGCAGAGACACTTAAACACCAACGGAGGACACACACACACACACACACACACACACACACACACACACACACACACACACACACACACACACACACAAACACACACACACACACAAACACACACACACACACACACACACACACACACACACACACACACACACACACACACACACACACACAAAACACACACACACAATCCTAGTGGCACATGTATGCACAATATTCATACATTCAGAATATTGTATGTACACGCACACACAAACTGTTATGCATACGGACACACGTGCACTATCCCAGGGGAGCTGATTAGTAAGATTTGTCAGGCAACCTGCCCTCCCACCCGCATATGTGTCACACACGCGCACGCACACACACACACACACACACACACACACACACACACCACAGACCTTGGTAATAATGCTGTATTGTCTTGTATTGACCTATTCTGTTTGTTGAATAACCCATGACTGTATGTGAAAAACGAGACCCGCCTGTCTATCACAAAAAACTGACATATGTGCAGATTTCATTGTAAGGCATACTTAAAAACAATATGCACACATTTATGTTAATAGTATTCCATTCTACAGCTTGTGTTCTGATCAAGATTTGTTCTTAAAATGCACCTTATACTGCGCTCACTAGTCCAGAAAGTAGACATGTACTGCTCTCTACTCAAGGAAATAATGGGTTTTTTTTCTGATTTACTACCATAATATACATCTGTTTAAGTTTGATAAGCCTTCAGACTTTTTGCACTTTTCACCAATATCCTTACTTATTTACTAAACCTTAAACATTCACCTCTGACTGCATAAAGCATTTAAGACCCACAGAGAGCATATGTGATTAGGGATTTTTTTTTGTTTCAGACATTTTGACATGTCACAGTAGGAAAAATACACACCCTCATGCTTTCTCACTGGTATGGCCTGCTGGGGGACACTTTTTAGTTATTAGTTAAACCTGTGATTTTCCTGTTAGTTAGGACAAGACACAATAACTGCACTATATTTGTGTATGTGATTATGGCTGCTGTTCTGTTTCTTATAAAGAAACAGTGAGAGCAGGATAGGGCTGGGCTCTATATAATACACTACAGCAGTAACTTTGTGTACTGATTGTGGACACCTGCATATCATCAACATTGTGTGTCACTATAGATTGAGTCTCTCAACAGTAACTTTTGCATCTATAAATTCTGACCTTTTGCATCCTGGGTTGCCAGCTATCAGTTCCTGAGAGTGGACTGGTGCATTTTTACATCAAATTCCCAAAGATAACAAAATGTACCAACAGCACAAAATCTTCTCTTTGTCTCAGACACAATGTGGAGCAGAGATGTCTGCTGCTTGGCCCAGATACATCATACTGTGGATACAGCATAGCAACAAGGCATCTGATCAAAGAGTAGAGGGGAATGAAACTGGGGAAACAGAATAAGGACTGTAAAAACACAGACAGAGAAAAGTGTTGGAAAACAAAAACAAATGGAATCTCGGAGGAGAATAGGAAGGAGATTAACAGGGTTACGTAGAAGAATGCTTGAAAGAGAAAGATGGAGGTGATTCGATGTTGCAGGAGTTCTTCTGCATGAAACCAGTAGACCCGGAGAAGAACCAAATCAGGGCTACAACCTTCTTTTGTCTTACCTCAGTTTAAGAAATTAGCAATAGGCTCCTAACACTACTGAAATATACATTACAATGTTTGAAGACTGTCCAGTGAGCACGCAGCATCATCTCTTAGCAGCATGGTCAGAGTCTTAAAGAGTTCCAGAAGGAGTGTGTTTGATGCTGATCACGTGAAGGGGATAGCATGATGTTGGACTGTCTAACGTGGCACAAAAAGCCACAAGTAATCAGACAGGAATTATCCCTACTAGAGCCAACAGTGCTGTGAAAATACCTCTAATCAACCGTTCACATTTCAACACATTCCAAAAAGTGGATTTAAAAATAAACAGGATTGTCTCCATCATTTCTTCTTTTGCCTTTATGCGTGATTGAGGTATGCTATCACATTCAAATGTGGGCAGTGGGTCATTTTATTGTCTCTCTCACTGTGTTTTTTTCTGATCTTTGTTTTGGGCAGGCATCGTCTCAAGAATCCATTATTAGAGTATCCACTCTGACTACCTGATTCCAACTGACTTGGATATGTCATGCTGCCTGGAGAGGGACCGGTAAAAAAGTCCAGAAAGCTCTCACACACATGGGGGCATAGATGCAGCACTGTCCCGCTATCAGTCCCCATGATATGATGACAGTGAAAACAAGTGGGCTACTGTACATCTTAAAGGTCCCATATTGTAAAAAGAAATTTCCATGTCTTTTTTTATTATAAAGCACGCAGAAGTGCCATATAAATACTGTGAACGTGTCAAAACACTCAGTCCACAGAGAGATGCACACAGCCTGGATTCAGAAACTGTGTCTTTAAACAAGCCGTCAGGACTTCTGTACGGTTGTGATGTCACAACTATTCTGTCTACAGATAGAAAGTGCAGCTACAATGCTGTTACAGTCATTCCCCGGCTGCAATGACGGTTCAGAGATGCTGCACGCACAGAAGACCCCAAAAAACTGACCAATCAGAGCAAGCTGGGCTTTTTCAGGAGGGGGGTATTAAATAAGTGTTTTTTTAACATTAAAGCATGTAGAAAAGTTTGAGTAGAAACCCAAAATACAAGTATGAACTTGAAACTAAGCATATGGGACCTTTTTGCGTACTATGGGTGGGGTCTGTCTGGAGAAAATGTTCTGCTCCTTGGAGAGGCTTTTAAAAACTCAATAGCCGTGAAGATTCAGCTGCATAAATTAGAAGAATGAAGACAGTGTTATGTGCAGTGCCTGATCCAGCATTTTTTAAGAGGCTGGTAAATAGACATACAATTTTTCTTTTTAAGCGGATGACTGTTTATGTCCCAGCTGAGTACTACCCTCTAGTGGTTAGTTTATGTACATGCACCTGGAAACACAGGGCCACTTACTGCACATTACACATGCTAGAGATTTTACTAGCGTTTGTCAGTAAGCATTGCATTGAAATAAATGCTGAAAAATAAAAAATAGATGGTCAAAGTAGGACTATTTGACGTCACTGCCTACTAGATCCATCCATGACAACCATGATATAGCCTACTAAAGTGATAATTAAATATGACTATGGTTTAATTTAAGTTAAACAGGAAACAGTAATCCTCCTCCACTATAATTCTAGACAACAGTCTGTTGGCAGCGACATAAACAAAGAGACTTTTTGGGCCCAAATTGACCTTGTTTGTACTCACAGGTCACGCAAAAGTTTGTTTAGTGATCTTGATCGTAACTGTATTGATGAAATTGTATGTTCCCACTTTGGATTGAATTTAAATGTCCTCTGATCATATCTGAAATAATACTTTAAATGCATTAAACACATATAATTATGAATTTATATTAATGTATTAAAGGTTGGACTGACCTAATATTGCTGGCCCAGTGTAATGGTAAATTTGAATATTCCTTCTTCCTTGAGAAGCCTTTCAGACAGCAGAACAGAAGGATTTCCCCCCAAGATATCAGATCCCTTTTTCTTTTCCAGCCATTTGTGTATTTTAAAGACTAGACCTTGTAATTGCATTTCACGTTTCAGAGACAGTCAACAGCTCACTCTCTCATGATGTATTCAACCCTTGTGTATTCTGAAACTGTGTTGATCACACCTGTTAATTATACGGCAGGATGTCTGGGCTGGTCAACCCCACAGTAAGACAAAGGATGTAATACACATTCAAGGGGTGGGCTTTCGTCAGGTATAAATGTTCAAGGTTTCTTTTGCTCACTTGTCTTTCCTCATTCGAACCGCGCGCATGTCGATTGACCTTTTCTTTGCAAAGAAAATAAAACTTTGTCGGCCGGCAAGAATTCGTTATTTCATTCTTCACCAAGAGCAGAAAATTTCCACGACACCCAGACACAGTTTTTTGTTTTTTTTTACTGCAGTTCAGTTTGGGTTGTAGTTGTACAATACATGTCCCCACCATTTTCTGAAAAAACGTTGTTGCCCCCCCCCAAAAAAAAAATACCTTAAATTATTCAAAATGGAACAAAAGTATTATCAGACTTCACATCTAAAAAGAAATTATTCAAATTGTGGAAAAAATAATGTTACATATCTTACAGGTATTACACAGACACTGATGAAGCAGGCTTTTAAAAAAGATTTGATATTCATCCATATCCATGAATCATGCATAAAGTAGTCCCATACACTGGGAGAAAAGGGAGATGGAGAAAATAACTGGGGCTAAGAAGACATTACATGACCCTTAAAGACCCTTAAAATGAGTATTTACTAATATAACAGTTCAGTAAATGATGATTTACTAATATAACAGTTAAGTGATTTTATGATTTCCCAATACAACAGTTCAGTAATATTATGATTTATGAATATAACGGATAAGAAAATGATGATTATCTAATATAACATTTAAGAAAATGATGATTTACTAATATAGCAGTTCAGTAAAATGATGATTTACTAATATAACACTTCAGTAAAATGATGATTTACTAATATAACAGTTCAGAAAAATGATGATTTACTAATATAACAGTTCCGTACAATGATGATTTACTAATATAACAGTTCAGTAAAATGATGATTTACTAATATAACAGTCGAGTAAAATGATGATTTACTAATATAACAGTTGAGTAAAATGATGATTTACTAATAAAACAGTTCAGTAAAATGATGATTTACTAATATAACAGTTCCGTACAATGATGATTTACTAATATAACAGTTAAAATGATGATTTACTAATATAACAGTTCAGTAAAATGATGATTTACTAATATAACAGTCGAGTAAAATGATGATTTACTAATATAACAGTTGAGTAAAATGATGATTTACTAATAAAACAGTTCAGTAAAATGATGATTTACTAATATAACAGTTCAGTAAAATGATGATTTACTAATATAACAGTTGAGTAAAATGATGATTTACTAATAAAACAGTTCAGTAAAATGAAGATTTACTAATATAACAGTTAATTATGATTTACTAATATAACAGTTAAAATGATGATTTACTAATATAACAGTTGAGTAAAATGATGATTTACTAATATAACAGTTCAGTAAAATGATGATTTACTAATAAAACAGTTCAGTAAAATGATGATTTACTAATATAACAGTTAAAATGATGATTTACTAATATAACAGTTAAAATGATGATTTACTAATACAACAGTTAAGTAAAATGATGATTTACTAATAAAACAGTTCAGTAAAATGATGATTTACTAATATAACAGTTAAAATGATGATTTACTAATATAACAGTTAAAATGATGATTTACTAATATAACAGTTAAATAAAATTATGATTTACTAATATAACACTTCAGTAAAATGATGATTTACTAATATAACAGTTCAGTAAAATGATGATTTACTAATATAACAGTTAAAATGATGATTTACTAATATAACAGTTCAGTAAAATGATGATTTACAAATATAACAGTTAAAATGATGATTTACTAATATAACAGTTCAGTAAAATGATGATTTACAAATATAACAGTTAAAATGATGATTTACTAATATAACAGTTCATTAAAATTATGATTTACTAATATAATAGTTAAGTAAATGATGATTTACTAATATAACAGTTAAAATGATGATTTACTAATATAACAGTTCAGTAAATGATGATTTACTAATATAACAGTTCAGTAAAATGATGATTTACTAATATAACAGTTAAATAAAATGATGATTTACAAATATAACAGTTAAGTAAAATGATGATTTACTAATATAACAGTTAAGTAAATGATGATTTACTAATATAACAGTTAAATAAAATGATGATTTACTAATATAACAGTTAAAATGATGATTTACTACTATAACAGTTAAAATGATGATTTACTAATATAACAGTTAAAATGATGATTTACTAATATAACAGTTAAAATGATGATTTACTAATATAACAGTTAAAATGATGATTTACTAATATAACAGTTAAAATGATGATTTACTAATATAACAGTTCAGTAAAATGATGATTTACTAATATAACATTTCAGTAAAATGATGATTTACTAATATAACCGTTCAGTAAAATTATGATTTAAAAATATAACAGTTAAAATCATGGTTTATTAATATAACAGTTAAGTAAAATGATGATTTACTAATAAAACAGTTCAGTAGAATGATGATTTACTAATATAACAGTTAAAATGATGATTTACTAAAAAAACAGTTCAGTAAAATGATGATTTACTAATATAACAGTTAAAATGATGATTTACTAATATAACAGTTAAATAAAATGATGATTTACTAATATAACAGTTAAAATGATGATTTACTAATATAACAGTTAAATAAAATGATGATTTACTAATATAACAGTTCAGTAAAATGATGATTTACTAATATAACAGTTAAATAAAATGATGATTTACTAATATAACAGTTCAGTAAAATGATGATTTACTAATATAACAGTCGAGTAAAATGATGATTTACTAATATAACAGTTGAGTAAAATGATGATTTACTAATAAAACAGTTCAGTAAAATGATGATTTACTAATATAACAGTTCCGTACAATGATGATTTACTAATATAACAGTTAAAATGATGATTTGCTAATATAACAGTTCAGTAAAATGATGATTTACTAATATAACAGTCGAGTAAAATGATGATTTACTAATATAACAGTTGAGTAAAATGATGATTTACTAATAAAACAGTTCAGTAAAATGATGATTTACTAATATAACAGTTCAGTAAAATGATGATTTACTAATATAACAGTTGAGTAAAATGATGATTTACTAATAAAACAGTTCAGTAAAATGAAGATTTACTAATATAACAGTTAATTATGATTTACTAATATAACAGTTAAAATGATGATTTACTAATATAACAGTTGAGTAAAATGATGATTTACTAATATAACAGTTGAGTAAAATGATGATTTACTAATAAAACAGTTCAGTAAAATGATGATTTACTAATATAACAGTTAAAATGATGATTTACTAATATAACAGTTAAAATGATGATTTACTAATACAACAGTTAAGTAAAATGATGATTTACTAATAAAACAGTTCAGTAAAATGATGATTTACTAATATAACAGTTAAAATGATGATTTACTAATATAACAGTTAAAATGATGATTTACTAATATAACAGTTAAATAAAATTATGATTTACTAATATAACACTTCAGTAAAATGATGATTTACTAATATAACAGTTCAGTAAAATGATGATTTACTAATATAACAGTTAAAATGATGATTTACTAATATAACAGTTCAGTAAAATGATGATTTACAAATATAACAGTTAAAATGATGATTTACTAATATAACAGTTCAGTAAAATGATGATTTACAAATATAACAGTTAAAATGATGATTTACTAATATAACAGTTCATTAAAATTATGATTTACTAATATAATAGTTAAGTAAATGATGATTTACTAATATAACAGTTAAAATGATGATTTACTAATATAACAGTTCAGTAAATGATGATTTACTAATATAACAGTTCAGTAAAATGATGATTTACTAATATAACAGTTAAATAAAATGATGATTTACAAATATAACAGTTAAGTAAAATGATGATTTACTAATATAACAGTTAAGTAAATGATGATTTACTAATATAACAGTTAAATAAAATGATGATTTACTAATATAACAGTTAAAATGATGATTTACTACTATAACAGTTAAAATGATGATTTACTAATATAACAGTTAAAATGATGATTTACTAATATAACAGTTCAGTAAAATGATGATTTACTAATATAACAGTTAAAATGATGATTTACTAATATAACAGTTCAGTAAAATGATGATTTACTAATATAACATTTCAGTAAAATGATGATTTACTAATATAACCGTTCAGTAAAATTATGATTTAAAAATATAACAGTTAAAATCATGGTTTATTAATATAACAGTTAAGTAAAATGATGATTTACTAATAAAACAGTTCAGTAGAATGATGATTTACTAAAAAAACAGTTCAGTAAAATGATGATTTACTAATATAACAGTTAAAATGATGATTTACTAATATAACAGTTAAATAAAATGATGATTTACTAATATAACAGTTAAAATGATGATTTACTAATATAACAGTTCAGTAAAATGATGATTTACTAATATAACAGTTAAATAAAATGATGATTTACTAATATAACAGTTCAGTAAAATGATGATTTACTAATATAACAGTTAAAATGATGATTTACTACTATAACAGTTAAAATGATGATTTACTAATATAACATTTCAGTAAAATGATGATTTACTAATATAACAGTTAAAATGATGATTTACTAATATAACAGTTCAGTAAAATGATGATTTACTAATATAACAGTTAAAATGATGATTTACTAATATAACAGTTCAGTAAAATGATGATTTACTAATATAACAGTTAAAATGATGATTTACTAATATAACAGTTCAGTAAAATGATGATTTACTAATATAACAGTTAAAATGATGATTTATTAATATAACAGTTCAGTAAATGATGATTTACTAATATAACAGTTAAAATGATGATTTACTAATATAACAGTTCAGTAAAATGATGATTTACTAATATAACAGTTCAGTAAAATGATGATTTACTAATATAACAGTTAAAATGATGATTTACTAATATAACAGTTAAAATGATGATTTACTAATATAACAGTTAAGAAAATGATGATTTACTAATATAACAGTTAAATAAAATGATGATTTACTAATATAACGGTTCAGTAAAATGATGATTTACTAATATAACAGTTAAAATGATGATTTACTAATATAACAGTTAAAATGATGATTTACTAATATAACAGTTCAGTAAAATGATGATTTACTAATATAACATTTTAGTAAAATGATGATTTACTAATATAACAGTTCAGTAAAATGATGATTTACTAATATAACAGTTCAGTAAAATGATGATTTACTAATAAAACAGTTCAGTAAAATGATGATTTACTAATATAACAGTTAAAATGATGATTTACTAATACAACAGTTCAGTAAAATGATGATTTACTAATATAACATTTTAGTAAAATGATGATTTACTAATATAACAGTTCAGTAAAATGATGATTTACTAATAAAACAGTTCAGTAAAATGATGATTTACTAATATAACAGTTAAAATGATGATTTACTAATATAACAGTTAAAATGATGATTTACTAATATAACAGTTAAATAAAATGATGATTTACTAATATAACAGTTCAGTAAAATGATGATTTACTAATATAACAGTTAAAATGATGATTTACTACTATAACAGTTAAAATGATGATTTACTAATATAACATTTCAGTAAAATGATGATTTACTAATATAACAGTTAAAATGATGATTTACTAATATAACAGTTCAGTAAAATGATGATTTACTAATATAACAGTTAAAATGATGATTTACTAATATAACAGTTCAGTAAAATGATGATTTACTAATATAACAGTTAAAATGATGATTTACTAATATAACAGTTCAGTAAAATGATGATTTACTAATATAACAGTTAAAATGATGATTTATTAATATAACAGTTCAGTAAATGATGATTTACTAATATAACAGTTAAAATGATGATTTACTAATATAACAGTTCAGTAAAATGATGATTTACTAATATAACAGTTCAGTAAAATGATGATTTACTAATATAACAGTTAAAATGATGATTTACTAATATAACAGTTAAAATGATGATTTACTAATATAACAGTTAAGAAAATGATGATTTACTAATATAACAGTTAAATAAAATGATGATTTACTAATATAACGGTTCAGTAAAATGATGATTTACTAATATAACAGTTAAAATGATGATTTACTAATATAACAGTTAAAATGATGATTTACTAATATAACAGTTCAGTAAAATGATGATTTACTAATATAACATTTTAGTAAAATGATGATTTACTAATATAACAGTTCAGTAAAATGATGATTTACTAATATAACAGTTCAGTAAAATGATGATTTACTAATAAAACAGTTCAGTAAAATGATGATTTACTAATATAACAGTTAAAATGATGATTTACTAATATAACAGTTAAAATGATGATTTACTAATATAACAGTTCAGTAAAATGATGATTTACTAATATAACAGTTCAGTAAAATGATGATTTACTAATATAACAGTTAAAATGATAATTTACTATTATAACAGTTCAGTAAAATGATGATTTACTAATATAACAGTTAAGAAAATGATGATTTACTAATATAACAGTTAAATAAAATGATGATTTACTAATATAACAGTTAAATAAAATGATGATTTACTAATATAACCGTTCAGTAAAATGATGATTTACTAATATAACCGTTCAGTAAAATTATGATTTACAAATATAACAGTTAAAATCATGATTTATTAATATAACAGTTAAGTAAAATGATGATTTACTAATAAAACAGTTCAGTAAAATGATGATTTACTAAAAAAACAGTTCAGTAAATTGATGATTTACTAATATAACAGTTAAAATGATGATTTACTAATATAACAGTTAAATAAAATTATGATTTACTAATATAACAGTTCAGTAAAATGATGATTTACTAATATAACAGTTAAATAAAATGATGATTTACTAATATAACAGTTCAGAAAAATGATGATTTACTAATATAACAGTTAAGAAAATGATGATTTACTAATATAACAGTTAAAATGATGATTTACTAATATAACAGTTAAGAAAATGATGATTTACTAATATAACAGTTAAAATGATGATTTACTAATATAACAGTTAAGAAAATGATGATTTACTAATATAACAGTTAAAATGATGATTTACTAATATAACAGTTCCGTAAAATGATGATTTACTAATATAACAGTTCCGTAAAATGATGATTTACTAATATAACGGTTAAGAAAATTATGATTTACTAATATAACAGTTAAAATGATGATTTACTAATATAACAGTTCAGTAAAATGATGATTTACTAATATAACACTTAAAATGATGATTTACTAATATAACAGTTAAAATGATGATTTACTAATATAACAGTTAAATAAAATTATGATTTACTAATATAACACTTCAGTAAAATGATGATTTACTAATATAACAGTTCAGTAAAATAATGATTTACTAATATAACAGTTCAGTAAAATGATGATTTACAAATATAACAGTTAAAATGATGATTTACTAATATAACAGTTCAGTAAAATGATGATTTACTAATATAACAGTTCAGTAAAATGATGATTTACAAATATAACAGTTAAAATGATGATTTACTAATATAACAGTTCATTAAAATTATGATTTACTAATATAATAGTTAAGTAAATGATGATTTATTAATATAACAGTTAAAATGATGATTTACTAATATAACAGTTAAATAAAATGATGATTTACAAATATAACAGTTAAGTAAAATGATGATTTACTAATATAACAGTTAAGTAAATGATGATTTACTAATATAACAGTTAAATAAAATGATGATTTACTAATATAACAGTTCAGTAAAATGATGATTTACTAATATAACAGTTAAAATGATGATTTACTAATATAACAGTTCAGTAAAATGATGATTTACTAATATAACATTTCAGTAAAATGATGATTTACTAATATAACCGTTCAGTAAAATTATGATTTACAAATATAACAGTTAAAATCATGATTTATTAATATAACAGTTAAGTAAAATGATGATTTACTAATATAACAGTTAAAATGATGATTTACTAAAAAAACAGTTCAGTAAAATGATGATTTACTAATATAACAGTTAAAATGATGATTTACTAATATAACAGTTACATAAAATGATGATTTACTAATATAACAGTTAAAATGATGATTTACTAATATAACAGTTAAATAAAATGATGATTTACTAATATAACAGTTCAGTAAAATGATGATTTACTAATATAACAGTTAAATAAAATGATGATTTACTAATATAACAGTTCAGTAAAATGATGATTTACTAATATAACAGTTCAGTAAAATGATGATTTACTAATAAAACAGTTCAGTAAAATGATGATTTACTAATATAACAGTTAAAATGATGATTTACTAATATAACAGTTCAGTAAAATGATGATTTACTAATATAACAGTTAAAATGATGATTTACTAATATAACAGTTAAAATGATGATTTACTAATATAACAGTTAAAATGATGATTTACTAATATAACAGTTCAGTAAAATGATGATTTACTAATATAACAGTTAAGAAAATGGTGATTTACTAATATAACAGTTCAGTAAAATGATGATTTACTAATATAACAGTTAAAATGATGATTTACTAATATAACAGTTAAGAAAATGATGATTTACTAATATAACAGTTCAGTAAAATGATGATTTACTAATATAACAGTTCAGTAAATGATGATTTACTAATATAACAGTTAAAATGATGATTTACTAATATAACAGTTCAGTAAAATGATGATTTACTAATATAACAGTTAAAATGATGATTTACTAATATAACTGTTAAAATGGTGATTTACTAATATAACAGTTTAATAAAATGATGATTTACTAATATAACAGTTAAATAAAATGATGATTTACTAATATAACAGTTCAGTAAAATGATGATTTACTAATATAACAGTTCAGTAAAATGATGATTTACTAATATAACATTTTAGTAAAATGATGATTTACTAATATAACAGTTCAGTAAAATGATGATTTACTACTATAACATTTAAATAAAATGATGATTTACTAATATAACAGTTAAATAAAATGATGATTTACTAATATAACAGTTAAATAAAATGATGATTTACTAATACAACCGTTCAGTAAAATTATGATTTACTAATATAACCGTTCAGTAAAATTATGATTTACAAATATAACAGTTAAAATCATGATTTATTAATATAACAGTTAAGTAAAATGATGATTTACTAATAAAACAGTTCAGTAAAATGATGATTTACTAAAAAAACAGTTCAGTAAAATGATGATTTACTAATATAACAGTTAAAATGATGATTTACTAATATAACAGTTAAATAAAATGATGATTTACTAATATAACAGTTCAGTAAAATGATGATTTACTAATAAAACAGTTCAGTAAAATGATGATTTACTAATATAACAGTTCAGTAAAATGATGATTTACTAATATAACAGTTAAAATGATAATTTACTATTATAACAGTTCAGTAAAATGATGATTTACTAATATAACAGTTAAGAAAATGATGATTTACTAATATAACAGTTCAGTAAAATGATGATTTACTAATAAAACAGTTCAGTAAAATGATGATTTACTAATATAACAGTTAAAATGATGATTTACTAATATAACAGTTCAGTAAAATGATGATTTACTAATATAACAGTTAAAATGATGATTTACTAATATAACAGTTCAGTAAATGATGATTTACTAATATAACTGTTAAAATGATGATTTACTAATATAACAGTTAAATAAAATGATGATTTACTAATATAACAGTTAAAATGATGATTTACTAATATAACAGTTAAATAAAATGATGATTTACTAATATAACAGTTCAGTAAAATGATGATTTACTAATATAACAGTTAAATAAAATGATGATTTACTAATATAACAGTTCAGTAAAATTATGATTTACTAATATGACAGTTCAGTAAAATGATGATTTACTAATATAACAGTTCAGTAAAATGATGATTTACTAATATAACAGTTCAGTAAATGATGATTTACTAATATAACAGTTCAGTAAAATGATGATTTACTAATATAACAGTTCAGTAAAATGATGATTTACTAATATAACAGTTCAGTAAATGATGATTTACTAATATAACAGTTAAAATGATGATTTACTAATATAACAGTTAAAATGATGATTTACTAATATAACAGTTCAGTAAAATGATGATTTACTAATATAACAGTTCAGTAAATGATGATTTATTAATATAACAGTTAAAATCATGATTTACTAATATAACAGTTAAATAAAATGATGATTTACTAATATAACAGTTAAAATGATGATTTACTAATATAACAGTTCAGTTAAATGATGATTTACTAATATAACAGTTCAGTAAAATGATGATTTACTAATATAACAGTTAAAATGATGATTTACTAATATAACAGTTCAGTAAAATGATGATTTACTAATATAACAGTTAAAATGATAATTTACTAATAAAACAGTTCAGTAAAATGATGATTTACTAATATAACAGTTAAAATGATGATTTACTAATATAACAGTTCAGTAAAATGATGATTTACTAATATAACAGTTAAAATGATGATTTACTAATATAACAGTTAAAATGATGATTTACTAATATAACAGTTCAGTAAAATGATGATTTACTAATATAACAGTTCAGTAAAATGATGATTTACTAATATAACAGTTAAAATGATGATTTACTAATAAAACAGTTCAGTAAAATGATGATTTACTAATATAACAGTTAAGAAAATGATGATTTACTAATATAACAGTTAAGTAAAATGATGATTTACTAATATAACAGTTAAGTAAAATGATGATTTACTAATATAACAGTTCAGTAAAATGATGATTTACTAATATAACAGTTAAAATGATGATTTACTAATATAACATTTCAGTAAAATGATGATTTACTAATATAACAGTTCAGTTAAATGATGATTTACTAATATAACAGTTCAGTAAATGATGATTTACTAATATAACAGTTAAAATGATGATTTACTAATATAACAGTTAAGTAAATGATGATTTACTAATATAACAGTTAAAATGATGATTTACTAATATAACAGTTAAGTAAATGATGATTTACTAATATAACAGTTAAAATGATGATTTACTAATATTACAGTTAAGAAAATGATGATTTACTAATATAACAGTTCAGTAAAATGATGATTTATCAATATAACATAATAAACAGAAAGGTAAGCACAGTAAACGACAGATATGTTATATTGTTGACAATTCTTTGTCAAACCATTCAATCGCCAGTCAGGTGCTGGTGGTTCCAGTTAGTATTATCCAATCAGAGGCAAGTTCATATCCCGGGCCCGCCTCTGCACGGATACCATTGGTTGAATATTAATATGTAGTCGCGTTATGGGCGGAGTCTGCGGGCCTACGGTGAGTGTGTCCAGCGGTTCCATGAAAAGCAGCACCTGGCCCGGGAAGAAAGAAGAGGAGAGCAGCCCACCTCCCCTCTGTCTGTCTGTTATCAACGGGTGAGTGAGCTACCGTTTACTAATACGAATTTATAATCCGGTAATAACGTGTGGGTGACTTTGCTGCATGTCCTTAATCTCGGAAAATAAACGTTCAATAAGAGTATCCACCGCTAACCACAGTTGTTTCGTCCTAGTCTCCAGAGAAGGGGCGCGTGCAACATATTTCAAGTGCTAAAAACCCTCGTATTGAACACATATTCAGAAGAGACAGAGGTTTTTTTGTTTTTGGCGTTATGAAACAGTGGGTTTCCCCTCCCCCTTTACTTACTGCATCAGTGGAACAATGTGCTGAAAGAAAAAACATGCTTAACATCGACACGGTGGACAAAAAGAGAGGCATTTTTCATCAAACACGTTATAGTTAGCCCGCATTGTTGCTGCTTTGGTGTGAATAATTTTTCCAGCAGTCACCTTTGCTCCAGAAGTGTGTGTGTGTGTGTGCGAGAGAGAGAGAGAGAGAGAGAGAGAGAGAGAGAGAGAGAGAGAGAGAGAGAGAGAGAGAGAGAGAGAGAGAGAGAGAGCTGCATCGTGAAACAACTTTTTATTTCAGTTGAATCAATACAGTGGCATCCGGGTATCCAGAGCCTGCTGCAGCCTACCATAGCTTTATCAAGCTGACCTCCACTCAAGGCCCTGCTTGTTACGTCACATCTCCATGGACATGGACTTTAATTCCCCAATTACCTCATTAGTATCCATAACAACTGTTGGGCTTGTTGAAATAACCAACATGTTTTCACCTGTCATGATGACTCATTGGCTTTGTTAAAATGCTACTCATCTAAATGCACTGAATCTGTGACAAAAGTAGAAAACATTTATTTTTTTCCTTTTCATACCTACCTTTTGATTGTGTCTGGTTAATGCCTGTGCATTCTGTAAAGTGGACTGTAGTGTGCAAAGTGCAGCCTGCCGATGTTGACCTGATAACCTGATCCGTTACCAGAAATGAACGGTGCAGTGGCCATGGAGGCCACCAGGAAGCGTACCAAGCAGAATGCCAATGGGAAACCATCTGAACAGGGAGAGCAGCCAGCACAGTGGGGGAGAGCATGGTGAGTTGATGTTAAGTCACAGGTCGCAAAAGGCCATTTTGTCATCTAAGATACTTTTGCATAACAAAGTGAAGCTTGTCTTCAAACCTAGGTGCAGATAAAATATCTTGTTAGAGGAAATTAAAAAACAAAGGGAATAACTTTAACTCTGACAGTGTTTATCAAAAAAGTTTTGGAGCCGCTTACTAAGGCAGCAAATCAGACTCAGCTCAATGTCATCTGGTCCTTTGGGATAATTTCAGAATACCAGATCATCATGCTTGCATTTAACAAGGTGTTGATCTCCATCTATTTATCCTCCCAACATACAAAACAGCCTTGATACCAGGAGAGAGCAGAAGAGAGGGCGAACAAGCGTTAATATGAAACTAAACAGAAACCTTTACATTTCTTTGCTCCATGTTGAATTGTTGTTACTTACTAAATTTGAAAAATGCAGAAAGTACGTCTCTGCAACAGTTAAGTAGTGTTGGCGCATCTCGTGTACTGCTGAACGCAGAAAGGTGGTGATGATGAAGGACTGCTCAGTTTGCTCTGTTCTAAACAATGGTGGTCCAGGATGAATATGTGCAAGTTTCTTTTCTTTCGGAGGTGTCGTCAGAATTCTGTGGCTGCAGATTCCACATGGGCCTGCTTATGACTTAGTACTATAGTATAGAAAAAATAGTTTTAAAAGAAAAGTCTATTGATGTTAGGGGCACGACAGGGAGTGATGGGTAAAAATCCCCAAGTTCAACTTATTCTCTCAAAAACAGCTTGCAATAGCTAATACAGTTATACTGTAGGCCATGCCATCATTACATTCTTATTAATCCTGTTTCTTATTAGTTTCTTATAAATTGTAGTACAGTTTTTCATCTGTCAGCTTCAATGTACTGTATATCTGTGTACTGTATATTTTATATGTTTGTATAAATGGGCTTTATTATAGGTTTATAGCAGCTTATTCTACTGTCAGAAGTACAAAAACACGCCTTTCTGCAGTATGATTTTGTAAATGTAAAAGTATTAGTGCAACAAATATTTTGCTGCATAATAAAGACATACATTAGTTGTTTAAGCCATGCAATGGTATGGCCTTATATGAAACATTTATATCATGCATGGAAATAAACCAGTATACCAGTTTATTTTCTATATGTTGAGTATACAGTCACTATTAAGTATAATAATTTACCACTAACTGATATCCACAACATCACTGAGAAAGTACTGCCTTTTTTTGATGATGACAAGTGTGTTGTCTTCACTACAGTGTAGCAGCTGCAACTATCCAATTAGTCCATCAAATAAAAGTCCCTTCAGCTTTATACCTTAAAGGCATCACAGCAAGTATGTTTAAAAAAAGGCAGCAAAGTTCATTTCCCCCGATTGTTTAGCAGGAGAAAAAAATCACAGTAACAGATATGTTTTATTTGAAAAATAACAACACAAAGCCTAAAATTTCAAGTTTCTTGTTTTAGATATGGAATAGGCATAATAAGCTGTCAAGTTGTGCAAAATTGCCCCTTTATTGTTTTAAAGATTACCGTATTTTTCGGATTATAAGTCGCAGTTTTTTTCATAGTTTGGCCGGGGGTGCGACTTATACTCTGGAGCGACTTATATGTGAAATTATTAACACATTACCGTAAAATATCAAATAATAGCCCGGGCTATTATTTATGTCAGTCACGTAAGAGACTAGGTGTATATCAGCAATCGTCACACACACACATCAACCAATCAAAATTGGGCGGGGGCGGGTCATGGCAGAAGTGCATTGTGAAAAAAAAAGATGCTACCTGCTACTTGGAGTTGGCGGAGTTGTTCAGAAGTGACACAGAGGAAGAAGAGTTCAGTGGATGTAGTGATTAGCAGTGACAGATTGTTTGGTAAAAGTAGAGCATGTTCTATATGTTATAGTTCTGTGTGATTAGTGACAGAGTGTTTGGTAAACGTATAGTATGTTCTATATGTTATAGTCATTTGAATGACTCTTACCGTAATATGTTACGTTAACACACCAGGCACTTTCTCAGTTCTTTGTTTATGCGTCATATAACGTACACTTATTCAGCCTGTTGTTCTCTATTCTATTTTTATTTTAAATAGCCTTTTAAGATTCTATTCTTGGTGTTGGATTTTATCAGATAAATTTCCCCAAAAATGCGACTTATACTCTAGTTCGACTTATATATGTTTTTTTCCTTCTTTATTATGCATTTTCGGCTGGTTAGACTTACACTCCGGAGCGACTTATAATCCGAAAAATACGGTATTTTTTGGCAGTTTTTCAAGCCATTATTATATAGGACGGACAGGACATGCAACAAATGGCCGCAGGTTGGAGTCGAACCCGTGGCTGCCTCCCCTTTATTGTTTTTAAGTCATACATGACACGTTCTCATTCTTGGAATTTATCAGCATATATTTATTGTTTTAGGTTGTTTCAATGTTGTGGTCTTGTGTTCAAACACTTAATTAGACATTCTTGTAATATCGGAAACATTAGGACCTCACACAGTATGAATTAAGAGAAATATGAGTTCATTTGTCTGTCCATAACATACATGATACCCCCAGTCACAGCTTGAATGTGCTGTCATGTTCACCTGCCCTCATACTGTATCTGTTTATATATATCTGATTCTCAGGGAGGTGGACTGGTTTTCCCTGAGCAGCGTGATTGGCCTCCTTTGCTTTGCTCCATTCATTGTCTTCTACTTTGTGATGGCCTGTGATCAGTACCAGTGCTCCGTCAGCCAGCCTCTGTTGGAGTTGTACCAAGGAGAGACCACGCTGCTCTCCATCTGGGCCCGGGCTCCTTCCTTCACCTGGTCAGCTGCCAAGATATATGCCATCTGGGTGGCGTTCCAGGTAAGAAAAAGAAGAGGAGAAGCGGAAACATTTTAGGGGGTGCTACCTGCAGAAACTGTCCATTGTCTTCAGCTCTTGCCGAACAGGAAATGATCTTGTTGAAGTGTTAAAACAGGTTGTGTTGTCCCGCAGGTGTTCCTGTATATGTGTGTCCCTGACATTACTCATAAGTTTATTCCCGGCTATGTTGGTGGAGTGCAGGACGGCGCAAGGACTCCTGCTGGTAATTAACACACATACCCCAAACCATCAGTCCATAAGTAGATCAACAGACAAGTTGGAGAATTTCCGGTCCAATATTAAATGTGTTTATTGAGCTTAAAAACAACTGATATGCAACAAACGTCATCAAAGCATGTAAAGTATAATGTTTTCTATTGAAGAGTAGGCTACTTTTATATTTTCCTGGTTAAAAACAGGCAATTACTGCCATAAATCAATGCTTTTGACAGACAGTGATAGAATATTGTGACAAAATATTTGATCACTATTTAAAACACTTAATTGACATTCATTATCAAACCAGAAAGTATCGCTTACATTTCCACCTGTCTCTCCCTTCACTACTGCAGGCCTGATTAACAAGTATGAGATCAATGGGCTGCAGTGTTGGCTGATCACTCATGCTCTGTGGTATGCAAATGCCCAGTATTTCCACTGGTTTTCTCCCACCATCGTCTTCAACAACTGGATCCCCCTGATGTGGTGTGCTAACATTCTGGGCTATGCTGTGTCCAGCTTTGCTTTCGTAAAGGCGTACCTTTTCCCCACCAACTCTGAGGACTGGTGAGCACTGATATACACGCTGAAGATGACAAGTTGTTGGAGCAGATGTCTGCATCAGAAAAGTTTTCCATGTTTACTTATAATATCTTAAAGGTAAACTAGTGGTGTAGGTATTAGTATGCAACTGTATCAACTTTTTTTCTTCCACCTTTTTTTCTGGATTCTGCAGCAAGTTCACAGGGAACATCTTCTACAACTACATGATGGGCATCGAGTTCAACCCACGCATTGGCAAGTGGTTTGACTTCAAGCTTTTCTTCAATGGTCGACCTGGTATTGTAGCCTGGACTCTTATCAATCTGTCCTACATGGCCAAGCAACAAGAACTGTACGGCCATGTCACCAACTCCATGATCCTGGTCAATGTACTGCAGGTACAGTTGAAATAGAATGTATTTTAAACCGACGTCTCATGTAGCAATGTACAGATTGCAGTTATGTTTGTGGGCACCGCGGTTAATCTGTGGATTGAGTGGGTGGATTCATATAAAATAAAATTGTCATAAACAGCGGACAGGTTGCAGTAAACACCATTAAGGAAAGTATTAATTACATTCAATAAGTTGGGCAGAGAGCAGAGCAGCAGCTCAGCTGTCCATTGCTGTGGCAGACAAGACATCTTCATTTTTTGTTAGGCAAGTGTGTCGGTGTCCCCATTAAGAGAGACGCACATTTAAGCACCAGTATCAGCAGCTTCATTGATTAATTCAGTTAAGTTCTGCTTCCTCTGATCACGTTTATAACTACAGATTCTAGTTTTGCTACTGAAAGGGATACTCGTGTGGAGCACTCCGCAGAGCAGACCTCTGCTGACGGAGGTGAATGGCGCAGGTTCATGTGAACAGATGAACGATCTTTAGCTGCCTTCTGTGCTAGTGCATGGAACGCTCTGTGAAGCATACCTACGCTGCTCAGCAGAGCAGAAAACACTCATACAGGGACAGAGAGAGGGGGAGTGAAATGGCAATGCGGATGAGGGTCTCTAAAGCGGAGAAAATAATAAATTTGGCGGGGTGAATTATTTAAGAATACACACAGATTTGGATGGCATCAGAGCAGATCCAAGTATCTCTTCTCTGTTGATGACCTGAGCAAATCTGCGCACTGATCCTGTGGAACAGCTGCAAAATCGGAAAATAACAAGAGAAATTAGAAACTGACACGTTGTTGACATTAAATATGAATAACCCTAGAAAGTTTGTCTCAAATATGTTGCATAGTTTTAGATATTCTTGAGCATTGTCCTTTACCTTAACATGTAGAGTAGTCTTAGGGCTGATAGATTGATTTTGTAAGTTTATTTGAATGATCTAAAATTCTTTCCAAGATCAATCTATGTGTAGGTAGTACTTTGTGGTTCAGTTAGGGCTGCATGATGTGTAAAATGTCTACTTTGTGTAAATCAAGTAGGGCTAGTCGAATCAGGTCAGTGCTGATATATACAGTATACAGCCCTGTTAAACATAAGTGTTCACCATTCATTTTCAGGTTCTCAACTCTGAAGACACTCTCTCGTCTTGCGCTGCTTGAGTCATATTAATGGGAGAAACCTGAGTCTTTTGTGCTTTCCTTTAGGCCGTTTATGTGTTGGACTTCTTCTGGAATGAGGCGTGGTACCTAAAGACCATTGATATCTGCCATGACCACTTTGGATGGTATCTGGGCTGGGGAGACTGTGTCTGGCTGCCATACCTCTACACACTGCAGGTAACAAACAAATGCAGCTATTATTGTGATGTAAATAGGAATACCTGTCATCCACATAATTTGTCATTGTTGTCACTTTTGCTAAAATATTAATTATATGTGCACACTCTAGAATGGACATTCAAATAATATGTACATTTAAGTAACAGTAGGAGCAAATAACTGTTTTGTCTCTCCAGGGTCTGTACCTGGTGTATCACCCAGTGCAGCTCTCTAACGCCCATGCCCTGGCTGTGCTGTTGTTCGGCCTGGTCGGGTATTACATCTTCCGCTCCACCAACCACCAGAAGGACCTGTTCCGGCGCACCGAGGGCTCCTGCTCCATCTGGGGCCGGAAGCCAGCGTACATTGAGTGCTCGTACCGCTCCGGTGATGGCGGCATCCATCGCAGCAAGCTCCTGACCTCAGGTTTCTGGGGAGTGGCCCGGCACCTCAACTACACGGGTGACCTGATGGGTTCCCTGGCCTACTGTGCAGCCTGCGGCTTCGACCACATACTCCCATACTTCTACATTGTTTACATGACCATCCTGCTGGTCCACCGCTGTGTGCGGGATGAGCACCGCTGCAGCAGCAAGTACGGCAAGGACTGGAAACGCTACACCGACGCTGTTCCTTACCGGCTCATTCCTGGGGTGTTTTAGAGAGGGGAAAGGAGTAGGGAGAAAGGGAGGAGGTGGGTGGGTGTAGGCAGGGCTCAGATTTAGGATATAAGGAAATTATTATATTAGAACAAGGAAGCAAGATAAACATGAGGGCTGTACATTTTATACACATTGGAGCGTACCACATACATTTGAACACCATGTTTCATACATAGTGAAATGTGTATGTATTTCTAATACATGTAGGTGGATAGGGACAGCTTATTGCTATAAAGTATTCATCTGCCTTAATGAAGGTATGGGGATACCCAGTGTGCTGCTTTCATTACACTTTTTAACATAGTTAAACACCTTTCAATGACACTACAATATATATTTATGGAGCAACTAGGACCAAGCACAATTTAAACCAGCTTTTGCCAAAATCAGGAACAGAAACAGTCAGTTCTGTAGTCGACTGTAGTCTATGACTATTCTCCACAATGCTGTGACATTCCCATAATGCAGTTTGTCAGTTTGACCGTCAGTTATCAAGACAAACCAGTTTCTCAAATATGGTTATTGTTTTTCTGTTTTATTTTATTATACATTTAACACATGCAGTGATTTTATTTTTGTCTGTTCAGGAAAATAAACAATTTGGTGATGTCACTTAGCACTCAGGTAGCCTAAGATGGGGGGGGGGGTCATTATTCTTGGCCTTTTTTAGACTAAATGAGTAATTATGAATCAAAAACGGATATATTTATGAATCAATATCATATACGTTTTATTAAATTTTGCTGCCGCCTTACTGGCTTAATGGACCAAATGTGATTGTTGGCTCTACTGACAAGACATGCCTCATAAAAAGTGATGTAATCTTTGTGGGTTGTCTAAGTGCCCATATTTATTCACTGTCATTTTCGTATCTAACTGCAGGGGAATTTTGTTACGAGAGATTAGGCTAGGTAATTGCTTGTGTTGTTTTCTACATTGTGGGTGAGAGCAGTGTACATAAATCATAAATCATCACTATAGGAACCACATAAACTAAACTTAAGCAGCACACAGCACTTTCTGTTCTGTCTGATGTTCACTAAGCCTGTGAAGCAACAATTACAACGTAGCTAGATCATTGTATTTGCTTGGTGCTGAACCTCTATCCTGGTACAAAAGTTTTTTTTGTGTCCAACCATCACATTTGTTTGCCGTTTTCATTTCCTCATTCCAGCACTGCCTTTCATATAGTGATAAAGTTACAAAACAAACTTTTGTCACGACTTTTAAATCTACATGGTGTCTTTTATGTGTGTGTTCACTGATCTTTTCTTACATGTTCTATTCTCATTATAGTCATTACTTTGATGATAAGTCAGAGTGCTCGAAAGGTTGAATTTGAGACTTTCACATATCCTGAATGAATCCACCCATATTTAAAAAAAAAAAACAAAGACATACAGACCTGTTGTGTGAATGTGCGTGTTTAAGAAGCCAATAGAGCAAGATCACAACACTGAGGTGCGGTGGTGAAGGCTGATGTTATTTTTAATGTCCAACACTGGGGGGCAGCAGCTGACAGCTAATCCCTGTACTCAGCTACAGCTACATATCTCCATAGTTTGAGTGGATTTACCTCAAAGCATAAATAACACATAATCTCAAGTGAGTTCTGATGTGCAGTCATGTATCCACAGCCCACTTTAAACAGGAAATAAACAGCTCAAAACAGAAACCTACAGCTCCCCTCAGTGTCCATTCAAAGCTTTTTCCTATCAGGTTTTTGCCATATATCCAAACTCGACCCAAACCACTGCATTATTCGCTTATTGTACTCACTTGTTTTATGTAGAAACACTGACTATTGTAGTGTTATTGCCATCAATTAGTTAGTTAAATTTCAGTGGATATTCCAAATATTAATTCAAGTAGTACTTGCAAACTGGAATCATAGCTCCCTTCATTTGATTTGCAACATTTTGACCAACTGCAGGACCTTCACAGGCAAGAAACAAAATCAACAACTCAGTCAACTGTACAAAAAGTATAGTACAGAGAACCCCTCGTTTGTGGAGGTTGTTAAAAAAAACGTTCTGGTAAATGAGGATAGTACAGATATAATAGTGATTGAAGGGAAAGTGTGTGCACCAGAAGAGGAAACCACCCTTGGATACACCGAATAACATTCTAGAATGAAAATATACATTTCTTCTTATTCAGATCATGTGATACGATCAAAAGCTCCAGAACTGTGCAGTTTTCATTTGAAATGGACCTTGTGGTGGGATTGATTTCTCAACTTCACAAGGTATGGAATGGACTTTGAACGTCAGCTTTCAAAACGTTCCTTTAAAAATGAAAGTGTACCTTCAAATCACATCCAAAGTTATTTTTTAAGGTGGGTCATTGTAGGTGAAGACATTGCTGTTTATAATTTGACAGCTGTTATCAACTTGTAATCCACCACACCTGGCAGCCTATTATGCCATGTCAGCACTGGCCAGCTCCCTGCACCCATCATCAGCGGGTCTCCTATGACTGTAATGATACAAGTTACAGATGTAAATCAGTTATGATAATGGTGGACTCATTGATTCCCATTGCCTTTGTTCAAAGCTAATGTGATATGCGCAGGATTCATTGCATTGCATTACATGAAACCAAATTACCGTTCATTCCCTTTTCAGGTTAATTGATTCTCACGTGAGATTGAAGGGGCTCCGCTGTGCAATGGCCGGGTTCACTCATAACAGAGCTGACAAATAGCTCTCAGTGAAAGAGGTGGAAATCTGAGGAAAGGGATGATCTTTTTTGTGACGACACTAAAAGCTAGACTATTGAATTTGCGAGTGGGGATCATGCACCCATCCACATAAATGTCCGGTATACACAATAACCATATTGTAGAAGGCACTTTTTGCAGCTGCGCATTCATCTGCAGTGAGGGGCAGATAGGGGTCAGGGAGAGGGAAATAGCCGTAGCAAAGTGGGGAGTTTGAGCGAGTGGCAGAGAGAATGAGAAGAAAATAATGGGGGAGTCGTGGAATGCGATATACAGAATGCACAATGAGTTGGAGTCGGTGCCACTCCTCAGGCAAAGTTGGCTGGATTTCCCGTGAGGCCAAATTAGTTTTTATTGGAAGTTTGGGGGGTAAGAGACTTGTGGGTGAGAGTCGTAAGCCTGGAGGAAAGGGGCACCTCAGAGGGAGGCGAGTACATGATTTGTCAGCAAACTGCGGGCATCGACAATTGCATGCACCATAAAGTACAGCAGACCTCTAAAAAGCATTCCAGGCCTTTAGAGTTGGCTGAATAATGACATTTGGGTTGGTGAGGTTAGATCGACTTGCTGCTTGTGGTCGGTGGCAAGGGAGCAATTCTAGTGGGTCGTAATGTTGATTTCTTGTGCTTGGGTAGTTGGGTTTGATAGTTACATTTATTGCAAGTGTCTTTATTTCATGTCTTCGCCTTCAACAGCCTAGCAACAAAAGTAGTAACTCAAGTTTTTGTTTTAAGCCACACTAGCAGCATGGCTCCAGGGATTGCCATGACTGATTGTACCACTTTGGTCGAGACAGAAATATTTCAATAAATATTTGAAGGGTTGCCATGAGGTTGTGGTCCCCTGACTGACACTGAAGTTGGACATTTGTTGTGTAGAGTGACATTTTTAGAATGGATTGCCATTACATTAGCTACACACATTCATGTGAGCCGGGAAACATTGATAATGTTTCATAGCCCCATCATTGTTTTTTGTTTTTTCAATGTGATAAATAGCTAAACGCCTGCAAAACTAATGAAATTTAGCTTCAGCTCTACTTTATGTTCATTTCCAATTGGCATGCTAACACGCCTATGAGCACCACTGTGCCAAAGTCTGACAGAGCCGCAAGCGTGGCTGTAGGTGCATTTTATTTTCTTCTACTTTCTATTTCAACAGCCTAACATCTCCGTTCCCCTCACTCTACATCTGTCTGGCAATAAAAGGAGTCACACAAGTCTCCCTTTTGTTTTTTCTATATTCCACTGATCTTCCTTCCTTTTTAGCCCACGTACCTTTGACCTCAAGACTGGTCTGACCTGGGCTGATGAGTCACCCGGAATGACAATCACAATAATCAAAAAGAGCCCCACTAGTTTGATGCTTAAGGTCAGGGCCATGTGGTTAACACTGACTTTAATGGGGCGAAGATGACCCAAAGATGTTGTGACTGCAGAAGTATCTTTGGAGGACAGAGCTTCGGTCGGATGCAAGGTCTGATCCCTCTTGAACTTTATGGCTCCAGGCCAAAAGCATCTGTCTTTAGCCTGGAACCAGACAACACGTCCTCCTTGAACTCCAAACAATCTCCCTCTATTGTGCTCTTCCAGACATATTCAAACACGTCTTTAATTGAGAAAGGGGTCTGCAAAAAATAAGCTGACAGAATGGTATACCTGAATTTTAGGCTTGCCTCCTTGTAAATCACAGAGAGAGTTGAATCAAAAAGGATTAGGAGCAGAGAAAGAATTAGAGGGATTAAAAAGGATTCCTGAGCCTCGCCACAAATCCATAGCTGATGTGGTAAAAATGATTGGTTGGAGAAGATGCTACATCTCATATTAACGAGGCTTGTGAGGCGTGGCGTCTCTCTCTTCACACATCAGTGGCCACACCAGCAGAGTCTCAGGCACCAAATTTCTCATATTTTACATGTTTAGAGCGCTGGAGTCAAGGGCCTGATCCTCCTCTACTTCTCTTGTGTTGATAGTCAGACGCCACTTGAGAGCATCTTGAATCCTGTGTTGCTAACGCTGCAACTTGAGCTTGACAGGGAACTGCTGTGGCTGTAGTTATACTTACACTGTTTACCAGAATATAAATGATGCTGAGAGATCAGCAACATTAAAGTTTACTCAGGAAAACACAACCGCAGGAAAGTAATGTAGAGTAATTTGCTTCCACAGAACTCACATATACACACTCCATGAAGTTTGACATGTTTGGGGGCAGGCAGACAAAGTGGGTGTGAGGGTGTGTGTGTGTGGCAGAATTGCCTGGGTGACACCCAGCTGTCTGGAGGGTAGGGTAAGGGATATAAGTTGGCATTGGACTCCGGAGACGAAGCTGCCAAACTGGGCAAATCCTCAACACCAAGGACGCCTCTGACCAGAATTTTCCGGCCTCAAGAGGCCTCGCCCTACTCCAGAATCTGGGTTACTGGCATCATGGCATGGCATCCAGTGACAATGACAGCGACTGACAATGATTTGGGAGTCAGATGCATCCACTTTTTATCAAGTCTACTTGATATTTAAAGCAGAATCGAAAATACCAACATTATAGCATAACTGGTCTTGTCTCTTAAGCTAATTGCTGAAATACAAAACTAAATAAAATGTGTGTTTTGCTCTCCATTCTTACATGACAGCCATTTACCACTTGAAAACCATTGAATTTTTTTCTAAAACAACGGGCCATTATCTTAGACAGAGGTAGACAAAAGCAGCTTTAGAGGTGATCGATTTATAACTGTTGCAGATTTGATCAGCTATAGCTAAATAAGCTAACGCCTGCTGATAGAAAACGATGCGCTTAATGGTTACATACATGATATTGTGCTGAAAACCTAAAGCTGCATGTCCCAAGCAAAAAGTTATCCTCACACTATAGAGAAGACAGGTCAATAAAGAAACATTGTCAATCTGGTATAGCAGTGTACAACTGTTACACTGGTACTTATACAGGAGAAAAGGCATTGAGAACTAACTTAACTGAACGTTTCTGCAAGACTGTAAACTGTAAACAAGACAGAGCCGTTATTGTCAGCATGGAGGCTTTTTTTTGGTAACCCATGAACACATTCTCTCTGTGTTGATTTGCAGATATGTTTGTGTATATCTTTGCACAAGCGTAATTCCATCTTAACTTGACAAAACTCTACTCTACTATGCTACTTATCACATCAGCCTCTTAAACTGTTTATCGGTGTGGAGCGAGCAGTACGAAGTGGATTAAATGAAAAATACCACCAAAACTAACAAACCATTTCTATGGTAGAAGAGGGTCAAAATAGCAAAATAGGCAACTTGAAACACACGTTCCTCCTGAAGTGAGATTAAGCAAGGCACTAAATTCCTAACAGCTCCAGAACTGCTGCTCTGCAAATGTTCTTGACCTCTAACCTGAACGGTTTTCCATTGCGAGCCAATACAGTGAGTAAAAGTACAGCTGCCATGGCACCCTTACAGCTTCTTCCGACTTCTCTCAGCAGATCCACTGTTACTGTCTTCGGAACACTTACTATACGTGAACCCCTAAAGACATGCTGAATGAGCCTTGCACTTTTCCCTTATCAATTAGCTGACTGGTCTGCACTGGATCTAATGGTAATTGAAGCGGCAGCAGCATCTCACATAGCCACTAATAGCTTTCTCTTTAATAAATCACAAAAGGCAATCACTCTTCCATTACCTTCAATCACACTTGCCACAATCACACACCATTAAAATGCTGCGCTGTATAGATTATACATGATGACCGCAATCCAATCCGCTTTCTTTTCTATTATCTGAAGTAGAGCCAGAGCTTGGATATAACACAACGCCTGGTGTGATGTCAGCATTTAAAACACACATGCACCTCATAGAGGTTCAATATTGCCTGTGTTGGCAGTAAAACACTGTTTTCTTGCTTTGTTTCACAAGTTAATCACGCCCCTCCCCATGCTCAATCTATTCTACTAGCCATCTTATTGCTGAGCCCAGCGCTTCCTCACCACATTATTAGCTTTGACCTTTGCGTGCTGGTTCCAGCGCTGATACCGAGCCAGTGAAACTTTGCCAGAACCTGAGCCAGAAATAAAAGTCTAACACATGTTGCATTTTATGAACAGTCAAGCCGTGGAACGTACTTATATAGCGATGAAAACAGCTCTGTAGGGACTGGGAAACCATGCGAGGCTCTCCACACATAGAGTCTCCATTCCCATCCACACCCTGCAGCTCTCCCTTGGCCTGATCATGAACTCTGTCTGTCTATATTTCACCCCATCCCATCACAGCACACTTATTCCCATTGCCTTCTTCACCTTCATCCGGCGTGACAGTTCTAAACACATGCTCTTGCCACACCCTTAATTTGACCTTGATCCCACATTCTGCTGTCACCATACTGTGACCGCTGTTGTCTCACGCTGCACGATTCCTCCTCAGATTCCGACGCTCGTTCATGATCTGGTCACTTCTACTCCCCTTCCTCCTTAATGAAAACTTGTGGTCTAAGGAGTGGGGTCCTTTTTAGCTGCTCAGCTCGTTTCTGCCTACTCAGCAGCTTGTGATAAACTGGTCACCGGTGGCTCTTAACACTGCATATCAGTGGATTTGTTGCCAGACACACTGACATTCTGAAACCCATGAAAACTTGAGACAATCTACCATGGCTTTATTTACAGCTGTAATGAAAACACTTCCTTTATCGAGGATACATCCACATGGGATGTTTTTACATTTATATATTAAGCTGATCTACACTATTATATCTGCAAAAAACAAACAAACATACAAGGTAAGAATGATGTGACAGCTCCCCAAAAGTGGGGCCAAAACAAAACAAAACAAAACAATCAATTACACATCAAATCCCAAAGATTTCTGTTTCTGTCATTTTAGGTAGTTACTTATCATGCTGATATTTGTGTGTGTGTGTGTGTGTGTGTGTGTGTGTGTGTGTGTGTGTGTGTGTGCGTGTGTGTGTGTGTGTGTGTGTGTGTGTGTGTGTGTGTGTGTGTGTGTGTGTGTGTGTGTGAGAGAGAGAGAGAGAGAGAGAGAATTACTTTATAAATCTTGGCGGTTAAAGTTGTATAGTTGTACTCCGTAAGATTTGCATCTATTTAATTGCCTTTTAAGTTCCTATCTACCACAGAGTGAGTTTAAACAATGGTGATTGGTCATATGATCCACTAATGAAGTCGGTGAGTATTCCAATATCCGTGTCCGTGGCGACATTCGTGGGCTGGATGTAAATAAGCCGCCATGTTAGTGACGCTGCTAGCATCGGTTGGTCTGTCAACCTAGATTGTCACCAAAGGTTATGCTGCGTTCATTTGTAATCGGAAATGTGAAATTCCAACTTCTGAGTCAGGCTTGTTGTAGGGGTAGAAATACAATATGAACCTGTGTGTGTGTGGATTTAAAAGGGCAACATATAGGGGGCGGACTGGAAGTATAGAGGTCAAAATGTGTTTCAATAAAGTTTACAAAAGAGCAAAAAAAAAATATATATATATATACAATTGTGAACACACTTAGAGCGTACTCACACTGTCCTCCCGGGCCGCGACCCGGACTTTAGGGTACTTGTCCCCCCTCCCTCTCCCCCCGCGCCCCAGCCCCGTTTGTACTCACACTGCCAGGGCCGGCCAATGCTTCTTGCTGTCCATACGCCATCACGCGGTAACACGTCACACGCATTGATCGCGTGTGTGTGGCTTTGTTTACAAATCTTTCTATAGACCTCAGAGTTTTTGTGCGTCTTGTCGACTGTTTTTGAATATTTTCATCCGACCAAATCTGCAGTAAACACTCCACCTCCGCATCACACCAACGTGAACCTTTCACCGCCATTGTTGTTGTTGTTAAATGTCCGCGCATGGTCCGTCCTCCTATTTACATGTCCGAACAGGCGGACATAACGATACTGCCGTAGGGCTCGTGCTCGTACATGTGCGCACGCTCGGCTGCTCTTAGTGACCATGAACGTGACAAGAAGGAGGCTCTGAAAGAACAGGCTCACCTGCAGTTACACCTTACTGCCAAAGTGAACGCTAGAAAAATAGATATCTCTTGCAGTACAACTTTAAGAGAAGATGGAATGTATACTGTATTGTATGCATATTATTGATGGTTTAACCACCCTTACCACACACATGCAAAAATCAATGTAACACACAATCTAGACCTTTCGTGTGTTTTATTTAGGTTTGGTTTTCAATAGGTTTTTGATGTTATAAAATTGGTGTGTCACGGTTGAGAGTTGTGGTTGACTCGTGATCGTGGGGTGAGTGTATGGGGGTGGAGGGTGGTAAACATGAGCACATGTGTAGATTGCTGTTGTCACTTCAGGTCAAGTGTAGCGGCTTTAGAGACCTGTATCTGGTATTAGCAGATAATGTGCTGAGTTGATTTCATTGCGATATGTCACACAGAGGTGAGAGGTGTCTCACCTTGGTTTGGTGTCCTGTCCATTTCTAAATAGTCCTTGTCTTTCCCTGTTTTGTTGTTGAGTATATCGTCTCGTCGTGTACCTCCAGCCATTAGCACAGCCTTGTCTTGTCTCTAAGTATTGCCTGCTTTATATTTCTGTTTCTTTGTGCTCCTCTAAAGAAGTGTGATTTTTTGTTTCTTAAAGTTTTTAGGTCAGTTTGAGTAGCTAGTTTATTTTCATTGTGCCCTTATTTTTCCTCCTCTTAGAGTGTTTTTGATTTGTAGTTTCTTTAGCTCTGTGCTTTATGGGTTTTTGTTAATTGCCTTTTGTTTTCTTCTCATTGCGAGTGATATTCTTTTGTATAACTTTGGATAGATAGTAATTCAGATCAGGCGATAGCCTGTTGTCTTTTCCTCCCTCGGGAGTGATTTTCATTTTGTTTGTGTGGTGTTTCTTGCCACATTTGTTTTCTGTGTTTATTCCCTCGTCCGAACTGGCGAGCTCAGAGTCTTGTAGCCTGTTTGTTTATCGCTCTGTCTTAAGGTGAAACAGTGTCAGAAATAAAGCCTGCGTTAACTGTTACCTGACTGCATTTGAGTCGTCCTTTTTGCCCAGGCTTAACACGATCTACCTCTCTGATTGTGAGTTAACTTATCAGAAATTATTTCTAGTCTGATGGTGGTACTAGAGGAGTGCTAAGAGATAACCAAAAACATTAGACTACATCCTCTTAGGATTCCTCTTAGGAATTTTGCCATCAATATTTCAGATACCTTGCCACGGACCAAAGTGTTGGTCGAGGGTATGTTTTGGCCTGAGGTGGGCAGTGACACCAAGCAGCTGGAGTGCCGAACATGAAAAGGTTCATTCTCCACATCATGTCTTTAGATCTTGATATTCAGGTTGTTCAGGGGAACTGATTGGGTAAATGTAAGCAATGTAGTGCACATTCCTGTAAGATTTCTTTGTAACATGAACATCATCATTGTCAAACCCGAGGATACATGGATTCTGAGTTATAAAATCCTGTCCTATCATATTATAAAGTGCTGTGAATGATCTGGCTGGACAGATACTGGACCTCACTCTGAACTGCCAGTCCCCATCCATCCACAGTAATCATTTTTACATTGATCACTGTCTAAGCTGCATGATGCCTGATATAGTTATTTCCATCTCTGCAGTTAGATGGTTTGCAGACTCTTTGTCTTAAACATGGCCAAATTCATCACTGACAACTTCCAGAGGCTGTGTAGGTAATCAAATATTCCATTGAACTGAATACATTTTTAACCTCTGTCTAACTACAGTGAGAAGCTGCTGTCTGTGTGTTAATACTTGATGGGAAGAGACACGCTTTGTATAAATAATTTCCTCAGAATGAGCTTTTGTACAATATTTTCAAATACGCCAAGTTTATTCTTCTGAGCATTATTACTGGTCTTTACATGTTGTAACATCTGTAAATCGTTCAGAGTAGCAGTGGCTGTGGATGAATGGACTTCCACCAGAGTCTGATCCGGCTATGCAGTGCAGAACAGTAGGGTGTGGAAGCTATTGTCATCAGCCACTCGGTGCTTCCTTTCTCCACTTCCTACTTCCTGTCTGGCAGATGGCACTGCAAAGCTAGGGTATTCCTCTCTCAAATGCTGAGAATAAAAAATGTGTGTGTGTGTGTGTGTGTTTAGTTTTGATCTTCACAAAAAGTCCCTACTTTTCCGTGGTTTAAGAGTGTCATCTGACCCACTTTATGCACAGATGCATGTATAGACTTTATCCTCGTGTGCAGGATGGGCAGTGCAGTGTGTGTTTTTGGTGGTGGTGGAGGGGGTCTTAGGGTGGAGTGTTTATAAGAGAATATTATTGTACATGCATGTTTGCACAGGTAGTGGATGATAACAGATGGAGAGAAAATAGGAAATGAAACGTTTTTTTACATTTCTATGAACTTCTGCTTAGCAAGCTGTTTTTGTAATAATAAGGCTGTATTCACACCAAATCAGGCATTTAGCACAGTATTGTGCGGTTGTGTGAGAGTGGAAATTAAATGGCCCATTTGTGTCTCCCTTTTGCTATTTTGTCTGGTCGTTGGTAGGTTACCTGATTGGCAACCTCAGCGTGACGTGATGGTTTCCCCACAGCAGCCTGAACTCACCCCCCCCTTTCAAATTAATAGGAGGACTGACAATTTTGCTGCAATGCCTGATTTGGTGTGGATGCAGCAACCATGTGTTTTTCTGTGCACACCCTAGGTAGTTATCATGTTTATTGTCATTGAACGTTGAATTAAAGAAGAATATTTGGTTGTTTTGACACTGATCATCTAACCTGACTCTCGCCAGAGGATTATCGTTCTGCCTTGCTTTACTCATCCATCTGGGATCGCTCGACTGGGAAGTGATTTCAGGAGACAGGGCCTTTTCAAAAATCCTTGCATATGATTGGATAAACCACTTGTCCGTCATCTTTATTGACGTGCTACTTCAACCACTCACATGGAAACCAACCTGTGACGCTGATGAGTGACGCAGGGAGAAGCCAAACAGAAGAGCCGACATGGTTTCCACCAACAAAAGCCTTCAGAGCCGTTCTCTGGTGTTCTTCTAAAGAAGAAAGATTCTCTAGATTGGACAACACGGATTAAATAGCAGTATCGATCTTGGTCTGCTTTCTCGATGTGAGCTGCCACAGTCGTTTCTATGCTACGTCACATCTATAAAACCCTGCCCGGCGGTCCTGATTGGTCTGACCATTTTTTGCAGATCCTGAAATCACTTTCCTATGGAGAAAATTCAGATGGTTGAGTGGAACTAGGCGGAGTCAGGGCGGAAGCAAGGCGGAACGAAAGTCATCTGGCGAGGGTCAGGTTACTGATCACCAGGTAAAATGCCTTCAATCCAAGTATCCACCCCCTCCATGTTTGTATTTACTAGGTGCTTCTTTGGCAGCAGTTACACCCTCTCCGAGACATTAATATGTGGTTGTGAAGCCATTCATGACCTGTGTAGCTTTTACTTCCTGCTTGGCCTCGATATCTTTCTGAAAACAAATTATTTTCCAAACGCTAAACTTTAAGCTGACTTCCGCCAAATCATAGCTGAGATGGGATGTTTTGTTCAAAGAGTGATTTCTCTTTGCCACTCTTTCTTACACACATGAATATGGGACTGATGAAGCACCCAGTCAACTGCTGCACCTTCTGTTGCTCTCTATCACTCATCTCAGTTTTTTCAGGCTCTCGTTGGATTTACAGCTTTCATACTCTTTCCATTTCTTCACGATTGAACTCCAAGGAATGCTCAGTGACTAATTGGAAATGTTCTTGTATCCATCTTCTGACCTGTGCTTTTCAATACAGATATTGGTGCTTTTAAAATTGAGTCAGTTGAAACCCTGAAAACTTATGCAAGTATTTTACACTATACACTGGACTGCACTAAGTCCCTCCCCATTGCTGGACCCCATGGTACCATATTTCAGAAAAAATATCAACCAACGGTGAGAGACAAATAACTATTTGATCCCCTTTGAATGATGCCATGAAATGCACAAGTGGTGTTTGTCAATTTTAAAAATATTTTTGTAAGTTAAAGTCGCAGTCGGCAACATTTGTTTGATCATATTCACTGAAACCGACACTCTGCTCCGATTAGAACAGCATAAATCCTCTGGGTTTAGAAAAAAACACGCCTCTACGTGTACCTAGAGCCCGTTGTTTGTTTTGCAAAAATCCACCGAGCCTGTATCACCCTATCCACTCAGCACAGTTCACAATTTGTTCACACGCCACAGATCCCCCCTCCCTACATGTTCCAATATCACAGGCACAAGCCTCAAGCTAGGCATACACAAAAAGACGCTATCTATGAGTAAGTTAGCCAGCCTACCTCCATGTAGCGTGTACCCCGTGCTGTTTATCGATGAGAGAAGACACGGGTGCGTTCACAGGAATCTGGTGCACACGCACTGACGAGCACTTGATGGGAGGGAGCGGAGGAGCTCAATGGTAGAGGGGGAGAGTCGTGAGAGTTGCATTTAAATTTGACTGGGCAAACTCGATCTGCAAGATTTGGTGACTTTAAGGAAGCAGTAGTACCACTTAGTTTTGTGTGAAAGCGCACAATATATATGTCAGCTTGCGTGCTCATTTGGTTGCTGGTGAGCTAGCTAATTTAGCTATGTTCTCTTTCAACACATGTAACATTTTATGATTAACTGTAGCTTTCCTGACTTAGAAAAAATTGACTTAGCTTAACTGAGAAATTCACACAATTCAAACAGGAAAAATTATTTGTTTGTCCCCCCTTCCCTGTCGTACATATTTCTTCCTAAATAAGGTCCCAAGGTGTTCTGACTCTCTATATTTCACATTTTGGAAAAAAAACTCCACTCCAATCCAAAACATGAAAACCAAAGGTTGTTTGTGTATGCATGAACACTTCTGTCTCCTCGGTCGTCCTGCATGCCTCAATGGGCCTCACTGCTGATTCCTATCAGCGGTGATCTAGTGGCTGGGCTTTGTGGGCGAGCTGTTTTTAGACTAAGTGAATGTCACTGGATTTATGTGGTTAATGCCAAAACAGCTGCTGCCATGAATAGCTGAATGAGGCCTCGTAGTTAATTTCCACATCCAGACAGTGCCATGCAGGAAATGTTGCAGGTGAAGGTTAAGACAATAGAAAGTGATCACATATTATAGTATAGACAACATGCAGTGTTGTCTTGACACTCCTTAATGTCTCCCATAGACTTTAAGTCACACACACACACACACACACACACACACACACACACACACACACACACACACACACACACACACACACACAGAGCGCCAGCCAGCTGGCACAGTGCCCATCTGAGTCCATTCTACCATTTATGTTCCCAGCTCGTCCACACAGACCTTTGTGTGTGTGTGTGTGTGTGTGTGTGTGTGTGTGTGTGTGTGTAGTATGTGTGTGAGTGTCTTCCTGTGGGCCAGTCCCTTGGCACACACAGTTGCATTTCCACACCCAGTTCCTCTACAGCTCCATCCGCACACCTACCCATTCACACTGTCACAGTACGTCACACACACATTGACGGGTTAGTCTGTCGGCTATGCCTACTGTTACTGGAAGTGAGCTGTGGGTGGGGTCCAAGCGTGTGAGTGGTGGGAGGGAGTGTAAGCGTGTGAACATGCATTAGTGAGTGTGTTTGATAGAAAAAAAAAGATTCATAAAATCAAGATATTTGGCTCATGGTACCAGCATGTGCACTGGAGATCAAAATTGGTCAAAATGAGTCACCTATAGACTGAGCTACTGCCCCCAGGTTATTATTATTAGTAAACTCATCTAGCCATGAGCACATATTACATATATACAGTACACACATATTACTCAGGCACTCATAGTTAAATATTCTAATTTATTGTGGACAAGAATGAATTTTTATCAGCTAAAATCACCTAAGGTTATACCATCTGAAGGTAAAAACTAAATATAAACCTTCCCATACAAGGAAAAAAGTGTAATAATTAAAATTGTTTATTATTTTCCCTTTGCTGTCTGGTCTTGTACACCAGCGGATACATCCTATGGTGATCTTCTGGAGGTTGCATGACTCACAGTGGAATCTGGTTGGAAGATGCATGCTGTTCTTTATGCCATGTAGGCACATAAACCTGAAATCTAGTGAGAAGGTTTGGTAGAGACAGAAGAGAGATGTGTCTAGATTAAGAGCAAGAAAATTAGATCCCAAAGTCACAGTGACATATTAGCCAGTGTGTGTGTGTGTGTGTGTGTGTGTGTGTGTGTGTGTGTGTGTGTGTGTGTGTGTGTGTGTGTGTGTGTGTGTGTGTGTGTGTGTGTGTGTGTGTGAATCACTTTATAAATCCTGGCGGTTAAGAGAAGATGGAATGTATAAAACATTATGGATCTTGTAACCACCCTTACCACACGCATGCAAAAATCAATGTAACACACAATCTGGACCTTTCATGATCCTATATGCTGTAATCTGATTACAACCAATCTTTACAGTAATCAGTCTGCTAATGAGAGCTTTGCCTCAGCTTCCTCATCTTTATATTCTGTTGAGGGCCATCACAAGAGTGAGTGCGAGGAAAGGGATAAGAAGGGAGAAAGCAGACAGAGACAGTCCCTCCTTGCTTGCTTACTCCATCTTCATTTTATTACTTAGCAGGTCTGAGGATGTCTCAGTCCCTGTTGTCTACCCAGATTATGTACTGATGTTTGTCTTGTTTGTTTATGCCTGTACATCTTGTGCCATTCCTCTCTAATTATTTGTACTAGCACTGTTTTGTAAATTATTTGTTTATACTTGTTTCTGTCCCAGTATTGGTATTAGTTTAAAGACGTATATTTTGCATTCATTAATTAAATTATAAACAGAATCAAAATTTTGACCTTCAATAACCTAGGCCAATCAAGTGCTAAAACACAGACGCAAAATGTATTTCAATTAAATAGTTTTTCCAGCACATTCTCACTGTCAACTAATCACATTCGGCCACTTTTTACTACACTGGGTAGTTCTTTGGAGTCATTTTCCAACATGCAAGGTGGAAAAGTGGAGAATTTACACCTGATTACTTGGTTGGGTTTAGGGAAGTTTGGGTAGAGTCGGCTATCCATCTGACAACAATTCAGCCAATATTTCAGTAGCTCCTGTGTAGCCAGTGGATATCTGGGTCTCTACACGGACTGTTTACCTGGATGCAACCAAAGCCTGCTACATTCATATGCAGAATATGTGTACAGAGATTCCATCTTGGCAAGAAAGTTAATAAGTGTATTTCCCCCAAAATGGGGAACTACTCCTTGAAGATATTTTCTGTTCTTTGGATCTCAGACTCAGCACACTTAAGGTTGTTTCCCATTTGTGTTCATTTGTTTGGAGACCTTATTAAAAAAAGTTAAGGAACATGGGCTTCATGCTAAGGTTTGCACCATATTTTCTAGTCTACTCATTTGGTTTGCTGAGTCTTGCATGTGAGGTAAAACACAATGAAGAAGATTGTATTTGGTTGAAAAAACTATCATTCTGTTGGAGATACTTGCTGCTCGGGGTGATTTCTTTTTGTCAAACACAACTCAAACTTTTAGACTTTTTTAATGTGGCTTATTGGGGTCACAAAATAGAGAAATGTGATGACATCCTATTTGTCAGTAGAGGCAGGAAAGCTTGTGTGGAACAAAATCTAGCTGTATTTTCAGAAATGAGAACGAGCGATTCTGACCTGCGGAAAAGTGCTGCAACTGAAAGGAAGTTGAAGAAGAAAAGTGAGAGAACAAGAGAAAAAAGGAAGAGTAAGAAGCGCATGGCTCAAGGACGCATCCTCTTTGTACCTTTTGTCACTTGTCCAAATTTCCGCACTTGCGAGTCTAAGTGGAAATAAATCAGCTGACAAGCCTGCATGTGAATGAGAATCAGTAGTGTTGTGCGTATTCGAGATAGTTGGAAAAGAAGTACACACTCATTTGTTTCCGTTGTGCCTGACAGATTGGGAGTGAAAAAACATCCATCATCTCGGCCCTCCGCCCCCCCAACTGACTCCTCCTCCTCTGTCTCCATTCACGTTGTCCTGGCCTCAACAAGTGCCATAAACCTGCACAGCCATAATTGGTGAACTGTCTCCACTGGGTGACCATCGCGTCAGTCGTCTGTTGGCCTCACTTTGTACTTTGTTCCGTCTAATTTGTGACTTGACTTTTCTTTCTCTTTGAACAGCCATCTTAAAGTATCATTTAATTTTTCTTCTCAGCCAGTCAATCTATCACACTCATTGGTTTATCCTCCTCTTCCAACCCTCCATGTCCCCTCTTTCTGCGTATTCATTAAACTCTGTGGCGCAACGTATTGTGGTGAATGCTAATAGGTTCCCACGCTCACAAGGTACAATATACTGAAGAGTAAATTACTGTGTGTGTGTGTGTGTGTGTGTGCGTGTGTGTTTGTGTGTGTGTGTGTGTCTGTGTGTGTGTGTGTGTAGGAGGCTGGGCAGTGACTCCACAGTTCCATTAGCCTGATGGAGTTTCTATTAAATTAGAAACTCTCTCTCTATCTCTGTCTCTCTTCCTCTCTCTCCCAATCACATTAGTGCTCTTATCTCATTTGTGGAAGCTCTGCAGGCAGTGAGGGGTGGGGGCAGTGGAGGGGTGGAGTTATGTTCTGGAAGCGGATAGGAAAAAGGACAAGCCCTCGTAAATAGAGAGAAGCAGAGCGGGCAATTGATGTCTATCTACAGTATGCATGTGCGTACATGCAATCGCAGTGTGTGTGTGTGTGTGTGTGTGTGTGTGTGTGTGTGTGTGTGTGTGTGTGTGTGTGTGTGTGTGTGTGTGTGTGCATGTATGTTTAGTATGTATGGCATTATGTGTGTGATGAGTGTAATTTTTCAATTGTCAGGGATGTTTAAAATGAAATTGGTCCCTCTGACAGACATGGCAGCCTTTTATGCTGCCTTATAACAAAATGCAGCACAGAGGGGGTGAGACAACCAACGTGTGTGACGTGTGTGTAATTCTAAAGAGCAGTTGTCAGTACAACACACAATGTAGACAATATGTTGGTTCTTAGTGGGCTACTCTAAGATTTGAATTTGAGATTGAGGTAAGAATTGGATTAGACTAGGCTAAAAGGAATAATTCTGTAAAATATGTGTTTTCTTACCCAGGAGTTAGATGAGAAAATCAATACCACTCTCATGTCTGCTCAGTAATAATTAAGAGAGAGTCAGCAGGCGGTTATCTTAGCTATGCATAAAGACTGGCAGCAGGGGGAAACAGCACAAATTCATCTCATTCTGCATACAGAAATGTAAAAACAACAAATAATCTTTTTAGAGGGGATTGCGTGTTGTAACTATTCATCACAACAAGAGTTTATCTGTTGGCACAGCCCTTCTGTGCAATGTCTGCCTGTAGCCTGGCAACCTCATGGTGACCAAAGAGATCAAGGGAAGTCACTTTGCCTGGCTGATGTTCAGCGAGAAATACTTACAGCATGTAACTCACTGTAAATCCGTGAAGTATTATTACTATTATCTGTGTATAAATCAAAGAAACATCATACAACACGTTAATTGGTAGATGTTTTTTGTTTTGTGTAACCTTTGGACAAAGCCAAGCTAAGTTAAACTAAGCTAAGCTAAGCTAATTGCCTCACGGTTCCAGCTTTATACTTAAAATATAGACATGAGGCGGGATCAATCTCATCTAACTTTCAACCTGTTCTTATCCTTACTTATAACATTGTGTTGCTTTGTCAGGACCCCTTGGCATCAATTATCAATTCACTGGGTCAAACTGTGACGCTCCACTATGGTCTTAGATTTAAACAAAGGGAACACATGGATCTGTTTCCACCTAACTCTGACCGTTGTAAACAAATTCATGCCCATGGCCGAAGGAGGCAGAACTACCCGCACTATCCGGCTGTTAAGATGTGATGATACACCCAAAAATAATATACGATTTCCGGGTCCAAGCCATTCCGAGCCACGTATTTCTGAAACGCCACAGTGCCGTGTTCCCTGTTGTTTGTACAGATCTGAGTTTTTAAAAACCAACGTAATTGTCATTTGAACTCTTTCTTATCGATTAAAAAGACAAACCAACTGACGAAAAAAGGTGATCATAATTGTTCACATGTTCGGCCGTTGTTGTCTGTGTTGTTTCAACGGAGCGTTTGGACCTGGAAATCGTATTTTGAAAGGGTGTTACGTCAGACTCAACAGCCTGATAAAAGGGGGTTCAACTTCCAGCACATCCTCTATGTCTTTCTCGCGTCAGACACCAGGAACTTACAAAAACTATGTGGTTAGGTTTTGGAAAAGATCACGCATGGGGTCAAAACAATATGTTTGTAACATTGCTAAAAGTAATGCAAGGGACACAAGCCGCAGTCTCCTGGGTGAAAGTTATGTTGTGAACCTGCTCTGGGCATCTCACATTGCCGTGGATGGGTTCACGCTAAAGGATGCCTTGTGTATCAAAAGCAGAGGGCTGTGACAAAGCATTGGTATTCAACGTCTTGGGAATCAGAACATGCTGATGCTGGGCATGTTTAATGGTTATTTGTATGCGGATGAAAGGAGACTGTGTATAGCTGCGAAGCAGATGAATACATGGTTAGTTACTCAATCAAAATAGTTCCAAAAGCAAACCTGATGATATCTATATGATTATGATTATAATCCAGTTTTGCATATTTGATCCACACGGATTCAGGTCCACTAGAAACTTTGTTTTTTCAACATCATTGCTGTGTCCACAATCCTTCACTCTTTTAAATTTTTGTTGAACTTTATGCAGAGGACTGTTAGACCTTTGCAGTGGAATTCCATTGCTAGGTAACAGCCTGGGTCCTTGTTAACTTCCTGTCAGCTGAACCCTGTTTCACAAAGCAGGATTAGTGAAAACTCTCTAACTAAAAATCTGGGTCAGTTACCGTGGTTACTGAGTCTTTGAACCTAACCTGCTCCCTGGCAGGTTTTCTTCAACATAGCCTGAGATTCTCTGTGTCTCCTCCCTCTTACAGAGACAGAGACGCTGTTTCATCTAATCATTCATTCAGTCAGATGAATGAATGTTTAAAGTGAGTACATTTGTTGAAGAAGCTTAAGAAATGCTACTTGCCTAAATATTGATTTAAATACATTTAAATCTATTGCATTTAACCTGCAAATAACAAACACTTGTATTACTGGATCATCATGTGATCTTACAATCCTATCTCTGTGTTCTATATATTTTTTAAATAATAAAACTTTATTGTTTTAACTTATTTACACTATCTCTGTTCTGGCTCAGCCTTTTATTTATGTGATGCCATGGTGAACCATAGTATCAGAGCTCCATTATTATGTCAGGCTCAATCTAGTCGGAGTTAACTGAACTAACTCTGATCGGCTGTTCTGGAAATGAAAACTCAGAGTTTCCTATCTCAGGATAGATCAACTCAGAGGTCAGGCTTAGGGCCCTGATGTCATTCACATCCAACATGGAAACTCTAAAGAGAAAAAATGTCCTTGCATTGCTGCAGGAAATAAACTGGGACACATTTAGACTGCTTATTGTATGTTTACAACTGCGAAATGGTCAATACAGTGTTGAATGACAAAGGCCAGTTTCAGTCAGTCCTCAGCCTAGTCCTCTCATCTGATAGCTGTCTAAATATGCCTGTTTTCACCCTGTTTGTGTAATGCATCACAAAAGTAGCGCTCATTCATACATTGCAGCCCAGTCACCAGAATTTTTGGGGGCATTGCTAACCGCAGAACATTGACATGAGATGTAGTTTACACTCTTTAGAGTCTGTATGAGATTTACCAGCGTTTTAACTGACTCCAATAAAAAGAAACATCCGAGTCAGTTTTAAACGCCCAGAGCAGGTTCTTCGGAAGTCAGGTGACGTAGTGTAACAAACCTCCAAAACTCCACTTAGGGAGGAGGTGCTGTGGATGGTTTGGTCATACGCCAGACCAGACTTTCACCCAGGAGACTGTGGTTCATGTCTCCTTCCATGTGGCAGCGAAACTTAATTACATAACAGACAAACTAAACCTTCATGTCCAGTGTGTACCCCGCCTCACACCCGATGTCAGCTGGGATCGGCTCCAGCCCCCCACGACCCTGATAGGGACAAGCGGTTGAAGATGGATTTGATAGACACACTAAACCTTAACATTTCCTAAACCTTACCATGTAGTTGTTTTGCCTAAATCTAAGTAATGCTTTGTATTTGAATTCACAACGTTAACCACATGTTTAAAATAGGGGTACGTCTATGTGACAAAAAAATAATGGGTTGGTGCAGTTCAGAATCGGTGGCATTCAATGTATCCGGAGTTTTCAGAAACGTACATTTCCAATATTTCTTTCGGGCGACTGTGTTGTGCGTAAACAGATTGAGATTGCCTGCTTTAGATTTACCACAAAACACCAGATAACAACGAGATAACCTCTGTTAAACATTGTTTCATTTAAAGGTCGATTGAGGCAATTCTTGTTATCAGGGCCTATCATTTGAAAGTTCAGTATCTTGCACAAGCATTTGTGTGTACGCATGATCACCACCAGCCACCCATGGGTGTTCAGCCCAGATGATGGAAGTAACGACTTTGTGGAAACTTAACAGGGGATGTAGTGTTACAAGAGAAGAGATGGACGCATGGAGACAGACTGGCATGAGACCCGCCATGCTGAGACTGGAATGTATAATTATCACTGTGGAGTGTGTGTGTGTGTGTGTGTGTGTATTTGTGTATTTGGGTGTGTGCAGGCGACAGTGAACCATTAGCCAGGTTGAAATAAAGGTCTGCATCAACAGCAACTATTCTAATAATGACTGCCTTAGTCACAGACAAACTAATGTACTGGTGGCGTCTGCTATGTCCTATTGTTTTATGTGTGTGCGTGTGTATGTGTGTGTGTGTGTGTGTTTGTGTGTGTGTGTGTGTGTGTGTGTGTCTGTCTGTGTGTTTGTGTGTGTGTGTGTGTGTGTGTGTGTCAGTGTGTGTGTGTGTGTGTGTGTGTGTGTGTGTGTGTGTGTGTGTGTGTGTGTGTGTGTGTGTGTGTCTGTCTGTCTGTCTGTGTGTGTGTGTGTGTCTGTGCACATGGCTGAGTATGGAAACATACCTCTTAAATCGTCCAAGGTGACACTTGGTCTGTATGTGCAGACATCCCTTATAATGCAGTTCTGGCAGCGATAGGGTTTCTCTGTTCTGCTGAGTTCTGCTGTTCTGTGTCACACACACATATACGTCAAACATCATCAGACAACCTATTTAACTTAATGCACGTTCATTTTAAAACACTATCATTTTGCTGCATGTAATTATATGTTGTTGCACTGAATTTTTATATTTCGAATACTTCTTTGTTCAAGTAGTGCCTCCTTACAAACATGTGACCTTATAAGCACACACACACACACACACACACACACACACTGTTTCAGAAAACAGCCCCTTACCTCTAAATTACTCAAGATTGAATCCCAAGCTGAACTGGTTACCTCACCACTTACCGTATTTGTTAAACCACTGTGATTGGTTAATGTGTGCCATTTTGTGTCATCTGTCTCAATCATTAACCTGCCCTCTTTGTTCTCTCTTTTCATAAAGTCCTATCATTGTTCTTTAAGGACCTTCATGTTTTTCAGCCGTCAGCTGTTTTTGATTGTTTTCCCTGTTATTATATTCACAGTGCCTTTCCTTGCGCAGCAGATCGTCTGTCAAACAGTGGCAGACAGTAAAGTAGGTTCAGCGGGATACTTCAGAAACCCATTTTATTCCACACGCCACATAGTGTAGTAGTAGTTTTAGCTTAAAGGCCCAGTCACAACCCTATTTATGATGGTGAAATACCAAGGCAAAATCAAATTATTTTTAATGGAATTACTGCAATCAATGGATTCACTCAGGGGAACAATAAATCAGTATTGCATTTGAACATGGAGTTCAGTGTGACCAATGGGCCTTCTTGTCAATGCTGACATTTAAGCAAACAGAAAAGATCAAAATGGAAAAAAGTTATTGTGGCTTATAATAGAATAATTAATAATAGAAACAGGCTCCAGGTCATCAATGTCATGCCCATGTTCTAAACTTTTTAAAGTCTTCTTCTGAGAGATTTCTATCAGCATTATAAACACACAAAACATGTTTATAAGAGGCTTATAAGATCTGTTTTTCTATCCATTAATCTATAAATAGGTTTTACCTATTTGACAATTAATATAAATAATCATGATCATGATTGCGATTGTCAAAATGATAGAAGGGAGTTTACTGTCACTCTTGGCAAACTTGTAGGTCTGTGAAGACGTTTGAGTTGGAACAGTATGATTCAGGACTCTAACATAGCAACATAAACCTGATCTTGTATTAGGAGCAGCCGTATGTCTTTGGCTACGGCTAGCAGGAGGCTAACAAACTAGCAACTTCCGACAATGCGTTATGGGTAGCCGCTGTTACCAGGCTGTTTCCATGGTAAATCAGCCCACATAACCTATACCCCATTACAGCAACTGGAATTGTTAGAGGAAAAATCATTCAGTAGTTGGAATTGCAGTCATCCATTGCTGCAGACCGTGTTTTCCACCGAATCTGCTTTAGTAGAACAGCCAATCACAGGGCTCGCTCTGTCAGCTGCTCTGTGATTGGTCAAAGTGGTCCGTCCCGGGCTAGCTGAAAACAGCCTCACTTCATCTTCATCATTACATTTACATTACCCCTGAGGTTGTTATGGATATTTTTTTCCTAATACTGCCAAAAAGAAGCTGCCTACTGAGCCTTTAATATTATATTATGGTGAAAATGATATTAATATAATATATATTTTTTGTGAACTTTTCTAGGCCTTATCCTAGGCCTTTTTTTAGGTGGCCAAAAACACTGTCGTCAGCAGCACATCGCCGAACCTCTCTGCCATCACTCCTGCCTCTCAAAATTGGGGATTTGCCAACTTCTATTTACTTATACGCATGGCAAAAATAGCATATTGTCAATATTTTCGAGACCCCCCAAAATTTCACAAATCATGTTTTCAGGGGAACTTTTCAGAGCTTTTTTACAAGAGCCAGGTTCCAACTAGTTCCAACATAGTTCACACCCTGCATCTCAAAACAGGACGGAACCGATCAATGACTGGAGCCACAAACGACTGATGTCATGATGTAACACATAGAAGAAAAACATTTGCTATAACGAATTGAAACTATTACTTAAATTATTGATATCAATGCAGTTTCAACATTGATTTCAGTGATTGTGCCAATTTAACTTGAGCTAACTCACATAAAATGCCAGGGGGGTTGTAAGTTACAGAGCAAATAGATGCTAGATGCTAATAGATTAGCTCTAGCATGTCAATTCACCAGCTATACTGTGGTTCATTAGCCAGCCCAGTGAAAAGTCACTACGCCACCAAGCCCCAAGAACCGCCTCTTTTGCAAAGACACGTGGCTGAATTCAGCTGTGCCACTTTCGGAAGTGTATAGTAATTTTTTCTGCCTGCCATGTACTTTGTACAAGATACATTTCTTTTTTTTTATACTGAGAAGAATAACAATACCAGTCTGGGAGTTGGCAGCTTGAGGAATGTCTGGGTATCATGCAGTAACAGAATAAGTCTTAATTAAGATAAAACATGATTTATCCATTACAAGATCTAAACACTCTGTTTTCATTTGCAGAGAGACATTTTCTTAATCAGATTTTAAGACTGAAACTCACTCACAAATTTGTTTTTCATAGAGATATTGACTTTAAAAAAATGCTTCCCTTCCAGCATGCTGATGGCGAAAGGGAGAACAAGCTGTTCCTCAAATGTTACAAAATAATCCACCGTGCAGTTCCAGGGAAAATACTTTATTATCATTACAACTGCATTGATCGACTGGCCCTTCCTGTCCTGGTCTACAGTCATCCATCCATCCATCAGTGATGTGTGTGTGTGTGTGTGTGTGTATGTGTGTGTTTTCTCCCAGGATCGACTGTTTCTAGGTCCTGGGAATCAAACACAGTAGCAGACCGTAAACACAGCTGGGGCCATGTGGGAGGGGGGATATATAGGTTTAATGTGGTCATGGTCAGTTCAGAGAGTGACTTCACAGTAGGATCAGGAGAGAAAAAAAGTTGCATGTGTTGAGTGTACCACTTAAAGAGCAGGAGACTCCAGGCTGACAATACTGAATATCATATATTTATCAGTTATTGGAGTTTGTTTCAGTGCCCCGTGATGGTACAAATGTTACTTCTGTAGCTTTTTCAGCCTGATTAGAAGAATGATTCAGTCACGAGTTCTTGAAAGTGTGATGTGATGGGCATCCATACCAATACTTCGCTCCCCTGAACAAACCATCAAAATACTGTTAAACTGTAGAATTACATCCATTCAGCGTAATATTTTCCTCGTAAGTGACTTACAGCGTAACCTTTTCTTCTATAAAATACATTCATGTACTAATTTGCAATAGTAAATACATTTAGAAAGGAACATGTTTTTATAAATAATCATAATGAGAAAACATCTTTAGCTAGAAACTAAGGCATGATTAACATTTGTATGGTTCTGTCGAGGCACTCACATCAGTAAACTAATGCATGAGACAGGTGGAGTTTACTTTATTAACATATCAGATGTTAGATATGAACATGGGAACTACTACCACTCTCATATATTTCCATTAAATATAAGGCTACTCATCACGAATTGTCCTTTTTACACAAGGAGTCAGCAGATCTCAGCGGACCCCTGATGCACTGAACTCCATGCGCTGTGTCTACAGATGGAAATCAAACATAATTCATCTGCCCACACTGCAATGACACAGAGCTGAATTGAAATGAGCAAAGTATCTTTTTATTGAGTGCAGGCTGTTCTCATTTACTGTGCATACTTATACCTACGAAAAACAATTTGCTACTTAATTTGTATTTTGTGAGCAAGAACATGTGCCTCTCAGTACTTATTGCTTCTGCCCATACTGCACGTCCCATCCAGTGTATCCACACTATAATGTCCCACTATCCATATATTTCCTTACCTAGAGTGTACCGTCATCCATAGTCTACTGTAGTACTGTACTTTATTAGATATTATTCTACCACATGTACTATTTTTGCACCTCTGGTTAGATGCTAACTGCATTTGCATTGTCTCTGTACTGTGCACAATGACAATAAAGTTGTATCTAATTTGATGTAGTATAGGCAAAAGAGCAACACAATATGTATAGAGAGGTGGCTGGGGTGTATGGATGAGCGTAGGCAGCTCTGTGCATAGAAAGCATGTCGCTCCCAGTCACTGTTTTAACACGGGAATATGTTGTAAACATTATGAACTCACATAAAACTACGTGGTTATGTCTAGGCAACAAAACAATGAGACATACATGAACCATTGTATGAGGATACATTGATTATGTGAGCTGTAAAGGTGCTGGAAGGTGAACTTTGTGACCATTTGACAGAGCCAGGCTAGCTTCTCCCTGTTTTCCATTGCATTAAGATGTAGCTGACCACACACACACACACACACACACACACACACACACACACACACACACACACACACACACACACACACACACACACACACACACACACACACACACACTGACTAATAGAAACAGGCTCCAGGTCATCAATGCCATGCCCATGTTCTAAACTAATGGTGTTTGAGCTGTCTGCTGTTTATTATCCACTCTTTAAAGTCTTCTTCTGAGAGATTTCTATCAGCCTTATAAACACACGAGACATGTCTGTCTTTTGTGTGTGTGTGTGTGTGTGTGTGTGTGTGTGTGTGTGTGTGTGTGTGTGTGTGTGTGTCTGTGTGTGTAAGCAAGCTGCCTTGAACTACAGCTGTTGGGTGGAACTCTGTATCTGTGGTGCTCTTCAGAAGCTCAGATAAACGGCCTCATGTTGAACCTGATTTTCCATTTTTTTTTAGGGTGGACACATTCCGCACTGATGAATGAATATTGGAGTTGTAACTTGACAATGATATCTGCCTCTGACTCTGTTTACATCTGCCTGCCACTGTTACCATCCACTGTCTGTGAGGTTAGGTGAATATGATGAGCGTATCTTTTCAAGGTGCTCTGGAGCTGATGTGTCTGACTGACCAAACTGTCTGTCTGATGGATGTCTCTTCATTACACTCTCGGGCACACGTCATGGATACCTGCTTCACATGAAAGTACTCGCTCTCTGTTTTTCATCATGTTCTAAAATAAACATCAAAACAGCATTTACTCTAAAGCATCTGGATTAATTGAGCAAACAAAACCCACAGCAACACAGAGACGGCAATAATCCAGTAAAAGTGAAGTCAAAGAGGGTAAAAACTTGAAAAATGCACCTATATTTGAACAGATCTTTTTAGTATCTGTCATGTACCCGCTCAGCCTGTCAGTTGGTGCTTTGTGGTTGAAATAATGTCAAAATGGTCCCAGAATGCGCTCCTCTTCCTGCTGCTCATTTTGTCGTTATGCAGTAACATTACTGTACGTAGTGGATCAACGACATTGAACGACCGAACGTATCAGACTGGAGTCGAGAGTCGGCAGGTTTAACAAAGCAAGACTGAACAAACTGCTCTCTCAAACTAGGGCATCTTTAGGTATTAGTGTATTTAAAAGGGGACAGTGCAATTTCATAAAACACATTACACATGGTTAAAAAAGCCGGAATTAGCCAGAAGGCTAGTTTTTATCATTATGTGAAAAGGCAATAAAATTACAATTTAAAAAAAAAAAGAAAAGAAAAGAAAAAGAAAAGAAAAAAAGCACACAATACATGTACAATATAATACAAAATACATATGCAAACACTTACTTTACAATTAAGAAAAACATAACATTTTATCATAACATCAAAACATCACAAAAGGCTTATCTTTTAGTGTTGGCAGCTGTAAGTGCTGATGAGTTTTTTTGTGAAGGCCTTGTATGTTGTGAGCAGTTTAACCTCCTCAAGTACTGAGTTGCACACATTTGCACTCCTTACTGACCAGGTCGACTTACAGAAAGTGCTCCTGCGCAGAGGAACAGAACAGTCACCTCTGACAGAGGCTCGAGTGACACGCTCAAGGCTGTTTCTGTGGCTGATGAACTCTGCCAGAGGATCTGGAGCCAATTTATGCAGCACTTTATAGGGCAGTTTTAAGTCTGCAAATGTGTGAAGACTATCCCACTTTAAAATACTATGTTTTTTTTTAATTGCACAGTGATGATAGTGCCTAGGTTTTTTTATCCATAACTTTAAGCTACGTGTCCCTCAAAAAGACTGCCTAGACTTTACTGAAGAGTCCATGCCTGCATACAAGTGGGATACTGAACCAATGCATTAAAATGAATATTGTACCTAACACTGTAAATGTGAACTTATTCATGATGACTGGATATGCATTGAAGAGAGGTTTAGTGGGGCGGGCAACTGACGCCATATTTTGCAAAACGTATCAAAGCTCGTAAGGTTTGGTACATTTACATGTATCAACTCAAAGGAACCAGTTCTGGGAAAGGAAGAATTTCGCCCATCACTAAGTGTGGATCCCCAGTGCAGACACACACTAGCACGCTTAAATTGGAGTTTGTCACCTCTAGAATGCAGTTATAAGTAAAGGTGACGTACAGGGCTAGAATGTGTGCCAGTGGTTTGCTCTTGAAAGTATTGATAATGCATTAGTGGGTTTGTATAAAAGCTTTTTTAATTGGTTGACTGATCTGATCATCTGAAGTTTTGTAGTTGATGATTTCCTCAAAACAAATGATATTTAAATGTAATAGTGATATATTTGGGCACTTTAAAGGAATACTTTTACATTTTGCTGAGTTTTAACAGATCAGTATCACTCGCAGGTCTGTAGCCTAGCACATATGAAGCTACAGTAATGAGATTAGCTTATTTTGATGATTTTACTCCGGAATTAGACTTTAATGTTGCTTTTCTTAAAGACTAACTATTTTATTTAAATGAGCAAACAGTGAGCGCAATCAGAGGCCAGGCCAGATTCAGTCTTTTTTTTTTTTTAATTATGTCTGTTATTCCCCATCAGTGGCCAACAACAAAATGTTTCCACCAAGCCAATTGGTTGACATGGTAAATATGGTTTCATGGGAGCAGATTTTTACTGGACATTGTGGTCATGTTTCATTGTTTTCCAGTATTTGACATCATTTAGGTGTGACAAATAGCAGGCAGGGTGGTGACTAACATTGTTACATATTATCCTACCTCACCACAGCCCATCCTCAAGACACACAGACACACACACACACACACACAAACACACACACAAACACGTAGATATATATAGTGCACATGCTTAATAATAATTGTTAAATAGGTAATTTTATATCTTTTGAAAAACATCATCTAAAAATATCTAATGTACAAATTTGAAGTCTATCACTCACTCACACACACACACACACACACACACACACACACACACACACACACACACACACACACACACACACACAAACATATGCTACACGAGCACCACTTCCCCCAGTGGCAGCACGTAGTTACAAACGTAGTTACAAGAGGAAGGAGGTGATGTAACCTGGATCTCTTCCTCCTCTCCGCCCCTCCACACTCCCACCGCTTCTCTCCATCTTCCGAGTGAACTGCCTGTTGCTGTCTGAACTGTCTGTACTTCTCCAACCACGGCTCCACATCAGAGCTCTGAATCAGATAGGACAGCTACGTCGCTTTCGAATATGTGTGCCTCGAAAAAAGGAAAAAGGGAGGAAATTAAATCTATGTTGAATGAGCAAATAAGAAAAGGAAAAACAAACCTGCAGTGATAACATGAAAATCAGGTTCAGTTATTATATAAACTATAATAGCATCTACCTCAGGGTGAACACGTGGGTCACTCATGAGTAAGCACTATTCAGGTTCCTTACTGAGCGAGTGAGCCTGACATTAAAGAGCTGCCACTTTGTGTGTGTGCATTAATGTGTGTTTTTGTGTGTGTATGTTGCTCCATTATTTACTCCACTCCACCTGGCTGTGATGAATTGGTATGACCTCTGACCCTTCCATCAGAATAGCTGGTGGTGAGTTATGCTCGAGGGTATCTCTGCCAGCCAAGTGACTGCAGGTAAAACAACACTGAAAAGGCTTTTATCACGCAGAGCTGTAAAAAAATAAAGAAGCGTTGTGACATTTTTTTTCTGTCTATATTCCTTGCTTTTACCTTCTGCTACAAGTGTGCCAGCAATATACAGTATATGAGTACAGAAACATGTTCAATTGGCGGCCCAGCAGAATTAGATAATTTATATCATATATAATATAGACTATCCTTTTCACTTATAGATTATCAGTGTTTTCTTGTCAGATTCGTGACACGTCCTGTCTGTCTGACTGTCTGCCTGTCTGTCTGTCTGACTGTCTGTCTGAACAGCCTAATTGGTTAACAGTTCTACCATCCCTCTCCTTCTGTCCATCTACCATATTTCTAGGAAAAAGCCTAATATCACTGCTGCAGAAGGCAGATTTTTAATAGGCTGTCTCTCTACATTTCGAGGTATACAAATCTGGTCTAGTAGAATTTATAATTGAATAGCCAGGATACACACTGTTGCTTGGTAAAATTTGACTAAAGGCCCCAATACACTCATTTGTTCAATACAAATACAGTCTTTTGTACACATGCATCATTATCATGGGAACCATTTGCTCAGTCAGGGTACAACTCACACAGAGAGACAGAGATATTCTGACTTTTATACCCGTTGTATGGGTTGGAGAAACTTATAAGAGAAACTATGTAACTTCAAATAGAGGAAATGACACATTATTGCTCTTATAAGTAAAGTTGAATTCATAATCACTACAAAAAACAAAATGAACTTGTAAAAGGAATATGACTAGTTAATGATGGGTAATGTTAGCACAAGGTATGCTGTATAGCTGACTCATCTCCGCAACTGTTATGCTACATTTTAACATTTTTCAATAACATAGTTCTTTTGCCGAATAGTGCTCCTTGTGATGAGTAAACTGATCTTCATGTGTAAAATGGGTGGAGTGCCCCCTTAAAGTGTAATTCCGGCGCAAAATCATCCCATGGTAGTTTTTGGCACTTACATCAATGAAGCGAATGAGACAGTTGTTTTCATGTATGAACTATTAGCTAAAAGCTGGACCTGGCTATATAAAAAGAAGCAACAACAACGTAGCTAGTGAACCCAGAGTTTATTAAAAGAGTGTTTTAAAGACTTACCTTCCGGCCCAGGTACCAGCTCCTCTCATAGTAAGTTCCATTCAAGTTGATTACCAAATGCAATCGAAAAGGAAGGAGCCCATTGGTGCTTTGTTTTATGTGTAGGGACTCTTCTCATGCTACTGCAGAGGTTTGCTGTTATTTTGAGCAGAATTAGTGGTTAAAAAAGACATTTGAATGCCTTCACCTTACTGCCCCGAGCTAAACTACCGGATTTCTCAGTTAAAAGTTGATACATGAAAATAAACTGTCTCGATGGTTAATATGATGCCTGTAAGTGCCAAAAAAAGACCATGGGATGATTTTGCGCCGGAATTACACTTTAATGCATCAAAACACATAAAAGCAATTTACTGTGGTTGGACTCTTTTTTTTTAAACGGTTAAGAAATTACCACAAAGTCTGTTCCAGTCAGAGCCGGCTGCAACACAGGGAGTGACGTGTTTTCACGGTGATCAAATTCATCTCGTCTTTTTTTTGAACCGCCGTTGAACGCAAATATTTTCATGTCATGGATTTAGAAACACACCAGAGTGCAGATCCAGATTTCACAGATACAGGGGCTGCACATAGACAGATGGGGAAGAAGGTGATGAAAACGAAGGCCAAAACCGATTCAAGACAGGGACAAAGGTCATCGTCAGAACACATGCCTAATAGGGATCATTATTGTGAATTGAAACCATTACTCGATTTGCTTGAGGACCTCCACTTTTAGAGCTACTGGTCTGGAACCGTGGTGGTCAGATAACAAGCCACTGTTTCCCCTTCCGCCCCTCTTCCGTCTCCCCTCATTCTTCTCCTCCTTTTAACCTCCTTTTTCTCTTTATGGCTCTTCTCCCCGTTCTCACCATCCAATCCATCATGGTTGTGCTTTTTGCCCTAGTGGCTGTCAGACGGGAACGAATGGTCGTAGTGGTAAGTGGACCATGCTTCTATATTTCTTACTAAAATACCCATAACAAACCTATCTAAGTATGCCAACTACAATACCCATTAGCCATGACAGCAATACAAGGCTAGGCAGTCGAGCAGGGCTGGTTATTATATCTACTGAAGCATCAAAGTAAAAACAGGCAATAAGTAAATCTATGAGGCGAGTGATTTAAACATCCTGGGATCCCTGGAGGTCAATACATGTTGTAAGTGTGTTGTGATGAATCCGAGACATAATGACATTGATAGCTCCAACTATTCTTCCAAAGACAGAGACATATATATGTATAGTACTATATTTTAGTTGTCATCCCATCTTATCTTTTACTTATTGTCACTTTATCTTATTGTCTTTATATTTCATTAATACCTATGTGTTGCCATCTTATCTTATTATTGTCTTTTTACCCTATCAGTGTCATTTTATCTTAGTTTATCCATTTTATATTAATTGCTGAGTTGACCTGTTCTCTTGTCAAACACACTTTAGTGTACCATTGACCCAGTGTTAACCTGCATACTGTATATATAGTTGCAACGTGCCTGATTAAGAGAGAGATGGTCATGGACACTGTCAGAGCTTTGTATTTCAAAGAAGAGTAAAGTACTGCACCCCTGAGAGACCAGAGTGTGACACACCGAGTTACATGCTTATTAGCAACACACATTTCAGTCCACTCGCCATGCAAATAACTGACTCTGTATGGTAATGTCTCTCTCTCTCTCTCTCTCTCTCTCTCTCTCTCTCTCTCTCTCTCTCTCTCTCTCTCTCTCTCTCTCTCTCTCTCTCTCTCTCTCTCTCTCTCTCTCTCTCTCTCTCTCTCTCTGAGATGGCCGCCCACCTTGAGCCAGGGTCTGGTTGAGGTTTTTGACAGTTAAGAGGAAGTTTTCCCAGCCACAGTCGCATTAACCACATGGTCATGCTCATGGGGGAATTGTTGGGTCTTTGTAGATTATAAAGTGTGGTCTAGACCTGCTAACTGTCCTCAGATAACTACTGCTATAATTTGACATTATAAATAAAATGTAATTGAAAAATGATGACAAAATTGACTGCTGGGCTATTTAAACTGTGTGGACAAGTGAATAGGACTGTTGGTGTTGGATTTCGTTTGATTGGTGGTAAAGGGTCCCAAGATGATAGAAGAGATAGGAAAGGAGAAAATAATGAATACCTCTGCTGTATGCAAAATAATAATCAGATAAATCTCAAAATGCTTGTTCTTGGGAAATACTGGAGCATTTGACCTTTTCAGGAGGTTAAAACCTATTAAAATGAAACAGTTGGAGAAGGGGACATCACTCTTTAGTTAAGCTGCTCACAGCTCATAGATGTTGAAATAAAGGGTGACAAGCAGAGCATTTATTAATTGGTTTCCGGTACTTCATTTTAATCAGGAGAGATTATTATAACAGATATGTGATTATTAAGTATTGTCACAAACACTTTGGCTTAGTTTCTACAGCGAGATTTGTAATCGAGAGGCGTCTGAGGTGGTGGTAGCTGATGAGACTGATGGAGCTGATATAACTTGCAGTGATGGGGAGATGGTGGGACGCTGAAATCACGGCTGAAACAGAGAGGCACAGGTAACAGCAGCTTGAACGTACGAAAGGCAGAGAGTGAGTAATTTTTCAGCAGAGGCAGCAGCAGGATTACAGGCTGACTGTGGTTGTGTCGTTGTTGGAAAGATGGGATCAGATGATGTGACCAGATGATGAGACCAGCTGATGAGATGATTGACTGCTCTGGACAGTTACAGCATGGAATAATGATTAAGCATGTGAGAAAAGAGTGAATGGCACAGTAAGAGATAAACTGACTTTAAGTTTGATTCCGGCGTAAAATCATCCCATGATCTTTTTGACACTTACATACATCAAATAAGCCGTTGAGACTTTTTTTTTCAGATATGACCTTTTAACGAAGATATCCCAGAGAGTCGCTAACAGCTGGACGTGGATAACACTGATTAGCTCGGGGCAGCACAGTGAAGGCTTTAAACAGCTTTTTAACCACTAATACTGCTCAAAATAACAACAAACCTCTGCAGTAGCATGAGAAGAGTCCCTACACATACAATTAAGCACCAACAGTGTAGTTAGTGAACCCAGGGTTTATTAAAAGAGTGTTTTAAAGACGTACCTACTGGCCCCGTTACCAGCTCCTCTCATAGTAAAGTCCATTCAAGTTGTTTACCAAATCCAAAGGAAGGAGCCCATTGATGATGAAATTAGGAATCTGTCACTTCTTCCAATTTATTCTGGGGACATGTAAAAAAAGCGTCCAGTATGGTGCGGTTGATGTGGGATGGGGAATCCTCCAGAGCAGTCACACAGCATATTCAATGATTCCAGGCCACGACGAAAAACCTCACTCTGTTGGCAGCATAAACATTCTTTTTCTGTGCCCGTGGGCTCACAGTACCCACTGGCACACCACAAAATGCCAACACACCACCACTGCCAATGCTACCTCTACCTGTAGCCCCCTCCAGCAACACAGGCCCCTACCCCCTCGTGACATTTCACTGCCCATGGGAAAGTCAGTGTCCGGGACTTTGCCAAACCTTTTACATCTATTATGAACTTACAGTATATTTCACCAAACTGCCACAAACCACAAAGTTTACGTGTTTTGAAGGAATAAATCATCAATCGGCTCCTTCCTTTTGGATTGACTTTGGTAATCAACTTGAATGGACTTTACTACGAGAAGCTGGTACTGGGGCCAGTTGGCAAGTCTTTTAAAAAACTCTGCGTTTTCTAACTACGTTGTTGGTGCTTTGTTTTATGTGTAAGGACTCTTATCATGCTACTGCAAAGGTTTGGTGTTATTTTGAGCTTTATTAATGCCTTCACCGTAATGCCCCGAGCTAATCACTGTTAGCCACGTATAGCTGTTAGCGACTCTCGGGATATCTTCGTTAATAGGTCATACATGAAAACAACGGCTTATTTGATGTATGTAAGTGTAAAAAAGACCATGGGATGATTTTACGCTGGAATTACACTATAAGCATGAAAAAGAACTGAACATATGCTATAGTTTCATCAATTAAATTGAATATGTATTTGTATGAAAACGTCAAAGGTAAAAAAATACAATGTAATAGAACTTTTCTGAAAACTGTCACAGCATGCCTAATAATGAACATTCACTGGAGGACCCACTGTAGCTTATCCTCCTTTTTATTTACTACTTATATTAGCTGCAGCTTATAAGTGAATACTGCATTTCTGTACAAGTCTCCAGCAGGTCTTCATCTGAACCTCAAGGACCCAACCCCCTCGCCTATATTCGCCTGCAGTCCACTTGCTGAGTGATAAATAGCCACTGAATCATGGCATTGATCCCTTCAGAGGAAATAGCT
>NC_139826.1:9018608-9071599 GCF_963691815.1 Echiichthys vipera
ATAGTCAATAATTCTTAGTGGTTTGTTACCACAAGTGACTCCTTTTTATTCATTATTAATGATGATTGATTAGAGGAGCGTCAAGTATAATGTAAAAAACAAAATCGTAATTGTAGGGACAAGTCTAGAACCAATTTCCTCAAGAATTTGGAAATGTAAGGGGGATTGTGGTGTGTGTTTGTGTGTGTGTGTGTGTGTGTGTGTGTGTGTGTGTGTGTGTGTGTGTGTGTGTGTGTGTGTGTGTGTGTGTGTGTGTGTGTGTGTGTGTGTGTGTGTGTGTGTGTGTGTGTGTGTGTGTGTGTGTGTGAGTGAGTGATAGAGTATTCACAGAGGCTGTTTAATGGAGTTTAAAAGGTTTTTAAAAGGTGGCTAAATGTGTTTGGGCCACAGGACGGCGTGTCCAGCAGCTGGTTGTCTGGAACCACAGAAGGTGTTCAGATCAAATGGTACTCACTGGTTTTGTGGCTTCCTTTCCTCATGCAACCTGTGGAGCATCTGGTTCAAGCAGCAGTGTGGACTCACCCATAACCATCTGTCTTATTCACAAAGCCTAATGGAATATCAAATAGCACAGATGAAAATATTGCCACTGGCATGAGCTCTTCCATAACTGTACCTAACTGAAAACACAGCAATCTTACAAGAACCTAATGGGTCCAAAAAGATACACCAGACAATATTTTCACTTAAAATACACCCATGTTGTCTGCTTGAATCAGGAAGCGGGGATAAAATTCAGAAGAGCATCTAATCCTAACAAAATCAATTTACTGTTTGCTCAAATTAAATTGTGGTGTTTGAACGCTGGACAGAAACATTCTTAGCTCAGGAGAGCGATGACTCAAAAAGAAAAGACATTTAAAGTGTCTCCTCAACAGCAATAGGCTGCACTCGATCCAGAGAAAGGCTAGAGCCAAAGACCTTAAAGCTCATAGTCAAGTTTTAATGTTAACAATATCAATATCAATATCAATATCAATATCAATATCAAATTAACAATGGATCAAATATGTGTGCTGTGAATATTGTCCTTCCTAGTGACAAAGCAGCAAAGAATAATCATCCATTTAGCCTCTTTTAACCTAGTGTTCAGTTTTTCTGGCCTGCAAAACTACGCTCTTATTAAACGCGCTCTATCGGAAGCAGGCAGAGCTTGAAATTCAGCCAATGTGTTCTGCCTCTTCCTCTCCACATGGACCGTTTTAGCTGCGTGCAACCAAAGCCTGCTCCGTTTTCTGCATAGGCAAAGATAGCAACAAGCTAGCAAACTTTGTGGACATTGTGGAGCATGAGTTACTAAAGATGCCAGGATTCGTCTGATTTGTCTCAGGGAACCTGTGGATCAGCGGGTTGTCCTCCTTTCAGAAGGGGGTTCGATCCCCGATTCTTGTGGTACACATGTCGAAGCATCCTTGGGCAAGACACTGAACCCCAAATTTTCCCCATCCTGGTTTGTTACACAGAACCATCTATGAAGCACCATTAAAAATCTCTCCAGTTCTGATAAAACTGATGCTATTACAGCATCTAAGCAGGTCCCCAGGACAGGCGCTCTCGACCTATGCCACCATGGGCTTAGCGGCCAAGCGCAGTACTGCAGCACTCGCCTGTTTGTGTGGCGGTCCTGTGCCCGGAAGCACATTCGCTCATTCACTTCCATACATGCAGAGAAGAGGAGATCACCTCCACTATCCATATCCATTTTTTTGGATACAAATCAAAAGGCTCATAATTATCTTCAGAGCCTCTACTAAAAAATGTATGTGGGTATAATTTTAGACCCTACCAAAATCGAGTTATGGGCAGGAGAAGGAGGGTGCGTGGCTAAAAAGAGCCATAGTGAAACACATCCATCAGCTTAGGTCCCGTCTCCGTAGAGCCAAGTCCAAGGCTCTGGCAGCGACACAACTCTTCCGCTCAAACTTTTTGTGCATTGTGTCCGATGTTTTTTCTATGTTTTCCGTTGTTTTTCGTGTTGTTTCATGCTTGGCGCTAGGGCAAGGCTCAGGAACCCAAATATATCTAAGTCCGATAAGTCCTCCCACATTCAAGATTAAAAATGGGGATGTCCTTAAGGGAGCCTGCGCCACTGAGCAGTTTTCCATAGGAATGAAAGGGCACCATTTTTCCTGTCCACCCTTTTTTCTTTGTCCATATATCTAATCTGACCACTTTAGGAGCTGCCATTGTTGTTTTGAACGAGCATTCGCCTCTCGTGTTGTCATCACTCCCCGCTTTCGCTTCCACCCTTGCATCCCTTCATTTGCCAGTAGCTCCTCACAGGACATCTCCCCTTTGCTTGGATTCAAACAAATTACTTGACAAGATGGATTTCAATTCAATTCAATTCAAAATTCAATTCAAAAAACTTTATTTGTCCCCGGGGGGCAATTCAGGGCACACAGAGCAGCAAATAACAACAGTGCAACTATACAAAAACATTTTAACCTATCAACAACAATAAAGTGTAAAAGAAGAATAAGTGTCAGGATGTTAGTGTGTTAGTACAGGTAGAATAAGTGTCAGGATGTTAGTGTGTTAGTACAGGTTAGAATCCAGTCACAGAGTTAGATACGGAGAACATCGTCTGCGTGAGATGTAGAAAGACATGCGTGTATCAGATGTAAGCAGACATGTGAACGGGTGTATATGATGTAAACATGCAGTAGACTGTTGAAACAGGTATAAACAGAACTGTAGTGCAGAAAAGATATAAGTGGACAGTGATCGGATTCACATGTGGTCAGACATGATACATATGTGTAATGAGCAGACGTAAACAGAACTATAGTGCAGTAATAGAGTATAAATATAGTATATAACTATAAGCTATGTGCAGATACTAAATAATAAAGTGATAGTGGTGCATGGCAGGAAAACAGCAGTTTAAGTATATGCTAGCTCTGTGTAACCAGATGAATACTGAATAATAAAGTGACCATAGTGCTGTGATGGATACAACATAAGACCTGATAGACAGAATAAAGTGGAGTAGTGCATTAATACCATAAATTAACATAACTAACAGAATCAAGTAGACCAGTAAGAACATAGTAACAGAATAAGTCCGGTGTGAACATAATAACAGAATAAATGAGTAAGTGGAGTAGTGCAACAGACTGGAGTAACATTATAAACAGAGTAAATAAGTGGAGTAGTGCAACAAACCAGTAACATTATAAACAGAATGAACAGAATAAAGTGGAGTAGTGCATCAAACCAGTAGTTCACAGCTAGCACAAGATTTTCATGTGACATGTGAGTTATTGAGTGATCTCGTGTTATCAAAATTATTCAGCTGTTGTGTATGATAAAGCGTTGAAATTTCTTTGGCCATTTTAGCCCTTTTATTTCTAACACTGCACACAGGTCATTTTTGGATGCCACTAAAAACTTCTCAAGCAACATACTTGACCTACGGTTTATATCAGCAAGCTTTACTGTTTGATTTCTTTATTTCTTAATGGTTAATGTAATTGTTACAGTTATGGTTGTGTTGAAGGAAGTGCTGTCTTACAAACTCTGCTCAGGACAAACAAAAATGATAAACACATTGTTGTTGATAAGCAAATCTCTGAGTGCATCTTGAAAAGAAAAAAAGAGGAAAAAGAGCAAATATTCTTAAAGTAGTTTTGTTAGCTAGTAACTGTCAGTGTCTGGCAGCTTTGATGGCGGTGTGTTTTCTCTCCATACTGACGGCCCCCTCTGAGCTGGAGGTTTCAGCTTTCTTTGCCATTGTTGTGTCAAAGTCGTTCCCTGTCGAATATTGTTTCACGTATTTGACAGTGATTGGTTAATGGATAAGTGACATACCAAATAGAGGTAATTGCAGAAATTGCAGAGATTTTAGAGGAAAGGAACAGAAGAAAAACACTGTGAGTGGAGGGGGACTTTCAGGAATACTGTCTTTGTCTTTTTTCATATCAATGTCTGGATTGTGAAATGAAGCTGAACAACTATTTAAAACTTCTCAAAAGCACTTCAATGCACATTAAGTCAGCATGGCACCAGAGTGGCGTCTATGGCTGTTCACTGAAACTGGGAGAAGCTACAGAACTACATGTCTATGTCTTTTTTTGTCAGTGCAAGTTACCTTACACAGAGACTCAGGAAAAATCACACAGAATTATTCATGCGGAGGAGTCTTCACACTGGCACGACTGTCTTTCAAAAACTTAAAGTTGCTTTTTCTCACATTGAAGTCAGAAACAGTGTTGTAGCAGCAGTTTCTGACACAAGACAACTGCGACTTGTAGCCAGCAGGGAAAACAACACATGAGCTCAAAGCAATACAAACATGCTCACACCCACGCAAACAGAAACCACAAACACAAGCCGTTGTGAACGCACACTATCCCATGTCCCAAGGGATGTAGGGTTCATTGTAATTCCCCTGATGGAGCAGGAGGCCTATAACTTAAGCCCCCACTTCTTGTCTGCTTGTGGTTGAGGTCGCACTTCATAACATCCTGAGGCTCATTTTTGAAATTCTTATAACTTGCCTTCTCATTTTGTACTTCTTGTTGTTTAATGCACTTTTTTTTAAAACCACAAACCCCACATGCAGGTTATGTGAGAGTGCGTGAAGATGTTGCTCTGATAAAACATGACATTTTCTATTGTAACATCCCTCTTTGCCTCTATTGCAAATTGCCATAGCTGCCACACCTGTCGCATGGTCGTGAAAACACCATCTTTAGGAGATTACTGCACTAGATCATACACACACAGAGAGAGGGGGAAAACAAAGTAGTAGAGTTGCAGAGATTACACACAACAAAGGTCATGCACCAGACTCTTATAGCCCGCTGTGCCCCCAGGGAACCAGAGAAAGACAATTTCCCATGAATTGTCTCCGGTTGCTTCAGCATGTGTAGTGGTTGCACCATGCAGAACAGGACCTTCGGTTCTCTGATATTTCCGGCCAGGTCTAGCCAGGTACCTTTCTCATTAAGTGAGATGTCCTTGTGGTGTACATCATCCAGGAAGAGGTTTAATCCACACCTACACAGCTGCATGACAAGAATAGATGAGGACCAGACAGACAGCCAACTGGCACGTTAAATAGCCCTATAAATCTACTGAGCTTCCTACTGTGTGTGTCTGTGTGTAAGCGGTCAAAACAGAGGTGGTTACTGACTTATCTGTCTGCATTCCTTAGCCAGATGAACACAACAACACAATACAAATAGCCTGTGGATGTTCTCATTCGTCTAGGTCATCGTTATCCTCAAAGCAATGTTCAGTTAAAAGCAACTGGACTGGTTATTTGTCTAGGAAGACGTTTCTCTCATCCAAGAGGCTTCATCAGTTCATGTACGCATGTGACCAGGCTGGGACTGGACCAACTAACTGGTGTGAGATCCAGGTATTTAACCTCTCACAAGGCCAATGATGTCACTGAAACCTTTTGTGCTCCAAGTGCCAACGCCCGTCGTTAGAGTGGCAGTCGTTGGTGGGAAGTTGGTTTCGACTTCATTAGTGCTCTATTGAGTCTTAACGACAGTCATTGGGGTCACAGGAGGCCATTTGTGAACAGTTGTTCTTTGGGGTTAGATTGTTGAATCTCCTGGGAAGGGATGAAAGGGCAGCAATACAACAATACAACAAATACCAATGCAAACACATTCCATGTAACAGGGAATGAGTGGGGTGGCAGATATGTTCTTATGGCGTCTCATTTAATGTTAACGCAGCATGCAATCTTCTTACTTCTTAGATACTGTACATCTCTCCTTTTTACTTGTTTTTTCTCTTCTACATCTGATCCTAACTCTATCTCCCTCTCTTCAAAGGGAATGCAATGAAATTATTGTTGTTTTTTTAAGGGAAGTAGGATTTTAAAAGTATCATTCTACCAAAAAAATATAATATATAATCTAAAATATGGTGCTATTGTATTTCTGCAGCGGTTCATAATGTTGTTGCCGAGTACATTTCAGCTAAAAAGCTTTATTCTGAAGCCAAAAAAGCCAGTGGCAAGAAGGATTTAGTTTACATCTACACTTCTTCTTGTTTCTGACATATCTTTTCTCTAAAAATACATCTCGCCCCTCTCTCTTACGAAGGCGTGACTTCAGTATATTTCGATTTTGGTCTGGCTAATAATAACAACTGTGAATTTGGCATAATATTCAAATGTATATACTTCAACTAGAGATGCCAGTAAAAGAGTTTGGCGTCAAGGTACAGTGAAGGGAAATGTTTTAACTTTGGACAAGTTTGGAAATGACTCAGGCTAAGTGTTTCTCTCTGCTTTTTGTGCTAAGCTACTCGCAAGCCCCTTTTGTGACCTCAGCACTCAGTGTTCATTACCCTATGATTGGAAGTGTTCCATACAAAAACCTTAAAGGAAACAAGTTATCCACCACCCAGCCCTGTCTAAACAAACACGCTCTCTGCATGTCCCATGGAAGCAGTGGTGGGAAGGAACTAAGGACATTTACTCAAGTACTGTACTTAAAGTGTAATTCTGGCTTAAAATCCCCAATGGTCTTTTTCAGCACTTTCATACATCAAATAAGCCATCGAGACAGTTTTTTTTCCTGTAACAACTATTAACGGAGAAATCCGGTAGAGTCTCTAACAGCTGAACGTGGCTAACACTGATTAGCTCTTGGCAGTACGGTGAAGGCATTAAAATGTCTTTTTTAGCCACTAATACTGTTTCAAATAACACAAAATCTCTGCAGTAGCATGATAAGAGTCCCTACTATGGCTTATGTGATGTATGTAAGTGCCGAAAAATACACTTTAAGTACCATTTTGAGGTACTTGTACTTTAATTGAGTTATTCCATTTTATGCTACTTCATACTTATACTCCACTACATTTCAGAAGAAATATTGTACTTTTAACTCGACTACATTTATTTTGTAACTTTAGTTCCTAGTTACTTCACAGATTCAGATTATTAATACAACTAAATTATCAACAAGATTTAGCTATACAGCAATATACAAAGTAATTAAGTCATTGAAATTAGCCCCATCATTATCAGCTGCGATATTAGATATTTACATTAATCTCTCAATAATTATAGTCTGATAATATAATATAATAATATATAATATTTACTTTAGCTACATTTTGATGCTGATTCTTTTGTGCTTTCACTTAAGTAACATTTGGAATGCAAGACTTTTACTTGTTAATTACTTTTACACAGGGTTTGGGTCACTTTTACACATGGTTTGGGTCACTTTTTATCCCTTAGTAAATTAAATCATCATTTCAAAACTGCATTTTGTATTTACTCAGGTTATCTTTGTCTAATATTAACATTTGTTTGATGATCTGACACATGTAATGTAAATGTGACAAAAAAGCAAGAACAGAAGAAATCTGTAAGGGGACAAACACCTTTTCACGGCGCTGTATATTCTCCTTCAAAGCTGAACTTTCATTACATTTCACTCTGTTTCTTAGTTTTTCGACAGACTGGTTAGTGTTGGCATTCCAGATGGACCGCCTCAGGCCTTTTAATATACATATATTTATGGAATGGTATTCCCCTACAGCTGTCCTTCTGCTGGCAATGTGGCCCGCTGATCTCAAGGAGGAGATTTGGATAGGTCACAGTGACAATGCTGCCATTGAACCAGCCAGCAGCCAGTGGGCCAGTCAGACATCCAACCGATCAAACAGTCAGCCAGGATGTCAGCAGGGGCCTGATTTTCAATGTAAAAAGTATATAAAGTATATAGGCCTTCTTGATATGTGCAAATTTGAGATATTTGGAGAGTGCAAGTTTGGAAGGGATTCCTTCAGTTATTACAACCCAGTTTATATAGATATCCAGTATATCCTTACAATTACAAATACCTAGTAGCTAACTGTAGCAGTTTTTTCATCATATCATTAGCCAAAGTGAGTCATACTGAAGTTAAGCCTCCATAATAGAGAGGGGTATAATTTATTTTTAGAGCAGAGGTAAATCAGAAATAATGAAGTCAAAATGAAATATTAAGTGTTTAGGGGCATTGTACAGCCCCCCAAAAAACTGTTCAAAATAATGGATGCAAAACAAGCATACCCTTGCCCCATGGCAATTGATGTTGTGTATCATTGTCATGGTAACACTGGTAACACCACCGCATTCCCCCAGGACTGTAAAGTTTTCCACTCTGGAAAGCTGAAAAAAACAAGCAGGTTTTTGCCATTGATAGTGTTAAACATTGTTTTGTCAGAAATATCTCCAACATGTACATAGAAAAAAAGTCTTCCAACAAATCAAAAGCATCATAGCATCATATGTGACTATTCCACTCCCTTCCCTGGCTTTGTGACTCTTCTATTTGCAGTACTTTATGTAGTTTTTTAGTATCCGGATGTCTGATATGCATTCAGATGATGTACTGTTGGTAAACTGTATTTTATTCTTATGTTGCCACAAAAAATATCTAAAGGAATCTGAGACCCAATACATTTGGATGGATAAGGCGGCATACAAGGTGTCAATGTGTTCATCAGGAGCTAATACAATCTTATCTATTCATACACCGATGGCACAGCCTTCAGGTTTCAGACTGAAGGCGCCGGGTATAGAAGCGCCAATCTGCCATTAGTCTTAATTTGTGGACGACCTGTTCTACCTCCTGACATTAACTAACGTTGGCTTGAAAGGTAAACAGTTTGTGGTTTTGTTTCAAAACAACAAGATTTCTCAAAATTGCTCATCAGCATAATCTCCTCCGACCGAGGCTGACTGTTGTCTCATGTCTTCTGTGTCTCGTCTAAAAACGTACACTTCAACACACCACAAATCAGCCAACAAGCACATATCTTCTGCTGCTGTGTGAGGAAATAACTCTCCATACCAGCAGGCAGTCTGTATTTGTCATCCAAACAGAGATGCTGGAAGACCCACAGGACGGATACATAGTCTGAGCAATTGTGTGACCAATCACAAGTCGAGCACAGCTGTCAATCATGAGGTTTCAACCTGTTTTTATAGAAACAAAAAACCATTTCAAAAAACAAAGGTACAAGAAAAACGAACACCAGTGTGAATAAAACTGCATGTGATGACAGAAACCATCTTTCGGAATTTTTACTTGACTTCTGACATGACTACTTAGTTTGTAGTTTGGCCCATGTCCCATCCATTAATAATGGGGGGGGATTTATGACCTTCTGCAGCCAGCCACCAGGGGGCGATCCAGATGCTTTTGCTTCATTTTTTTTCTTCCGTCTTTAAATACAGCATATGAATGGATGCTAGTTAGCCGGTTAGCACTAAAAACACAAGCCAATGTTAAAAGAACAAAACAACACAATTATATTTACAATAACACAACTACAAAAAATATAGAATCTGATATAGCCAGTTTGTTTGCCTCTTAACTTTAGCAGCTGTTTTACTTTCTTCACTTCCATTTCTCTTATTGTAAACTGATTGGACTGCCAATCGGAGTGATTTCTCTCACCGACAGGCTCTGACGTCTTCATTGCTGATTCAACATGCTTGCTCACGCTCAAAACAGCTAACAAGGGCTGAAGAGGGTCGACTAGTGCCAATGGTGCAGGACACACCGCAAAAACCCGAGCGACGGTCACTCCCTGCCGGCCTGACTTTGACCAACAGCTGACTGTCAGCCTGTTGTTTCCCTGCCTTATGTGCGCATCAGGCTAAAGGATGAACTCCTAACTGAAGGGATGGACTGGCTGTTTCAAATTGAAATGGGGTAGTGTCAAACCTGAACACCCACACTCGGCCGTCAGCCTGTTAGAGAGCCATGCAGGCAGGCTGCCGATAGACAAGCTGCCACCTACTCAGCCCACTCAATCAGTCAGGAGTGCATCAAGACCGAAGTCAATGCCCTGGGCTGAGATGAGACAGAGGTTGGAATGCATGCAGAGGCGAGCGTCGGGCCAGACTGCTCTCGCCCTGCAAAAGAATCCTTTATTCGGAGGCAGACATGAGAGTAAGTAGTTGTGAGACTAGGAGGCAGGGGATGAGAAGAGACTGATAACCAAAAACCAAAAACAGTAAGGAACATCTCTGAAGCAGGGTTTGAGTCAAGAAATAAATATTCAAAAACCACACTACATTTATTTTATTTGCAGTATTAAACAATTAAAAAAAGAATAGAATAATTTAACATCAGGTTGTACTTTGCATTTTACATTACACAATTTAAATCAATCAAATTGAAGCTGAATTGCCAACAGGGTCACTTCAACTCTCTCTCAGTCAGGGGCTCTCTCTCTCTCTCCCTCTCTGGCTGACTTACAGCCTCTTCTTCTCTCTCTCTTTCATGTGTGTGAGTGTGCAGGCATATCTTAACTTTGGGGATGCTATCACAGGAATCCTTGTGGCCCCAGGTGGGATCTGACGGAGAAGCTGAAATGAAGACAGAACAGACTCGCCTCCAAAGCGGGATGAAAGAGCCGGAGTGATAGAGGGAGATAAAGGGAGCTGAGAAGTGATGCTGCCATAAAAAAGATGAATATGGGGCAGAATGGGTGCTGAGATGTAGAGGCCCAAGCAAAGAGTTCGTCTCGCTGTCAGCATGACGGTGAGTGCCGTCTTACCACTGCATGTAATGACTGAAGAAGCCATTCTTGTGGAAGGAGGCGAATGGAAAAGTAGCAACATTTAATTGGCTACAGGCAGCATTGTTCATGGTAAGGTTTCTCAGAATAGAACCATATTCTGTGACATCAATTGCTTCTTATAAACAGGATGTTGATATTTGGATCTATTCATGCTGAAAGTGCAGTACATCTTCCCGTTGTATGCCTTTAAGCACGTTGTGCCATGCAGCAGCAGATATAATGACTAGAATGGCATTAGATGGCACTCCTCAAGGTCTCTTTTGTATTCAGTGTATCAATGTCTCAGGATTACTTCATCAATGCCAACTGTCAGTGGGGACATTTGGTTGTTTGATAGTTGACACGTTTTCACACATCAAGAAGAAGGTTTAAGTCCTCTCACGCACGCAGTGCAACCCTGAAATTATCTGGACATCACCGGAGGAGCCGTATGTGAGAAGAGAAATGTCCAAACAGTTGGATCGGGTATTAAATGTTTTTACCCTGCCAGCTCCTGAGTATGAAGTTGCTGTAAAGTCATCTGAGGATGAAGAAAAAGGGTGATTTACACGACAATTCTTTTTTTCTAAGATTATTTTTTTGGCCTTTTATGCCTTTATTACTTAGTAAAGCTGAAGACTGAAAGGAAACAGGAGAGAGAGGATGACATGAGGGTCCTAGGTCAGAGAGTTGAACCCTGGGCCGCTGCAGCCAGAACTTTTAGCCTCTATATATGGGGTGCCTGCTCTACGACTGAGCCACCGGGTGCCCCAACCATCAGACAAATTCATTCATTCAGACTTCACTGTTTCTGACTAAATTAAGAACGCTACATGACCGCAATTTGTGTCATGTCCATTACACAGGCGCCAACAAAATCCAAAAATACACATACCTCATCTAAAGTTCACTAATGAACACAGTTTCATAAACAAACAGAAGTGTAAAAAAGTAAGTGTCTCTGACCTCTGTATTGTGACATATTATGTGAGCAAGGTTTAGTTAAAAGTGGGATTTAAATCCATCCTTAATTAAATTTGATTGGATCAAATGTGGGTTTGAATCAAACACTCCGTATATGTATTTTCTTATCTAACTCTTGGTAAGCATGTGAACAACTGTAATTCCAAAAATGTCGAACTAGTCCTTTAAATCAAATGTGATGATCCCTTTATTCATGTATACAAATTGCTGTCATCATAAGGGAACTTGTCTTGTGTCCAAAAGCTTTTTTATCCTGTTGAAGTGTCCTTGATCAAGAGTCCTTTGCCTCATCAGTGATCATGAATATTTTTGTTGATTCTGGATATTAATGATTTCTCTGCATCATTGGCATTTTTTCCCCCCTAAGGCACAATTAGGGCAATGGGACTCTGGAATCCACCTGGTGTGTAAAAGCTTCTCATTTCCCCACACACAGACTCACACATGCACTTGTGTGTCTTTCATTCCATTCTCCATTTGGCATCTGTTTGTTTTCTGCTAGTTAGTAGCCCTCCATCATTCCTGCTCCAGCTGCATGGAAAACATGACACCATCTCTAGAGCCTCTCCAGGACCAGGGGCTCCCCTGCTGCTGTGTGGCCCCCTAACGCTGCCTCTCTTTGGACTCCAGATGTCCCTGCCCTGATGGAGGCAGACTTTCTCCAGATGAAGGTGTTGAAGGTACACACAACCCTAACAGCTGCTAGACTGCCAGAAATCATGAGAATTTGACTAATCTTGTATCCAGATGCCCAGTTTATCTCTCTCTCTCTCTTTCTCTCTGTCCGTGTGTGTGTGTGTGTGTGTGTGTAGAAGTGTTTTCTACAAAATCAGCTGAATAATCTGCAATAAACTCAAAGATCACACACGAACACATACAGAAAACAAAGAAAATGCTATTTGAAAGTGTTTCAGTCTGTGCTGCAAAGACAAATAAAACATTTCTCAGTACTTTCTCTATTATTTATGAATTACTGTGCGGCTCCTCAAGCTGCCAACTGCTGTTTATTTTCAGTTCAAACCACATGTACATACACACTGTACAAACATGTCAGTCTCACTGGCACTTAACTGGGCAAACTACTTGGAAAAGTGTTATCAGTAACTCCCACTTAACACAATAACCTGGGGAAGAGTGCTTGCACTACTTTAGTAATTCCTCAGCTGTAGAAGGGATTCCTTACTGGACCTGCATCGTCCAGGTGGTACCCCAGCCCCACAGCCCGGGTGTGAGCTACAGGGGAGCCAGGGGGAGCTCGGCTCTTCTTAATAAGACATGAGCTCAGGATTTATGAATTTTTGGGGTGTATAAATATTGACAAGATACTTCTTTTGCCATGCATTTCTATGTTTCTGTATCTTCATTCATTTAGTCTATAATTGATGCATGATTCATGCATAATTCACTTTAGTAAAGAGACCACAATGCATGCTATTCTTGCCATCACCATCGAAGCGCGGCAGCGAGCTGTCAAAAACTTCGCTTCACTTTAAAGACAAGGAAAACTGTCTTAGAACCACTCTAGTCAACATTCAAAATGTCCAAAAGAAAACAAGGGCGCATGCTCACAAAGCCATGGTAAAGTTTGCGCTCTCCCCACTGCCCCAGATACTCAAGGGCCCCAGATGTTGCACGGTCAGAGACTTGCACAGCGCTTAAAGGAAGAGTTTGGACTTTTGAAGTTGGGTTGTATGAGGTGCCATGTTTTCCCACCAGCTAAAATATGCATAATGGAGAAGAAAAAAACATATATAAGTCGCACTTGACTATACATAAGTGGCATTTTTGGGGGTACATTTGTTTTATAAAATCAAAGACCAAGAACAGAGATTTCATCAAATATAAATCACCTTGGCAACTACCTGAGCATGGAGACATGACTGCACCGTTGACAAGCTTCTCCTGGCAGCAGGTTGTTCAAGCGCCCATTTGTGAACTTGTTCCTCTGCTGTGGCCATCTAGCTTTTAGCCCACGATTAACTTTTTTGTTTTCTTCATTGCAGTTAGACTATCCTCCACTTTTCTTCAGTCCCTCACAAGTTTCTCACCGACTACAAACTTTCTTTCTGCTGCTTGATTACCCTTTTTTATCTTCAGTGGTACAGGATTAAATTTGAATATTCTTGACTGTGAATATTGATGGATATGATTCATTTATATATATATATATTAATAGCAACACAATAAATCAGATTTTTTGCTTTTTTACAGGCAAGCTAACATGTCCCTGTCCAGTCCGTCCACTGAACGCACAGAGAGACAAGCTATCCTAGTAAGAGAGCAAACAAGGTTTATAGACAAGGTACAGCAACACTTGAAATAAGTTATTTTCAAGTGTTGGTAATAGGTAGGTAATTATGGACATGCACGCTGCGGCTCAGAGGTAGAGTGGGTTGTCCTCCTGTCGGTCCGATAGCCAGTCTTTGGACAAGACACGGAACCTCAAATTGCTCCTGATGCTGAGCTGATTGGATGTGTATGAATGTCCGTGTGAATGTGACAAGACACACACACACACACAAACACACACACACACAGAGGATGTAATCAGTTTCATAGACCTCGTCCTGGCCTGATGAAGACGCTCTTGGGTTGAAACTTTGCCTTTTTTCACCAATAATGTTTTGGGAGCTTTAATCCAGTGTGCAGATATACTTATTTTGATCCTTATTGAGATAATTGTAAATTGTAATCTATTATACATTTCCAGGGAAAATAGTGCGTCACTGCCCAAAAGTGCACACCTCTGTGGTCTCTGACACAAACAGAGTCCATCTTCAGAGCGTTCCCTCACTGCAGCCACACTCTCACACTTGCACACTCTACACACAACGCACCATGTGTCCCCTGTGATGTTTTGCTCATTAACTTTATTACATCCCGTAATTTTATGAGCGTTCTTGCTGGTTGTTATGATAATAGGTTTGACATCAGCGTGAAACCAGACTCTGTGCGGGTTTTATCTGCATTCACTTTCTAATGCACGCACATAAGAGTGTAAACATATACTCACACAGATACAGCTTTTATTGTGCAGATGGGGGAACTACCTATAATAGAATACACAGACACAGCAGGTTTGCCTTAAATCTCACCATCTCTTTGTAGTCTCAGCTTTGAAGTGCACGTCAATGCACAGAGAGAGTTGATGTAGGATGTAATAATAGTTTAGAGACAGTAATATCAATCCAGGAGAACGTGATGACCAGGTAAGTCTTCCCATGATGTGTGAGCTGAATGTAAAGTTTGAGAGCTCATCTTTTTAAGATGCAAATGTTCCCCACAGGGTAAAGGATGTTCTGAATAGTCTGTGATAAAGTGATGTAAGGGTGTAATAATTGAAAAGACCTGTGGAGAAAGCGGTAGATCCCCCCTACAGTTTCATCAAAACAAAACAGTCTGTTTACGCATACAATTATGCAATATTAGGAAATCAGTCATTTAAAAAGACTGTGTTGCCCGATTGTAAATCCTTAATTGTCCTACTAGCTTCACAGATGTGAGCGATGATTCATCTTGAGAATTGGACTCCTGCTTTTATGTCTCGTCTCTCCTGGGTCTGTGGAGGTCAAATGTTCATAATGCAAGGAATTGTGGGAAGTGGGGAGTCTGCTTTTCTTCGAGATTCAGCTGCTGTGGAGATGAGGTCAGAACTTTCTCTCAGGAAAGGCAGACTGACTGGAAGTCTTGTAGGGACATTTCCAGAGCAACGGGATCAATCAGCCACACAAATCTGACACAGAAACACAGACATGTACAGTACTTGCAGTGCTCATTGTTACCCATCGTTACGCAGGCTGTTCTTAATTACCATTTGTAGTTGTCCCCACAAAACGCAATAACCTATGTAATCGTGAGCCAGGACGTGCAGGGCTGCCACTAAAGGCCCAGACGCACCCACCCGACATCAAAGAACTAGTGGCGAAAAAAAGGCCGTCTAGCATGTAAAAAAGGGAAACCAACAAGACGGATTCAAGTGCTAGTTAGCCAGTTATCACATTATAAACACAACCAGATTTTGAAGAAAAAAAAAAATGTTTACCATGTGCGAGAAAACAATAACACAAAAGTTGACAAACCGTTTCTGATCTTGAAAAAATTCACAAAAGCATGCACAACTGGACGTTAAGTAGGTGCAGGACAGAAGAACACACAGGACAGAGAAATAGATTTTGCACACAAGCTAATGGCCACCATGAAATAAATGTAGTACCCTTGTTTTTGATCTCACGCCCTTTTCACTTTTGTTTACTTCTTTCTTCTTCTCTTCTTGTGCACTGATTCACTTGAGTTGAATTGCCGATAAGATTGAGTTTTCTCACTGATGAACTCCGCTGCTGATTCAGGCACTGACAAGGGCCGAGTAGTGCCAACGATGCTGGACACAGTGCAAAACCGACTGTCGGCTTTAAGGAGTTGTATAAAAATCAACAAAGTCTGTGTAGGAAAGAGGTAGATGGGTCAACCAAGTTCAAAACCAGGAGACCCCTGTCCCGAGCTAAAGCAAAAGTCAATGTTGACTTATTTGTTACTTACAGTACTTTTGTGATGTGACTCAGTTACACAGTTATGTTAGTTACATGACTAACTTATTTAGTTTTTTAACCCAAATCCCCAACCAAGTAGTTTTGTTGCCTAAACAGGTTCTGCACTGCACACTGATCACTCATGTCACTGGACATTTGTAGAATAATGCACAAAAAAATTGTGCGTAACTTTATTACACGATACAATATGATATGTTGGTTCAGTAACACTTTAGAATATGGCCTGCAAAGGAAAGCAATCTGTATTGCAAACATTATTTCACTGTCACAAAAAAATTTAGTTTTCTTTGGTAGTTTTTTGATAATCCGAATGAAGAGATCCTGAGCCCTCAGGATCTGTTATCCACATGATGCTCCACTGAAAACCCAAATGTGTGTGTGTGCATTTCCTAGGTACTCGTGCACCTGCATCTGTACATGTTAATTCATGCATTCTTTGCATGTCTGTGTGTCCAGATGGAATTTGTGAGCACATCCAGGTGTTGTTTGTGGTTCCATGCTGGAGGCCAGCTGGGCTTCCTCAGCAGCTGAGTGGGCCACACATCTGTACACAGGGTCAAGCCCACAGGGAATAATCCATACTTTTACACAGGTACACGCTGAGGAGAAGTCTCAATTTTGACTTGAAAGTTACCTAAAGGGCTAAATTACTGTGAGTTCATTATTAAACAAATGTGCTTACTCATCTGAGGAATGATATATAAATATGACTTTAAGGCAATAATGCTGTGTGATCACCCTAACACGTAAGCGATCCAACTTATATGCAATAAGATCTGATGATCTGATGCTGATGATGCAAAAAGGCTTATCACACATCATGCTTTGCTTTAGCAGAGTTATCTTTTATAAATCACTGGCTGAATTAAATTGCTGCTGTGTAGACCTCCCGTCACAGGATAACAAGTATGTCTGTAACTATGACCTACATAGCATTTTACAAGCATTGGGAGTATCGTGGCACCGACCGAAACACTGGCATAACACCATTAACCCATGCTGCCCGTGATGTCCACACCCTGTGCTGTGATGATGTGTGCCAAAGCTAGCACCAAAACACACTGGGCTGAGCTCTATTACAGCTCCAGATGTTACCTCAACATTACCTCACCGTAAAACAGAAGAAGTGAAGGAGGGAAGGGGGACGTGACAGGGAACATAAAATGGAAACTGGGTTTATACATCACGCACAGGATACATTATAGGCGGATTTACAGAACTGTGTGTCTGACAGCACATGCCAACAGGGATAGCACACTTTTCTGTTTTCTTATCTATATTGCATTTCTATTACCTCATTTGGTTACAAATGACAAATATTAACCTGGTTTCATCTCATATTTCTCTCATATTTGTATTCTTTGTCTTAGCATGGTCAAATGCTGTCGTTCTTTGATACTTAGATGCTATTTTCTCTGGACGCTCATCCGCTCTGGTCTTATTTTTCTTAGCTGTATCTCATCCTCTGCTGCCTCTGATCACCCCCAGCACTCGTTAAAGTTAGAGTTACGTTTCACCTACAGAAAAGTACCACTGAATAACATTGGAGGGCTTCTATTTACAGCATATTTACCCTTGTCTACATGTATTTTTGCATTTTCCCACATTGCTTTATAATGCATTCTGTATGTAGTTTTATCTCTTTGTTTACAATGTCTACAGTGTCTCTCATCCCCTCCACGAAACCCTGGACAAGCTAAAGAGCAGCTTCAGCAACAGACTCATTCAACCTCGCTGCCTTAAAGAACGCCACAGGAAATCATTCCTACCTGCTGCCATCAGACTCTACAACGCTTCACAGCCACGCTCATTCAAGTGACTTATTACCTACATCCTACCACAGTAATTAAAAATGCACCTTTCTCTCTTTATCTTGCACCTTAAAATCCACATAGTATATTATATTATAGTGTTTTAAATTTGCGATACAGTACTCTTATTTTATTTTATATTTTGTATTTCTGATTGTATTGTACCGCTGCTACGATGACCTAATTTCCCCTCGGGGATAAATAAAGTGATCTATCTATCTATATATCTATCTACAGCATTGGTTTTTCAAAAAATGCGGTGGGTGTTGGTACGGAAGAAAGTGGATGGACGGACTTGACAAAAATGTGAAGAAAGTCCTTAGTAGATTTCCCATCCCTGCCTGTTTGTACACATCACTCATGATGCCCAACAGGTGCATTACTTAAAGTATTTTTAAACAGGTGGTTCAGCTTCAACACATTCTGACATTTGCAGCTGAGTCATTAGCTGTAGCTGCTAGTAATTAACTTCCTGTGTGTGTGTTGCAGGGTTAAAAGTGAGGAAAGAGATGACTGCATGTAATTATGCTACTCCACAGGGTGTACCTGGTGATAACTGTAGCAGATAGATTTAACAAGCAGTGATCCTGGCCAGACTCAGACTTCACACACAGCAGGAAAGCATTAAAAGCATGTAAACACAGCGCAAAACAGGTCAACATACTCAAATAGCGTGGATACACACGGCACGCTCCATTAAAGTTGTTTGTTTACAGAGTGCACAGAGGTATGTGCGTCTTTAAAAATGTAATGGTTGACAGCTCATCGAAGAGTAGATCATTTGGAGACGGAAAGTTTGTACACTGGTTGTGCATCCATTATAACAGATGGACTCACGTTCTTTCAAGCCCGTCAATAATCTGATGGGACCAGCAAAACAGTCGCTCAATGTAGAACAAAAAAAAAATCCTTTTCTCAGATTGGCTACCTCTTTACCCGTTAAAGCTGTTCAAATCAATATTTAATATTAACAACGTTTGAAATTATAACGCAAAATCTGAGTCGTATTACCAACCCCCAGATAGCCTAGGTTTCAATTAAATTGTTCCCAATGCCAAGAGAGAGTATCCATGGGAAATATGGTGGACCTAGCATCTTTTTTTAGAGCGCTCCGGGTGTTTGTGGAAAGGCCCATTTGTGGGAGCAGATCGACCAGACAATGAATGTTGCTGCTGTTAGCTTGTTTTAGCTGTGGAGTCCACACTTTGTTAAAGTAGCGTTAAGCTAGCTACCTAACTAACATTAATGTTGTTGTCATAGAAACAAACTGCTAGTGAAAACCTCTGTGGACAAAGGCTCTGACTGCTCTTTCTGATGTCTCTTTCTTAGCATCTTAGCATCTCTCAGCTTGTTTTGCCCCAAAGTAGTTAATCCAGGTTTAAACGCCACAAGCATTTGCTATTCTCATTTTGGAAAGACAAGAGAAACAAAATTTGTGGAGTCTTGTGTTTGTCAAATGTTTGCACGCACCTTAAGCAAACTAGTTGTGCTGATAGCTAATAGCTGACCATGATAGCGCGAGACAAAATAGTTGATTCAGCCATACTTTGTCATATTGTAGCAAATATGTAGCTGAAAATTGTCCGTCACATACTTATTCTACTGTTTGACTAAAGTTTGCTAAAAACTAGTGCCCAGCTGTTTTAGTGAATATATTTTTTCAAATAGTCATTTCTTCAGTCTAAACATATGGGCATCACTTGTAGCACAGATGTATGGCTGGTTTTGGTATCTGTTGAAAGTCTGTTTATCTTTGTTCAGGAGACCATCGTCGTTAGACAGACAGACAGACAGACAGACAAACAGACCTGAAGATGTCTCTAGCATGTCTTGTTTTCTTTTTCGCATTCCAGGGACAGATACTTTTTCTTTCAGGAAGGCTCCTACAATAATCGATCACGAGGACTCGGATGAAAACCAAATAACTATAATTTGGTGTCAAGTTTGCCCAACTACGCCTTTGACAGGATGAGTAGGTATCGCTTCATTTTCAGTCTTGTCAACAACTTACTCTAAGTCACAAAAACATCTCATTAAAGGCTGCCGTCAGTCTGTTCTGTAATACCATCCATCACAAAAGGCCTTGTGGTGCTGTGAACAATGCGTTTCCTCTCCCTGTGATGACACGACTGCCCTGTCGGTTTCTTATAGGCTCTAAGAGCTGCTTGCTAACTTCCTCCCTGCTCATGTGGCTTCCTGGCGATCAGCCAGGGCCCTCTCTCCCCTCCTCCCATGGTCCAGAAAGCCATGCTGCCTGTCCCGTGTGAGACAGGAAGCAAGGCCCTATGGACAGTGACCTCACCGCAGGAAGCGAACTTGAGTGTGTGTGTGTGTGTGTGTGTGTGTGTGCTGTACGTGTGTACAGAATTGTAACTCTCTTCAGATAGTCAAGAAAGCTGCTCCACCAGTCACTGCATAACAAGTTTAAATGGGACCTATTCGGCTCATTTTCAGGTTCATATTTGTATTTTGCGTTTCTACAGAATACAACACTAAAACATTTTTTTTTTCATACTGGCCATGGCTGCTGCACCTGTATTAACCCTCTGACTGAAACGCTCTGTTGTAGCGCCTGATTGGTCAGGGTTCCTTCTGCATCAGTGCTCTCGCCGTCCACCTTCTTGCAGCTGGGGACTGACTGTAAAATCCAGATAAAGGCTTCGAAACCACAAACAACACAATTGAACATGGGGTGACTGTGGCTCAGTGGAAAGGGTGGGTCAACCTCCATTCGAGAGATCGGTGGTTCAATCCCCACCTGCCCCGGTCCACATGTCGAAATGTCCTTGGGCAAGACACTGGACCCCGAATTGCTCCTCGTGCTGCGCATGGGTGTTTAAATGTGATGTGAATGGTTACATCAGATTAGATGGTATGTAGATGTCTACTGCCATCAGTGTAAATGTCTGTGTGAATGGGTGAATGTGACAAACTCTGTGAAAGCGCCTTGAGTAGTCAGAAGACTAGAAAGGCGCTATATAAGTTACAAGTCCAACTCCAGTCCAAGTCCAACATATTCCAGCAGGAATGTTTTCTGAAACTGGGGAGAAATTAAAAACTTCAGCAACCTAGGTTACAGGTTTCCCTAACATTAACATATAGCTGTGTCTGTAATGTAAACACTGTAGTAGCCGGCTTGCAGGAAATGACCATATATAGAAATCCTGCACAGATTGAAGTCACCTCAAACAGAAAACAGACGTGTGTTCCAGGACGGTCTGAAATCTGAGGGTATGCTCATGAGGATTACTTTTACATATGTTTCCTAAAATATTTGAAGCTTTGGCCACATTCAGTATGAACATCCAACATTACAACATTATGTATGTGACGGACAATAAGGATAGGCAAAAAAACAACAACAAAAAGATCATTTGAATATTTTCAGAGCAATTTTATTGTGTACATGTCCAGCATGGCTTGTTAACACACTCAACTAGAGGTGAACACACAACAACACAAATGTATAAAACCTTACATTTCATCTACAGAGTAAAACAAAAACAAAACACTAACAACCAATCAAACAAACTAATTGGAATGTTATTAACAAAAAAATCCTATCAAGTTTGCAGAGAAACAAATGCACAAAATACAACTTTTAAAAAAATAAGACAATTATCAGAGACAAACAATAACCTCACCTTTTTTGTAATTATCCCCTCATCCCAGAAAGGGGTGAAGGTTACATTTTTTTTTTCAGAAAGTCACTTAAGCATGACTCAGGTAGTAATGATGGGAGGCCTATAGTGTGAGATGCTAAGTTCCACTGTTGACGGTTTGAACAGAATTAACTGAATCCAACAAAGCCGACTCTCTTCAGTAGCTGCAGTGGGTGGATGAAAGCGTTTTCTAGAGTGGGCTGCTCAACAGTTTCACTGCCTGTCTGAAGCACCATGAGAGCTGATCCGCTGCGCTCGTCCAGGGCAAAGCCACCCCGCAGATGCTCAAAGTCATTTCTCAGCCATCTTCTCCGTTCTATCCCTGTGGCCAGTCAGCCGAGTGGTGATTTAACATGAGTGGTTTCAAGAGTGGATTGGGTCAACGAGCAGAGAGAAGAATCTGGACGACTCACCATCCTTTGGGTCCGAGCCATTGTGAGCCACAAAGTGGGACCAAAACAGAACACGGTCAAACCTTTACTTATTGATCTGTTTTTCTCCCCCTAGAGGTCAAACTTTACACAATGACTCTTTGAAGCTTGCAGTTATTAGGGAGTGCATCGCAGGAAGCTAAAAACACAAAAAGTACACGGCGTAGAGAGCACGGAGAAACTAGAAGATGACCTGCCTTCTGAGTGATTGTGGTGATGTTCATTCAAATTAAAGAGAAAAAAAAAAGAAAGGTATAAAGCCCGTGTTCAGGGCTGAATGAGGAATATGCAGTGTGTACAGAAACACATCCTGAGAGAGATGAAAGCTCAGACAAGCCCAGCGACGTCCTAACCTTACCTAAACTTTGCATCAAGGCCCTGTACTTCAAAAAGCGAACAGGGCATTAACATAAAAGAACTTCGTTGCCACTTTCAATCTGAACGAGACATCCTGTCGTCGACATTCAAAAAACTCCAAACCTGACAGGTACAGTGTTCTCCCGCAGTGTTAAAAGTTGCTGAACAAGGAGGTGGATCTAAAAACAGGCTCTGCTGCGTGAGGCAGGACCTTGGCCTGGACTAGTTTCCTAAGGGGAGGGGGAGGAGAGAGGGGGAAGGTGAGGTTTTGGAAAGACAATAATGTGTTTGTGTGTGTGTATTAGGGAGAGAGAAAATAGGGGGAGGAAAAGAGTGTGTGTGTGTGTGTGAGTGAGAGAGAGAAGGCCATTGTTGTTATTATGATCCCCTCGGGCTTAGAGGGCTGGGCTGAGTATGCGGAGGGGTGGTGATAGAGAGAGTGTGGGAGATTTACTGTCAGAAAAGAGGCCTTGCTTATGGAGAGTAGAGCTGATTAACTGAACACCTCGACACGCACACAAACACACATCAATCAGCCGGGACAGCCTTCGTTCCAACGCTTTCAGTATTTGTCTTCCGCTTGTCCTCCAAAGACAATGAATCCCCATCCGCAGCCTAAAAATTGCACTCCCATACAAGTGAACTGCATTCTCAATGATGTTTCCAGGGAAATGTATTTTCTCCGAGATTACACTCACTGTTTTAGACATGCGGCGAAGTGGAACAAAACGACTTAACCTGGACTAGTTTGCTGGGGTGTGGGGGACTTACATGAGCTTACGCCAAGTGCCACTGTTTTATGCAATTATTGTTATTTAAGTCAAAACTGACACTTTTACTCAGCATGTACCTGTTTATAATGAATTCTTGAACTCAAATGCACAGATGCAGGTGCACGAGTACCTTGGAAATACTCACGCAGTTGGGTGTCAATAATGTGAACAATGTCATCAGAATCAGAAATACTTTAATAATCCCAGGGGGAAATTATTTTATGTTTATTATTTCTGTTTTGTGTTTTTTGTGTATTATGTGGTGAGTGATAACAGATCCCCACGGCTCATATCTGTTTATTTGGATTATTAAAAAACTAAAATGACAAAAGTCCAAATATCTGTGTGACAATGAAATAATACTCAATAATATGCAACACAAATTGCTTCACGTCACGGGCCGTATCCTAAAGTGTTACCTTAAGGAACGTATCCTCATACAACAGATGATTTCTTAGGAAAAGTTATGCACAATTTTTCGCCCCTCAAAGCATAATTGAGAATGCAGTTTAGCTTTTAGTTTTAGGAGACAGGGCTGGTGTCCGTGGCAGCCAACAGAGAGTTTCTCACACTGCTGAATTGCAGGGAATAAAGCTCAGGTACAGACTTTTCCAACTCTGAAGTGGTTACTTTAGCTTCGAAGTGGTTAACTCCACGTGGAGGTTACAGAGGAGAAAAGGACGGGTGATAAACAAGGAGTCCACACACAACGGTGTGTCTAAGTGCAATGAGTCGACATTTTCTGAGCCTGTCCAGACACTGGGCTGTCTAAGCACTGATGTGCCTGTAGGACCGACGGAAGAACAGGACAGGAGAGGAGGGGGAGCGGAGGGGGTGGGGGGGGGGGGCTTTTAACGCTGATTAGCTTTGTCCGCCGCCAACCTCCCCCCCCTCAACCCTGATGGTGAGGAGGTGAGCAATGGACACAGGACACCGTTTCCTGGCAACCGCTATTGACTGGCCACAGATCAATCTAAAGTCTTCTGGTGATGGCTGATTATGCTCTTCCTTTTCTTCCTTTCAGTAAGTGTCCTGTTAACTTCCCCTCTGACTGTGTAGGTGGCTCACCTCAACCTGTCTGCACCCGGCTGGAGGTGAAGTTACAGAAGAGCAGTGTTACGTATCTGCGCCACCTATCAACATGAGGTCTGACCGTCGCAAAAGACAGACAGATGAGGCCGAATGGCTTCTGCTTTCGAGGCACAGCTGGGTAGATATGCAGGTTTTTAAACATGTAACTGGCTACATTCAAACAAGCAAAGACAGCTAAAGAAAGAGCCGTCACTTACTCTGAGCTAATGTTTCCTCTTTGACTGGCACTGCTGTTGAACTAGCAGGAGAATTTGGGTCACTTGAGCTCTTGCCAGTAGGATAGAGCCATCAAAGTCCTCTCTCTCTCTCTCTCTCTGTCTTCCTTCCCTCCTTTTTCCCTGAGATCCAAGCTTTGCGAGCTAAGGGAGACGAGGTCAGCCTCCCTCCCCCCTCCCTTGTCTTAGCCACAAGTCTCTCCTCACCCTCCCTGTCCACATCTGTAACCTGAGCCGGGTGAGCTAAGCCCCCTCTGGTCAAATTGGCAGCTTATTCTAAATGTCACCTCAGATAAGCCTTCCTCCCATTCATGTTTGAAGTTGCACTCTAGTGTCGTCCACTCCTACACTCTCTCTCTCTCTCTCTCTCATTGTAGGCTAGTTTGTAGACTTTTATCCGCCAAGGAGGTTTTGTTTTTGGTTCTGCAGGTTTAGGGGAAAACTACTGGCCAGATTTTCATGAAACTTGGGTGGAAGGGTGTAGCGTGAGCGAAGGACTAGCAACTATTTACATTTTGGAGCAGATACACACATTATTTTTCACTTTTGTTAACATTTCCAGATAGGGTAAGGCCTTCTGCCCTCTCCAAGTGCCCTTCTACTTATTTTTCTTGAAAGAATGGCGATGGTGAGACAATTTTCCATTCCACCGTTTTCAACTAGTGCTGCACTTTTTGAAAAACTTGAAATAGGGCTGCTCATTCTACAAGATGGAGAATATGTCCCCTGATCCAAGCAATTCTTGTAAATGTGTCCACAAAAACTTTTTCAAAATGTATTTTACAGGACGTGTTTTTTTGATTCTACACTTTTTAGCCCCTTACTACTATTTGATAATGTAGGAAACTGTCTCACTTGAACTGTTTTGCAAAACGATGCTGTTGTTTTGATTTTTACATGTATGTTTCTATGGCAGACATTAGTTTCCATTCACTTTTGTATAGTAACCAGATCAGTAAGCAAACTCTAAAAACTTGCTTGGGTTGTATAATTCTTTCAATATTTTTTTCATTTTTAATAATCTGTAATTTTCCCACACTACAAACAATGAATGGAAACCAATGGCTGTCAGTACATCAGGAAAATACACACAGCATTGTGAATAACAATATAATGAGTAGTTAAGACGGACATTTTTCTGTGCCCAGACTCTCCTTCATCCCTGCTCTGCTCTTGTGAGATGAAAAGGGAGGGGAGGGTGTTTTGGTTCTGGGAGTTCAAGGTTTAGTTTAGGGGTCATAGGGGTTAACAGCATTTGCACACACCTGCTGTTTCTTAATGAAGCGGATTAGTCTTTGTTCACATCAGCCTGCATGGCCCTGGCCCACCCTGGTGCCTGCAGCTACATTATATCTACAGATACAGATAGACCCAATCATCTGTGGACTGTCTTATTGTCCTTTGAAAAAACAACTGGCAGTAAAAGTCCATCACAAACTGCATGCTACATTAGCTGCACCCTGTGACTGCTGTGTTGTACTGGTGGCGTCACATCCTGTTCTGATAATTTACAGGCTGTGGGTTTGCTTTGTGTCACCCGTGTTTTCTGTCACACACACAGAAGCAATGAATGCTCCCTCTCTTGTGTTATTTCACAGTCAGCTAACTTTTTAAATTAACCATTAGTTTGTCTCTTAAGCACAAAGAAAAGGTCTTATTGTTGACAGAAAGGGAGCTCTTTGATAGATAGAATGGGCTAAATCAATAAAGTCGAGGGACAAGATCCCCTTTTAAGTCTACACCCTTTCTTTAAATGTTTCCCAAATAAGGACAAGAAAGACGGTAGACCTATTGCCCAACTGTGTGAGCATGAGATAAAGAAGGAAAACAAGATGGTTGTTGTCTGAATTTAAAGGATAATTACTATTTTTACAATTTTACTATTTTCATAGCCATGATATCTCTTTTTACAATAGTGTACTGCCTACAGATTGGAAGCAGGGAGAAACAGCTGCCATGGCTCTGCTCAAAGCAAAAAAAAGAAAAGAATCATTCATTCATCTTCAACCGCTTATCCCGGGGTCGGGGTCGCGGATCTGCCTATCAGCATCTTCAAATTTTACAAAGTCTATATACCTTTGAGGTATAACATGTAAATTAATACAATTAGCAAGGCTAACTGATCTCATCTAATTAGCTCATTAGCTAAGCTAATTGCCTGCTGGCTGTAGCTTCATATTTGGCATACAGACATAAGTCTTCTCATTTTGTTTTTGGAGACACTTTGATGCTGCTTGATATCCTTCCGGGTCCATTCTTCAAATATGTTAATAATCTATAATTTAATATAAGCCCCTTGAGGCAAATTTGTGATATTGGGCTACATAAATAAAATTGACTTGACTTGATAAAACTGTCAAAAAAGCTAATTAGTATTTCCCAAAATGGCAAACTATTCATTAAACAGGCCCCATAAACCACTTTGGAGGTGAGCCAAAAGTGAGCGCACACAAAATCTAAGTGTTATTGCACATGCAAGCTAGGTCTGCACAGCTATGATAAGTACGGTATGTTAAAGTAGAACCAGGAAGCTGCTCTGTGAATGATTCATGTTTACAAAAGACAGTTTGGGTAAAAATGTTCTTCTTCATTTTCTCTCCCAAATATGTTTGGCTAACCTGGAGGTTTGTTTAAAGTATGTAAGATAGACCTATTTTTAGAAGTGTTATTACTATTGAAATTACTAGTAAAAATAAGATCAAATTTGTGATAAACTGGAAGTATCCTTTAAACCAAAGCGGTGCCTGTATGACACCAAACTGAACTCTGATCCAACCTTAAGAGTAAATCACTGTCAGAGGGAGTCAAAGGGAGGATAATATCAGGGCTCAGGGCAGGCCTCAAAATACCTCTAAATGTAAACTACAGTGAAATGTCTGTTCTTCTCTAACTCACCCCACACCTCATGACATACTGTACTGCAGGGCAAAGGGAAGAGAAGGAAGAAGGTGATGAGAGGTGGAAGGAACACCGCTGAACCCCACTAGAAGCATAGTGGTCCGTCTACAAATCGCTCTTTCTTTTCTAACCCTTTGCATTTCTCTCTTTCCTGGCAACTTTGATAGCATAAGCATATGTCAAGTTGTCGTCGAGGACTGAGCCCTTACTGAGATTAGGGGGAGGAGGAAGACGGTGCAGAGACGAGAGCGAGAATAGAACGCTCTTCCTGGTTTAGAAATAATAATAACAATAACAAAAAGTCACACAAAATCAACCAAAACAGAAACATGAAAAAAAAACGAAACAATGTGCAAACTTCTCTCATATAAATAGACTACAGTCAACGCATTGTAGAGCACCATGGGAGACAGGAAGAGGTTAGGGTGGTATGTGTGCGTGTGTGTGTGTATGTATAAGTAAGACATAATCTATGCTTGCTTCTAGTTTGTGTGTGTATCAGTACAGTATCGATCTACTAAGTTGCAGAAGCCACTGAGCACAGAGACTTGAGACAGATGGATCACTGGGGAAAGCCGTGGTTTAGAGGAGGGTGGTGTCTAAGGTCCTATTTAAGTTCAAAGTTCAGTTGTACCCTAATGGAAAGGGTCAGACCCAGTCCTGCAGCGAGCGCTTGCAGTGCACCAGCAGCCGCGGCGCCCCTTTGCTCTGCAGCGTGTTGATGATGGCGTAGATCAGTCCCAGGATGCACAGCACCAGGACCAGTGGTATGGTTACCATCAGGATGCTCATGGTCCGCTCCTCGCTGTCGTCCACCTTCAGCACCACGTCCACCTCGTTTGTGTCTTCCTCGCGACCCTCACGGTAGTCTTCGTCTTTGCCGTCGTCCGACCCCTTGCCCGTGTCTTTGTCCGTTCCGGCATGATCGGTTCCCTCTTTGTCTTTGCCCTTGTCGCCGTCGCCTCCGTCTGCATCCGGGTTGGACGGCGGGCGGTTCACATCCGGGTATTTGCGTCCCGAGTCTGTGTCTGTATCTCTGTCCGGGTTCAGGTCCACGCTGCAGCCCATGAAGTCTCTCAGGATGGACTTGGGGTAGCCCGGTTCACTCTTCATGCGTAGGTTGTCAAACTTCCAGTACTTGGAACCTTTGTAGAAGAAGGTGTAGGCTGGAGAGCAAGGGGATCAGAAGATGTCAGCCAACAATTTAAAGACAGACAAATAGCTTAGCTAAGCATTAAGACAGGAAGCAGGGGCAATGAGAGAGCCTTTCTCCACTGGTTACCTGCCAACCTCACAGTGACAACAAGACTTCAGTGAGTTACTGCTCAAAGCCAAGAAATAGTCCTGCACTTAACCCCCCATAAAAACAGGGTGATTTTTACACTTTTTTTTTTGTGCAGATGAAACAAATAGATTAATAAACTCTAAAGGTGCTGGTAGGGCATTGTTGTCTTTAGACAGCCAGGCTAGCTGTTTCCAGTCTTTATGCTAAGCTATGTTAACCAACTACTGGCTTAGCTCAACGTACTGTAGCTTCACATTTAACCATATATGAGAGTGACATCAATGATCTAATCGAACTCTCTTTGAGAAAGTGTTTTAACCGAAATCAAACTATTCCTTGGACAACACTTTACTCAAGATTATTATTCATCCAAAATCATTTGTTGTTTAAATGGAAAAATGTCTTCTGTGTCTGTAACAAAGACTCCGCCTGGAGACTGGATCTATTTTAACTCTAACCAAGAGGAGCAAAGCAAAGAGCACTTCACGTGTAGGCTCAGATTCTCACACACACATGGCACCCCCTCTCTCTCCTGATGATTGCACAACCACACCCTGATTCTTTGTTTCAGGCGTCTCTATAAGCCTCTCCTGGGCCTTTATCACACACACACACACACACACACACACACACACACACACACACACACACTGAGATAAACCACTCTCCTTGTCTCAGCTCACCTCCATCATCGCTGAGGAAGGCCCCCTTGGGAGACGAGGGCACTGACGATCCCCAGACACTGATTGGTTTTGGGTAGCCCCGGTCGGCCAAGCGCGACTGCTCGTTGAAGCGCCAGTACCTGCATGCAGCAACATGGACGATGCTTGTGACTGTTTAACAACTGCCTAAACAAGAAAATACTTCTTCCAGATTACGGTGCGCCGTGGGCCTGCATGGTGTCTTCAACAGAAAGGTTTCCACAGAACCTTTCAATCTGTTCTGAGAGTAAACGCACCAGTAAACCTGAAGCAAGTCAGCCACTCATACTGTGCTTAGCGAGAGCTTATTGAAGTCACAGACCTAAAGTGTAATAACTTCTTATGAGTATTTTCATAAATATGTTACACCCGCATAAGCTTGTGTTATTTGTTTTCAATATCTGAAGCCTGTTAAGTATGTTTGTATTGTTCACAGAACTTTGTAACTTTCTTAATAAACAGTAACACTCATCCGGCAATGCTGTGGATTTCTAAAAACTAAATCGTTCCTGTAGTCTCAGTCATTTCAGTCTTTATATGGAAAATGCCCAGCAAGGTTGAAAACGCCTGGCAAGGGAGAACATTGCCTGGGATGTGGATGAAGTCCTATGACCTGACCCAGTACAAAGACGTGATGCTTAGGCAGAATGAATCCCTTGTCTGTATTATTTCAGTACTTAACGTGTGCAATATGTTCTGTACTAAGCTGTGTATATATATTTTTAATACGTACAAAAGTGTTTATGAGACGCAGTAAATGTTTTTTTCTGTAGCTACATTCCCTGAACACTGGGTGTAAGGACTGAATGTGTACTGCTGTTTGTATGATCTGAAAACACTGTGTTTTTTTTAGAACAAATAAAAAATGATTGTGATCGTTGTATCTTGCCGGAACAGCCAGAGGTTTCCTGAATGTAGTTTGAAGATTTGTTTTTTGAGAAAAGGGTTTTCAAGAAATGTGTCTTAGCAATTGTGAAAACTGTATTGCATATTATACTGATATACAGGGAAGCAGGTGGATTGGAGGGGTTTCATGTGATGCTGACAGTCTCCTTACCAGTCTCCTTGGAAGAAGTAAGTGTAGCCGGATGGCTCCCACCAGATGGCCGTGTCTATGCGGTCGTAGGGAATATCTTGACCATAATCAACCAGCTCCATTGGATAGCCCTGTTCCAGGTTAGCCTCCCTGAAAAGCCAGAATCTGTTTGCTGAGGAGAGGACAGGAGAGGAGAGGAGAGGGGAGGGGAGGAGAGGAGAGGAGAGGAGAGGAGAGGAGAGGAGAGGAGAGGAGAGGAGAGGAGTTACACACACGTCCGTATACAAGAACAGATGAACCTAAACACATTCTGCTTGTGCAGACACATTCCATTCGCACAGAACATGTTAAATAATTGAAACTGAATGAGGAATAAAAAGAGAACAATCAGACAAATCAAAGCAGAATTTACACACTTGTAAATTATATGAATGCAATAATGGATTGTTGGCAAGCTCTCAAGAAACCCAGCAGAAATGAGTACATCATTGACTAAGGAGTTTTGGTTTAGCTTGTAATCATCCATTAGGAGCGGCTTGTCTCATGTCAGGCTGAAGCAGATTTCCCGCCGAAGGGAAGGTTTTATTGTTTTTCACTGTGTCAGACAGGGGGACTCCGTTCCTCCTGGCAACATTACATCTCTACTCTTGGCTTCAATCCGGTTTTCTTCCCCCCACACCCATCCATCCACCCACCTCCGGCCCCTTGCTCCTTGTTTTAAATCAAAGCTCTACACTCAGCATCTGGAGAGAACAAGAGGTTGACGCAATGCTTCCCAGGGTTCCTGTGGTGCACAATCCTGCTGTTAAATCCCATGACTTATTTCATGACGTTCCATAACTACGCCAGAGTGCTTCAGTGACCTAAAGATTTGATTCCTTCCTGCTGTGTAACTGTTGTGTTTTTAAAGGGATAAACAGTTTGGGCTTGTTTTGGACAAAAACAGCTGGAAAACCCCTGGGTATTACAACAGCTGTGCAAGAGAAGTGTTTTTTTTTTGTTACAACTTATATTCCATATTTGATGTCCAAAATACATTAATCCCTCCATCCATCCATTTATCCTCATTAAATACGTTCCCCCTTTCTCAGTACAGAGTATGCCAAGCTCAAAGTTGCTTTCTTGGAAGTTGTTTAATTGTAACTGTACAGTCCAAAGCCCAAAACAAACAGAACGCAGTATGCTTGGTTTACAATTGGTTCAACAGTTCTTGTTAGACTTGGTGATTACACTTCACAACTATCATGCCTAATAGCCTCAACATCGTTTACTGTATACTTATCACATAACAAAATCTTGTGTCATAATTATTAGTGTTCATTGAAGCTTACTGAGAAAATATTGTTTTCAGTGGAGATGACTATGGACTAGACTAGATGGTCAGATGGTCGTCTTGGGAGAAAGGCCTGGTAGAGCCAGTTTTCATTGCGAGCTTGCTCTGAGAACATCAAACAACAAAAAATCATGTAGACGTTATTTTTCATTATTATTCTACCGCTTTTAAAGTTCAATTTCCAGAGTTAAATTCAGGAATAAGGCTTCAGCCAGCTGACACGTGTGGAACGTATGATATTGTCGAAGCAGAAAATGTACAGTGTTGATATTCGGTGTCTGAACTCTGGCCTTGTCACTCTTAACAAGGAAACGCCGAGCTCAGCATAGCAGCGAGTGTGGAGTGACGATGATAACCTCCCCCATAGGGAAACGTAGACTGTGACGGTTGTGGGCCGTGGTGTCCACTGTTTCCGCTGATTTGATGTAAAATGTACGCTGTGATACTTGTCTATCTCCAAATCAGTTCCCAAAGCGTCTCAAAGAATAAGAACACTTCCCAACATTTGGACCATTCATGCTGGAGTCGAGACTACAAGTCCAAAAGAACAAAACGCAGAAAAAGAGAAAGGACTGCTATCTTCAAATTTAAATTTTTGGACTGATTGGTCCATTTAAAGTTCTGTGTTTGTCTCTCCTTCTCTTAACCTCTCAGCTCTGCCAGTCCTTCTTTCCTTCCTTCCCTTTTCCTTTCCTTCCTCTTCATTTCTCTTGTTCTTTCTTCGCTAATGGCTCGCGGCCAAGTGTCACACTGAGAGCCTTGCCGATGACATCATCCTCCTCATCATCGACAGCTGCCCCAAAGCTTGTAGCTCCCAGAGTCAAGCCGCATTAAAGACTGAGTTCTTTCCTTTTTCGTTCAACAACTTTATCCACTGTTGTAAAAAGACAAGCTGCAGTACACTCAGTGACCCAGTATAAATATAAATAATGAGCTGTGCTAAAAGAGATTTATAATACGCACGTAGAATACATCATGTACTTTCTTAAGGGGGTGGTGGTGTGTGCGTATCTTCAACATAATCTGAAGAAGATGAAATAAGTTCCAGGATTTGTATTGGTGTTAAATGGGAAAGCATTATGACATAATGATTTGACATAACCACGGAGCCTTTTAAATGTATTGAGACTGTAAAGAACTGCACTGCTAAAAAAAAATTGCAATATCTTATCTATACAGGTGAAGAGAATATTTTACCATAAAGACATGATATGCTGCTACTATACGTTTTTAATACAGGCTGACTTGTGATAAAACCCGGGTTTTGTGAATCCAACTCAGAATGTGTATTGGCATAGCAGAGTAAACAGTGCTTCTTCACAGTTTTTATGTTACTCTCCCTCATGCAGTAAGGCAGCTAGTAACTTCATTTCAAAATGGAAACAATATAAACATTACATCACATTTCATTTAGCTGATGCTTTTATCCACAGCGACTTCCATTCACACCCATGCACAGTACAGGGAGCAATTTTGGGGTTCAGTGTCTTGCCAAAGGACACTTCGACATGTGGACCAGAAGAGCCGGGGATCGACAGCTGATCTTTGGTATGGGGAATACCCCCTCTACCCTCTGAGCCACAGCCACCCCAACAACATGTAAACAACATGTATACCAGAAAAGTGCCCAAAACACAGAACTGGCAATGCAGAGATTATTTTGGTTTCCACATTCAAACATTATTTGAGACACAGGTGCAGATCATCCTGGGAGTCAATGCAAGTACATCAAAATCAAAACACCCTATACAAATCCTCTCCAGTATTCTGTACCGTGCGTTTACTGCTTACCTTTAAAGAAGACGAACCTGCCGTCGTGTCTCTCATAGGCAGCGTCTATGTCTCCAGGCAGACCCCTCCAGAAGTGACTGATGGGCATGGGGTAGTTATCCAGAACCCTGTTCCTCCTCACCCGCCAGAACCAACGACCCTGTAGGGACACAATAAAGAAGTGTGTTTGTGTGTGCATCATTTCTTTTCTTTGTCTTTCTTAAAAGTCCCACATTGCAAAAAGCGGGGACACTTACATGTCTTTTTTTATTATAAAGCAGGTATAGGTGCTATTTAAATACTATTAAAGTATAAAAACGCTCAATCCATTGAGAAATGCACACAGCCCATATTCAGAAACTGTGACTTTAAATGAGTTGTCAGGACGTCTGTACAGTTGTGTGTCACAACTTTATTATATAAAGGTCGGAAGTGCTAAGAGGGATAGGAAGACCCAGAAAGGCTGACCAATCAGAGCGAACTGGGCTTTTTTAGGAAGGGGTCTTAAAGATACGGGTGCTAAAATGGAGCGTTTCAGACAGAGGGTGAACATGTTCTAGTAGAAACCTGAAATACAGGTATGGAGCTGAAAATGAGAATTTTATTGGACCTTTAATCCCTGGGACTGAAAACCAAAGTAAACCAATGCTCAAAGTTCAAAACATATGGCTTTAAATCTCAGTCTAAGTCATTCTGTCTTTTCCAAACATTCCTATGCTGAGGGATATACAGTAGATCCACAGATAGCTGCTGTAAAGAAGGTATTCTCTTTTCATTAGTCAACTTATGTTGACTATTTGACCCGATGAGGTCAGACAGCGCTGTAGTAATGCTTGATGGTCTACAGGATAACTAGACCAGAACATACAATAAACTAACAATAGCAGAACATTGGCAGGCTAATAATAGTCAGTCTCCGCTCCGGTGGCTTTATCACGTCCCCTTATTGCACTCTCTCTGTTGATCACAGTCTGATACAGGATAACTTTACTATCAAGTCGGCAGCACAAAACGAGGGAAATCACTAATAGCACATTTGAACCCTAGCACAGAGCATTTATATCTACTCTATATGCTGTGCACACAAGCCAGCAGACAGATTTACACCGAAAGCCCTCAGACTCATTTGGAAGTGGTGAGTCAGTAGCCCGGCTTGTCCTGGATAATGTAACGGTAAAATGCTCAGTGCTGCTTCTTTCTGGCAAGCACACCTAGTTTTGTCCTTCACGCAGGACACACTGGCAGACAAGACGGCGCGGCACGGTATGTAAAACAACAGAATGAAGATGGGCTGGCGAGAGCTGAGAGAAACAGAACAGGGCCAAACCGAACAGACTGCATGCTCTTCAATTTGTGTGGTCTGACAGCTTCTTGTGTTGACCAGATTAAGACTGAGTTGACCATATTAGTCCTCAGCAGAACACAGCAGATCTCAGTGTGGGAGTTTCAATACTGAAAGCAGTTCCTTGTGCTCTGCTGGTTGTCTTTATTTCCAGGCCTCTGCTGTGAAGACATACTAAATAAAAAAAATGACAGCCCCTTTCTTCTTTTAATGGACTTTAGATTACTCCCACTCCCACAGTACATTAAGTATGTCATAGAAGAGTAGCAGCAGATAAGAACAATTTCTACCATTAATAACTACAATTTCTGAAAAAAATATTAACAGCAGTCAGAAATAAATCCAAAGCCAAGTGCTAAATTGCATTGAAACATATAAATGAATAACAGTCATTGCTAGCTGATGGACATTTTGAGAGAATAATATCTGAAGTTTGTCCCTTATCAAACTTTGTCCTTTCTCTGCTGATGTTTAGCAAGTATAGCCATGCTCGCCATCCTTTGTTAGCATGCTAACTGAGTTTGACGTGAATTTGGTCATAAACCAGATAATTGTTGCTAGATGAAACACCACCAAAGTCAATATAATTCATCCTGATTCCTGATTCCATCCTGATTAGGGCATGAATGTCTCATATGTCATGGTTATCCATCCAATAGTTGAGGCATTTCACTAAAAACCAAAAATAAACCTGCTGGTGGCACAAGGTGTGGAAAAGTCAGGGAATCACCAATGCTCTTAGGATTCATCATCTGGGGGTCATGGACGTCTGTTCAAAAATGTTATGGCAATTTATCTGATAACTGTTGAGATACATCAGTCTGGAACGTGGGACATGGACAGACTGACTGACTAACTAACTGACTCACCAAAGCCACACTGCTTGGTGGCTAAAAAATAAGGAAACAAAGCAGTGTATATTCAAGTATAGAGGATTAAAAAAAAAACATGTAAACACATGAAGATTACATATTTAAACGATTAAGCTACACATGATGAACTTTTGGTAGGCGGTTGGTCCTAATATAGTTTTTTCACACGGTACATGTTATAAGCTAACCTTGCACATCAGCTGGATTCTTGCGATATCACGAGCGAGAATTACAGGATCATACGTTCACAAGAAAATCCATCTTGTCAGCCTTCAAGTAACTTGTTTGTGACCAGCCTACAACCAGTTTGGCCAATCAGCATCCTGTGAGGAGCTACTGGCAGCTATGGCCTTGGTTTTGGTGTGTGTCATGACACAAATAGGATATTGTTTGGTTAGCACAAATGCTGCAATAGCATCAGTCTAGGCAGAACTGGAGAGCATTTCTTTATTGAAAGAAGAACAAAGAATAGCACTGAAGGCTTTTCTCAATGGAAAGGATGTTTTTGTTCTTCTCCTGACTGGCTCTCCTACTACATCATGTGGTTCATTGATCTGATTGATTGAAGTTGGGCGGTTATAGACAGATGATTCATCCAATCACCTGCCAGGTATTTCTTGAAAGTTCCTGTCTCTTTTCCAAAGAGTTTCCAATGACGGGTTCTCAGATGGTTCTGTGTAATGAACCATCTGGCGCGTCAGGTAAGAACGATTATATTCACAAAATGGAACTGATCACTAAAAGTATATTAGTTGCTGTTGGTCTGCATTCACTCTGATCAGGTCATGGTTTAAGAACCGCTGGTGGTCAAGGAAAAAGTTAATTTTGGACACTGATTAATGCTATCCTGACTGTGGATGAAACCCAATAACATAGAAATTACTGGCTGAATGAAACCCAAGAGCTCAGATATAAGTGTTTGACCATGTGCAGGACTTGTCCTGGCAGCTGCACATCACGTGTTATAACTGCTGGTCAGTGTCAGACACACTTACGGACCAAGATAGGAGATATTCATAGACTAATCTCTGTTATATTTGGCTCTTTCACAACAATAAGGCAAACAGAAACACCTGCATGTCAAACACATAACTGGTATCCAGTTCCAAGAATTGGCTGATATAGCTGATTACTGTCGGATATCTTCAGCAGTGTGCGTCCCTACGGTTGCGTTTCCCTGTTAAACGTCAACATTTTAGATATCATGGCATTTCTGGTAGTGAAGATGAGGCTCCTTTACAGTAAAGCATGTGTGTTCTCTCAAAAGCTTTGTCTAATATCTGCAACACTGGACACCTCCTCTGACTGTTTCCACTGAAACACTTGTTTATTTATCTTTGTAGAACTGCACTATGTGTATAGAGCATCACTGAACGAAAAACACAAAACGAAATTGAGTCCTATTTGCTGGCATATGCATTGCAATACAACCCAGCTGACAGCCACTGAAGCCAGCAGTGAAATGACCAGTACTGGCAAACATATCTCTTAAAGGTAAACACCCAGATAATAGCTTACTGCTGCTTCAACTCTTATGAACATTTTGTGTGGGTCCAGAGGCACTTTAAAGCGAACACCTGACCCCACCCCACCCTTTTAACATTGTTCCGTCTCATAAAAAACACTGGCCCTTGTGGTTTATAATCCACAAGGACCTGATTGGAAACAGACCCCTTGTTGGCTGTGCACACGCCATTTGTTTTAAACTGATTCTACAGAAAAGAATCACTGATTTATTGACCCAGTTAACTTGTCACGACAGTTCCTCTGTTGGAAGTGGACTGAATTTCCACGCCAGGACATGTAATAAACCACTGTGAAGGTAAACATACTGTATCTCTTCTAATGATTTATGCTCATAACTTTGTTCAAGCTAGCAGGTTGGGGCTAAAGTTAAGAATGCCTCTACTTCCTGATCCAAAATGAGCCATTACCTTGAAAACAAACATCTCTCCCCGTAGCATAGCAACTGTGTCAAAGTTCCCCTCACAGATATTGGGTCCATAGTGATCTGGTCTTTCTGTGGTCCTGGGGCGGTCAGGATGCCGAGGAGGCGTTTGAGGTGGCCTAGGCTCGGGGCGACGGGGTGTCACGGTGGGCAGGCCTTGGGTGGGGCCGCTGTCTGGTTGGCCTGCAGGGACAAATGAACAGGGTGACTTAAACGTATCTTATCACATTATGTATGATCACAACATACAGGACTGGCTGACTGAAAAATCAAGGAACAACACAGGAAAGTTTCAAGCTCAAAAGTGCCATCACAATTAAATTAAAAATAGGTGTGGTTGGTATCAAAGTTAAAAGTCAAAACTGCTTAAATCTCAATTGAATCATTTGACATTTCGGAAATACACTTGCTTGATTGCTTGCCAGGAGTTAGGAAAGTAGATTGATACCACTCTTATTTACAGTATGTCTGCTTAGTATAAATAGTGGAAATGTGGCAAAACGGTGCATGTGGCTCTATTCAGAGGTAAAAAAAAAAAAAAAATCTGTTTTCAAGCACTTCTAACATACACTAATTCACATGTTATATCTTTATGACTCATCCAGCTACCTGGCACCCACGTGCTGATGCAATCTCAACAAGTTACAATAAATAATCTGGCACGTAACTTCCCAGAACCAAAACATGTTGTTTTTACACTTTTTTTAAAAATGAGAAACAAACATGTTAATTTGTGCTCTTTAGGGGTATTGGTAGGTGGATGTCATTACCTTTGGAATAAGCCAGTCTAGCTTCCAATTTTTATGCTAAGCTAAGCGCCTCCTAGCTTAAGCTTCAAATTTTACATAAATGAGTGCTGTCCATCTTCTGCTCATCGAACTATCTGCAAAATAGACATTTCCCAAGATATAAATACGAATTGAAAATGGTTTTCCAGCTGAATTAAGACAATCCCTTGGGATTGGGTTTTAAATAAAAATGAAAAGAAAACTGTGGTCACTTTTTTTGTTGAAAACAATGCATAGAAAAAGCTTTAGATTAGATAGAAAGTGCAAATCATCACTTCCTGTCCTCAGAATATAACACACCATAATGATTATTCACATCAGTCAACAGGAGGGTCATCCAAAAACAACAACCTACCATAGATCTGCTGTATGCCCCGCAGGTCGTCGTCAGGCAACTGGAAGTCTTCCGTCTCCATCCATTGGTAAAATGGAGCCATGATGGCCAGTGGGTTGTTGGAGTGCTCTAAACCCAGGGCGTGGCCCAGCTCGTGGACTGCCACCAGGAAGAGATCATTACCTGTGTGGATATGATGAAGCAAAGACACAAGTTAGAAGAGACTAAATCAAACGATACACACTTAATTTTTTACAATTCATCACTCGAAAGGCACTGCTTGAGTTTATTCAGAGGGAGAAAGAGAGAATGCATGTGTCCTTCTGCAGGCTATTTTGGTCAGAATTTGGCACTATAGGCTACACATGGCTGTAATCCTCCAGTAGACAGAGAAGAAGAAGAGAGGTTGTTAATTAGAAACACAACAATTCACCTTGGCCATCTAACCCAACTATGAGAGAAAAATGGAGAGAGGGCTTCAGGAGTTTGTTGAAAACACGGCTAATGTATAAGAATGACTGTTAATTGTTCCCTCCCAGTTATGATGTCAATAAACATCTCCGTGGTAGATCTAACAGATAAATCATTCAGGCATGCTAAATGCCTGATATGAACACACATTTCTAACATTTCTAACCGATCAAAGGATACTGTTGTACTGATAGCTGTGACACACTGACCACAGCATCAACTTCCTCTCTACACAAACAACTTCTTTTTTTCTTTTTAGAAAAGACAAATCTGGTTCAGAATTGACGAACATATCCTATACATTCATCTTTGTGGTGAATTTCCCATTGGTCAATACCTCTTTGTTGCCCGGTCATGCCCTCTGTGAACTTTGAACTTGCTAGCCATTTTGTCTGGTCAGATGGTCATTGCTGATTGGTTAGATTTGTGCTAGTGTGATCATGCCGTTGGGGGATTGAGATTTGGTGATGCCAATGGAATTAGAATGAGAGTAGAAGAAAAATTGACCAGTCTACTCTGGTCACTTGACTTTTTCAAAACAAAATGGTGAACGTTGCTGGTTGTTATGGTGACAACACATGTCAGAGGGGCTGTAAAATGTGTCACACTCACTTTGAGAACATTGTTTTCTTGGTTACTTAACAACAGAATTTTGAAGCAAATAAATTCAGCAATTCCCCTCTCGCTGCAAGGCAACAGACATATCGCACAAAAGAGGCCACTCCGTGCTTCCTACTACTCCACTGCTTGATTATCAAATCTAGGGGTGCGAAACTTTGGGTGTCTGTCGATTTGATTCTCATGCTTGGCTGGGCCTTTTCAAAAATCCTTGCATATGATTGGATAAACCACTTGTGCATCATCTTTATTGATGTGCTACTTCCACCACTCACATCGAAACCAACCCGTGGCGCTGATGAGTGACGCAGGGAAAAGCCAAACAGAACAGTCGACATGGTTTCCACCAACAAAAGCCTTCAGAGCTGTTCTCTGGTGTTCTTCTAAAGAAGAAAGATTGTCTAGATTGGACAACACGGATGAAATAGCAGCATCGATCTTGGTCTGCCTCCACGATGTGAGCCACCACAGTCATTTCTCCACTACATCACATCTATAAAACCCCACCCGGCGGCCCTGATTGGCCTTACCATTTTTTGCGGACCCTGAAATCACTATGGAGCGAATCCAGATGGTTGAGTGGAGCTAGGCGGAGTCTGAACCGAATTAAGGCGGAACGAAAGTCATCTGGCGAGAGTCAAGTTATGGGTTTTTAACACTACATTATGAAAACTGAAAATTGGACGTGGACACAACAAAAATATTTTTGAAGCAATTTGATAAATTGTATTTAAAGTGGTGTGTTCATGTAAAGTTAATACTTCATCTCCTCTCTGCAGGTAAGCGTTTTATACTGCAGAGTGAGACAGAATGACAGTAAAATGTTTACCCTTCATGTCAGCTCACTCTGAGCAGTTCCAATGAATTTACCATAAATATCAAAATACGGGCGCACTACAAATATAGAGCCGGCTAGTTTGACAACAGAGAAGTGAATGACAGCTCACTTGACTGCAGTGGGTGTTTGTAGTGTTGCCCAAGCACTTGACTCTCATTTTCAAACCTTGAATAACGATTTTTACATGAATCGATTCTTTTGCCCACCCCTAATCACAACACCTCCCTAAGTGAGACCGCGCTTGCCGTGAGTTTTAAATGTATGTTTATATGGAAATTAGCCTTCTATAATGCTCACAGCTCTTTGCAATGGCACCGGTACACATTAAAATGTCGGCTGCTCTGATCATCCTTCACTGCTGTGCCTGCAAGTGAAGGGGAGATGCTCTGGATGTCTCTCTTTGAGCATCTCATTTCCTTTTTGCAAAACACACACACACACACACACACAAACACACACACACACACACACACACACACACACAAACAAGGATACACAGTTCATCTCCTCCACCATCTATAATTTCAGAGTCACATGAATGTCCTCATGGTGTCCTAAACTGCGGCAACACTCAAGGAGAGAAAACAGCACAGGGCAAGACAGAGTGCTAGAGATAGTCGAGGATGATAACAAAGAGAGAGAGAGTGCGAGAGAGAGAGAGAGAGAGAGAGAGAGAGCACTGAAACGAGATAAAGAGGCCTTTGTGAGGTAACTGTGACAACCATTCAGTTCGACAGAGAAAAGCAAGAGCAAACTTCAAAGAATTTAGAAGTTCAGCCAATGCAACTATTGCTATTTCTGACCACCCTGTACACACACACAAACACACACACACACAAACTCACACACACACGCACACACACATTTTGTCATTCAAGTCCTGTATTCAACTCTCTGAAGCATTGTTCACTAGTTTAACATGTCTCACACCTCATTCATCAGCCGCTAAGGAGATGAAGGACACACACACTAAAGAAGCACCCTGACAACCAAAGTGCACTCTACAAATTTGCTCTGCCTTTTACCAGTGACACATTAGTCTCAGCTGACCACAATGAACTGCAAAAGCTTCAGACCTTTTACCGCTACTGGCCCACAGCGTTTCATCTGAGTGAGGTGCATACATGTGTATGCAGAGTGTGTGTCAGTGTGTTATTTGGATAAGCATAAAAGCTGTATTTGGTAAGAGCATCTGTGCCAGAAAGACTCACATTAATCACATTGTGCATCACAAGGTTCCCACCAAAATTTTCACTAGAATTGCTCTTCACTGACATGTAACTGAGGTCAAGGAAAGGGAAAGAAACACCACAATAACACCACCATGCTTTTACTGTCAAATGCTGTAACATTAATTTTTCATGTGTAGCTATTGATCACTCAGCTAAAGTCTGTTTTTGTTTGACTGCGCCAAAAACGAGGCCAGAGGTCAGAGCTGATTCATACTCAAGGACACTTCAGGAGAGCAGATGTTACCTGAGGGTTGAACATGACTCTTCAAACCTAATTTCTTACTCAAAGAATGTTACTAACTTCACTTCTTCCCCTGAGTCGTTGAGCTTTCCTGTCTCGCAGGTCTCTGCTGATTGTGGTGGTGCCTGCTGCTGTGGTCCTTGTCTATGTGTGTCTTTGTGTGTGTGTGTCTCTCTCTCTGTCTCTCTCTATCTCCCCCCAACCCCCTCAAGAGACAAATGGCCGTCCTCCATTTCTATTGCTATTATTTGTTTTATCTAGAGATCTAAAAAGCAGCAAAACTGTATGTCTGACAAACTAGAACCAGACAATGTTTGGCATTGTTGTTTGCTAACTTAAACAATGAACACAATTTAGCCTAATTGTTGTTTCAGCTCTGAATGCAGAAAAGATAATCTTGGCTGTATTGTACACTATCACTCGATCACTACATTAGTTTTGCCAGATGGAAAAAAAAGACAAAAATCAAATTTTACCAAGGGTGGGAGAGATAATAGTAAAAATGGTAATAGTGCGGTTGGAAGGCAGTAAACATGCTGCAGTTAAATGAAGACTGAAAAATTCCACTAATTAGATGTGTGTCTAACTAAAGTCAGACAAGATTGTAATTTGGTTCTACTTTGCTTTTAAGCTGTGTAAGTAGCGTGGTGCGACAAAGGGAACAGTCTAAAGAGCTCTCCGAGAGGAACACACTCCCACTTACCGTGGCATTCCACCGTCCCTGTGATCTGTCCTGCTACACATCCCACACAAAGCCGATCACACAGATACAGATAAACATACACACGCACAGTTGTACATGCACACACACAAAGTTTAGCTCTTTGTGTCTGCTGTGTATGTAGATAACAGGGCAAGACAGCCCATTGTCTCAAAAAATCCCTCTCTAGTCAGCAGGGTTAATGGGGGCTCAGCGAGGAAGACAAACTCTGCAGACTTCTTAAAGATTCTTAAAAAGGAAGCTATTTTCTTTATCTAAGCTTCTGCATATGATTCGTTTAGTTCTAGACATTGGTGTTAAGAGCTGTAATTGGGTTTTGGTTTCATATCAAGGAAAGTGTAAAGGTTAAGTATGAAGCATTGCTAGGTTTAGGCAATGATTTCAGCTGAAGTCCACGACAGCACAATATCACAGCTTGTATGGGTGGATCACAGAGTTCATGGATTAGTGTATGTCAGTACAAACTCTGAGCAACATTTGAGATTGAAAACAAGGTGTAGTTGGGGGCAAAGACTGTGTGATGTCACCAAGTGTTGACTTTGAACTTTTACAGAGGTAAATGGAGTAGAGGAGCCTGACAAATGAGAGATGATGTAGCTCGCTGAGCCATGCCAGCTTTGGTTAAGTGTGGACGAAAGCGACTGGGACAGCTGTTTGCAATATATTATACAGAACCATTACAACCTAACAACATGACTGACTATAGCGCTGCAAACTGCTCATCAGCTGAAATAATCAAGGACCTAATAGGCACTCGATTTCTACTTAAAAGTTTAGTAATCATTCCGTCTGCCCTCAAGAAAAAGCGTCATAACACAGCAAGCTGTCTGTGTCAGTACACACACATAAACAAAGTCATACTAATCACCAACTCAACTTGTGCAGCAAAACACAGTGTTTCTTTTTTTTTAAAACGCGCCTAGGTTGGTGTTTATTGAAGATGACTTTGTTTGGAACATGATTTTCTTCCCAGTTGTTATTGATGTTTTTCCATTATTTTTCTTTGTAGCATTTGGTTGACGCTGAAAGTCACCACTGTCCCTAAAATCCACAACAGACAATTTGAATGATACTGACAGTTATTCTTTACCTTGTACGTTCTGGTTTCCTATGGTCCATGGTTCATCAGAGTCAAAGTGTGTGTCCCCACCCATTCCAGGTCCAGGGAAGTAGGCGTGTGCTAGGAAACCCCCCTCCCCATCAAAAGGAGAGCTGTCTCCATGAAAACCCGAAGCGAAGAAGATCATAATGTCAGGCTCCTTGCGGCGTCCGTATTTGATCTCCTGGTAGGGAATTTCATCGAAGGTCAACGGGGTCACCGTCTCCCAGACTTTAAATGCCCGACGGATGGCTTCGTATGAGTTATACTCTCCAATCTTGGGAGTGTAGTTCTGGATACTAAAGGAACAAATAGGGCAAGAGAGAAAAAACATCTTAAAAAGGCAAGTCCAACATATCCCTTTGTGGATTCATAACATAATAATTCACAACAACGGAAATGATACATAATGTTTTACAGTAGCCACCTACAACTTGTAAGACTTTGTGCATGTACTGTGTGGCAGATTGGATTTCCTTTACAAACAGAACTTCTTTTTGATACCTGTAAGTGAGGTGGCTCTTGTTCCATCTGTGTCCAGTGAGGGCATAGCGTTTCCGCCGCACGTTAGTTTTGATCTGGCCTCCAAACTTGTCAGGCACACCGCAGCGGGGTCTCCTCATAGCACTGAAGGAATTGAAAGAAGTCAGGAACAGGCAGGAGGTGTGTGTATGTGTGTGTGTGTTAAAAGGAAGGTGCACCCAAGAGAAGGGATGAAGGGATTGCATGATGTGAAAGCTCCAACTTCCTCCTCTTGACGCTTGTGTACTGTTTTTGTTGTCTAATTTATAGTGTACCTGTGAGCTTCCTAGTGCAGCCAGGCTACTGATCATGTTCCTGCGAAGCCAGTTGGGATAACGTGCGTTGCTCGATGGTAGTTACTGAAGATTTGACGGGGAAATCCTTTCCTACTAAACATCCATATTTCCAAAATCTTTTTTTATTATTTTTTTTAAAGATTATTTTTTTGTCTCTTTGCCTTTTTCATTATAGTACAGCGGAAGATAGACTGGAAACAGGGGACAGAGAGGGGGCGACATGTCAGAGTCAAACCCTGGCTGCTGTGGCAGGGCTTTCAGCCTCTGTACATGGGGTACTTTTCTAGTTTCTAGGCTGTATCATCCCGTTAAAAAAAAAAAAACGTCACAGGTGCTTTGCAAAACATAAAATTATTCATTAAATTAAGTTTTTGCCGCAAAATGGTTTTCAGAAAAGTGTTGTGGAGGCCGGTCACTATTTTTTTAATTTTTGCAGGTGTAAGTGTAAATGTACAAAAATATCCTACTTAAACCATGCTAACCTGATGGTTTGAGGGTCCATCTGTCCAGTGACCTCCAGGCTGTAGAACCGCTGCATGTCACTGATTGCATTGGACAGGATCTGAGCTGATCGCATGGTTGACATCTGTCTGCTGGCCTGGGGCAGATATCCGTACATCCTCAGCCATGACTGGAGACAGGAAGAAAAACATGAAGGAAACTGGTACAGATCTATAATGTGATGCCACCTCGCTTGAATCAAAGCTCTTCAGGACTGAATTAGTGAAGTTGACAGCATCAGCATATGATCAGTTTGCGAGCAATGTTCTGAAGCACTAGACACCACAGAGGTTGTGTACTCAGCTTCAGCTTCTGTGACATGATGACATAGCAGAAATTTGCCGTACTCAGAAGGCTGATTGAGAACACTGTGCGGCCAACTATCTGTTTTCTGGGAGTGTGTAACTGGGAGGGCTGGGGAGGGTGGGAGTTAATAACAGACTTTAGGGAGAAAACGTGATATCTGACCCAATCACAGATGACGCAAAGTCTATTCCACCTGTTATGTAGAAACCTAATATCGTACGCACACACACACAGGCAAGCACTTGCATATTGGGTAGTCTGAGATACTAGATACGCCTACACATGGACACACTCACCACAGCGGTGCAAGGAATGTCAAAGGGTGTGTGCCTGAGTGTGCATGTGTGCTCACGCATGTAGCTGTTTGAGCGTCAGTGTGTGCAGTTCTCAAGTTTACACCCATCTTTCACAATGTAAAAATTCTACTTGATAAGCTGTATTTACCTTTCCACTCCTTAAAAGCCATAAAAACAATCTCACCTCTTGCATATCTTTTTCTCTCTGCTACACACATACATCTTATAATTCTGAAACACTGTATACTACTCACAGTATGCTAATACTGTGACTGCTGAGGGGATGTGAAAGGTCCAGCCTTGCAAAGTGAAACAATGTGGTTCCTTGACAAAAATTAAAGTTTTTCTCGTATATTTGTGAGTTCTTTCTCTTTTTATCCCTTATTTTAGCCTCAGAAATGTATGATTTTATTTTTATCAGGTAAATTTACAACTTTAATCTAGAAAATCAATTTGGGATTTCTTTTTTCTAAGAATACTGGCACCTTCCCCAGCTCCATAATTGATGTCTACGATGGTCCTAATACGCTGTCGTAGGTAAACCACCACCCAGACAAAGGGTTTATTTGCTGAATGTGTGTCCTACACAAGCAAATGTCCCCTCACTCCAATGAAAACAAATAACAAACAGTCTATCAGACCTTCCTTGATCTACTCGGTTTCCCCTCTGCCTACAATATGACTCTATGTAAAAGAAATGTTTGCTCCTCTTTAAAATCACCCACTAATGTGCATTATATTATTATTATTATTATTATTATTATTATTATTATTATTATTATTATTATTATTATTATTATTATTATTATACAGAGCTGCTTGACATTATAACTTCAACCCAAGCACTATATTTTGCCTGTATGTGTCCTTCCTCAACCATTAGACCAGTTAATTATCGTGAAGTGAGCACATAATGCCTGATCGATCAATCACTGTCAACTGCTGAGCTGAGTCTGATCAGGGGGATGAGACGTCATCAAGATCTATCAGTTTAGGTAGACTACTGTCTGTCACCCATTAAATATACCTGTATGTCCTTTGTTGAAGTAAAACCTCTTTCCCCGAAGGTCAAGGTTTTATATTAAGTTCTTCTGACAGCAGTCAAAAAAAACTGCAGGAAATCTGTAAGTCTTTCAATAAGCTCATTTACTGACGACTCACCATAGTAAAATAATAAAACATTTTAAAAGTAAAAGCAGATGTTCTATGCGTATAACTGAACTGGTTGTTCCCATAGAAGATGCAATCAGCTAAACAACCCTCAGCTTCTGTTGTACTTGTTCTGGTTTCTTTCTCTGTATGTTAGAAAACATACAGATGCATATATTTTGAACATTGAAGGAGTCAATGCTGGACATTTCTACAAATTCAACACCTGTAGTGAAAATTCACCAAACTCAAAGGCACAGTGCAGTGAGGTAAAGACCTTCTCCACCTGAGACCTCGTGTCTTTGTAGTCTATCTAGTGACCATTGGGAGGTCAAGGGTGGAAACCCAAAGTGTTTGAGCCCTCAGGCTCTGAAGCACCTGGCCCGAGGAGCTCAAACCCTCAAAACCTGTTGCATCTGTACGTCAAATCTCCAAACACAATAGTAAAGACAGGCTGCTATGTGGTGAGCATTTTGTCTGTTTCTTCTGCAGTTTTTGACATTTTATCATTGTTCTTTTGCAGATATTATATTACTAGCTAAAACACTGTAACACATTGTAAGACATATGTTATGTTACCCTGTATATTCTATATCTGTAATCCTATAGCTATTGTTATATTATCCCATTATACTATATTCAATACTATCCCATAGACATACTTCACTTGCACATGTATCTCATATGATTGTCTGCTTAACATTGTTTCGTATAAATTGCATGCAATTTACGCGCACTACTTTGCATAAGGCTACCTTACTCCTTTAAGCTTTTTATCATGTTCAGCTGCCCATGCTTTGTTTTAAATGTTATCTGTTTAATTTTTATATTTTTGATGGCTGTCTCTCCTCTTTATTTGTCTCTTCCTGGCAATGGATGTATCAGCTCTGTTAATGAGTGTGTAGGAGCAGGAAGAGATGGAGAGAGGGCTGAACTAGATGTGACCCTGACCCACCTCTGCCTTAAGATAAGGTTCAGGCACACAATTACACACACACACACACCAACACGAACACATACTTCCTGAAACACTATCTCAATACTCTCTTACCCACAGAAACACATCAGGCGAGGGAAACAGGTGGCAGGGTTCACAAAACACTCTTTTCATCTTGAAGCATGCGTAATACTTAAACTTTCACGGTTACACATAAACGAAGAGGACACCACCAACATCAGTATGCCAGGCTAACAATAACTCAACACAAATCACTGATTGAAAAGCACCGTCCCTCGTAGTTACTGCTGCTGTGTCTGTCAAGTTTTCTGATCTTGCACGGCACATATTGAAGCTGAAGGTGAAAATGTGATGTTTGAAAACAGATCCGTGATTTAAGACGGCGGTAAACAAAATCAGGCTAGGGGTGTACGGTATTAACGGTATATATGGTAGGACGGAATTTGGCTACAGTATGGATTTTGACTCGTGTAACTGGCAAAGCAGGCTCTGAAATAAAAACACAATGCGTGCTGATCCTGCCCGCGAGGGAATATTTACTGTCCCTGTGTGAAAAAGTAATCCCAGGCCGTAGAGGACTATGTTGACTGCTGTCCAAGCTCGCACCTCCACGCAACTGTCTCAGTGCGTCAAATACCGGTGCGCTGGAAGACTTTGTTGTTCTCATCATTTCATTCTGGTTAAATCCATGGTTAAATCACCACATACAATGTCTCTTTCTGCTTTGAAGACACGAAAGGTTGACACAGAAAACCGGCAATTCAAATATACCGTGATATAATACCATTACCGTTTATGCTTCAAATTATACCGTGATTTAAATTTCAGACCATACCGTACAGCCATAAATCAGGCTTCTCATTTTTAGCCAGCGACTAGTGATTTTGCTAACTGAAATGACCACTGTGACTGGCACTAGTTAGCATTAGCTTAATAACAAATGGGTTAAAAACTCAATATCAAACCGAATAGTTTATTAAAACATGTCTTATATGCACTTGGAACGTAAAGCTCTCAGATTTCTTTGCTAATGTTTTGTTTTGTTTTTCAAGGTGATCAAAAAAGGCACCACGCTTCTAACCCTTTAGACTGTCAGTGTGCATATGCTCCATGCAGACAGCTCCATGCACACCATTTTGGCACGTGGAAGAACCCTAAGCTTGACAGGTCTACCTTGCCTGGTCACAGTTGCAGTCACTGTTCCGGAGGGTTTTAGAAAATGGTCATATCGTTCAGAATCAAACATTCACAGAACATATTAGAGTTTGACTTCATCACCGCAGCTGTATTTGCATGCAACCAACTATAGCAAGAGTTTGTTTCTTTAAGCAAAATGCTAATTCCACAAGGTTCGATTCCATTTCATGGGTGGAAGACAATAAATGCATTTTCCAAATGACAAAAAACATGTCCACAAAAGACAGAAAATCTTTAAAGACCTAATTAGTAATGAGCAGTATTGATTGTCATTTCATGTCAGCTAATGCTGTTCATATTTCATACTGCCTGAAGACAAAAACAAAGCACTTGCTGTAATGCACTCATTAACGGTCATGCAACCCCAGCGGACACTGTAGGAGAAACAGTGGAGTAAAACTGCAATTCCCATCGGAATTCCAACAAAATGAATTTAAAGAAAATACAAGCCAGCCTCCTATGTGATCTCCACCACGTCCTTTCGCTTTCCGCTAGTTCCTCGCTGCACACAGTTGCCATTGCTGCAGTGATGGTACTTGATGAAAAAGGGAAATGCCTTCATGTCCGTTTATGTTTCTGTCTTTGTGAGTGATGTGTGCGTGTCTTTGTGTATACTCCAGGAATTTGATGTTCTCTCTACACACTTTTTTTCTGTCCGTTCCAAATTTACAACAGGCTGTAGTTGGGTGCAAGGTAAAAGCTGCAGTGCTATTGGGAAGATGTATGGAGGCATATGAACCGCTGCCACCCCTCACGCCCATCGTCTAACATTAAAGTACTTTAGTCTGGCCGCTCACCTTCCTTCATCAGTTGGGCTGAATACAAAACAAGTCTTAGACAACAGGAGGAACGGGGGAGTGCTCGTGTGCGCGTGTACGCTTGGCCTCGTCTATTAAATGGTCTTTCAAAGAGTCCTTGAGCTTACCTGCCAAACCCAGACCCAGCAATATACAAGGAGTTGTAAAACCTGCCAGGAGAGAGTGTGTGTGTGTGTGCGTGTGTGTTTGTGTGTGTGTGTGTGTGTGTGTGTGTGTGTGTGTGTGTCCACCACAATGTCAGCCAAGATACTAACAGTGCTTTTATTCCGAGGCTTGGTCCACTGCCATATCTTACCCCCCTCCTCCAAAGCCCTACCAAGAAGGGTGGATAAGTAAATGGAATAGAGAAAGAAACAGACACAGACGGACAGACAGGAGGAAGAGAAATTAATTTGTTCAATTTGAAGATTTCATGAAGCACATGTGGAGTTAGAGAGGCAAGCAGGCATGCCTCCTTTTCTGCATGCAAGACAATGATCCACACATACTGTATGGACACACATATGAAGCATGCAAGGACACAAACACACACGCACACACACAGGAAACACCCAAAAAATAAATAAATGCACAATCACCCTATTACATGCACAGAGATAGCTCCCATCCAGTCTTTGTGGACATGGTGATATCCAATCACAGGGGAGCAAGGGGGAAGCGGCTGGAATGTGAGGAGACAGCACGCTGCAGATTACATGGACACAAAGAGGATACATACGAATTGAAGAAGTTGTCTACTTATGTGTAGCAATAAGTCACTTATTACCCCTCCTCTCGCTGCTATAACTCTGCTTCAGCTACAATTGCTGAAGCACACTTTTAGCATTCTCTCTATACAGCCCGTCTTATCATGTCCCTGTTTATTTCTGTGCTCTCTCCTCCTCTTTCTCTCCTATTTGAAAGTTTTCTCCCACAACTTGCTCTCTCTCTCTCTCTCTTCAGACAAGCGGGTCCATTGTATTTCCAAAGATGCCTTAGAGTCCCAGGCCCAGCGTGCCTGTGCACTGTCTGTGTGTATGTGTGTCCCAGTCAGAGAACAGCTGTCACATTCAGCAATCACATGCTGCACAGCTGAGAGTGACCACCACCAACTTTCAACTTTCTCTCTCCATCTTTGTCTCGCTTCCCCTCTTTCATAACAGGTTCCTCTTGGCTGTCGCTGTGATTTCCCTTTTTCAATAAGAATTTCTCCGATTCTTGTCACGGCCATAATCCCTCTCTTTGCCTTCGTTCTTCCACCCTCCCACTTCATCCTTTCTGTCCAGACAGAGTAGGAGTAGAGGTATTGGGCTAACTCCTAAACACATGGATTGAACTCCATCTGAAGCGTGAGGGTCAGATGGAACTCGAGGCGACGTAATTCACCATGTGAATAAACTGTAGTGTAGGTGTATAATGGTTGCTTAGAACCAAACCGTACCGGTTTAACATGTCATTTCATTTATTTTGTAAGCTTGATTATGTTGATCAATACAACCAATACCTTTCCTGCTGGCCAAAAAACCCACTAACACCCACTAGCATCTGACTTTTGTATTTAGTGGGAAAGGTTAAAATAAGCATTTTTTCCCTGGACAAATTTCATGACATCCAGGTGAACACGCCCCTTTTCCGGCGTGATGCTATGACTACTAATTTACCATCTCTGCCACAAATTACGTCCAGCTCTGCCCAAGCGGTGTTCAGAAATCGTTCCAAATTAGTCAGCGACGGGTTTAAAAGAGAGCACCATAACAATGTCACTGGGATGTGTAAGCAGCGCGACATGGCTCTCGCAGGATGCCCGCAGCAGAGCGCCTGCATTATATCCAATTGTAGCAGCTACATTACAATTGAAGCCCAGGCCCATGCGACTCAGCTCTAGTTATCTAGGCTATATGGCCCTCCAACAGGTAAAAACTGAGTAAATCGCTTGTACAGTCTGTTTTTAAATTATTAAGATACAAACCTCATTGTACCATAGGGCAATGTGAGGCAGCACAGTTTCCAAACACTACAGAAACAACTGTATTAAAACAACACAAACTGTTTTCCGGCACACTAGAAAAACAAGAAAGGCATAGGCTACTCTTCTGCCTACATTTAAAAAAAAACCTACATATGCACATTAATTTTGGTGGAAAAAGGGTATAAGACCTCCTTTACCCTCCCTTTATTATCAGAACTACACAGCAGGTGCTTTACCAACTCCCTTTACTATATCCAATTTATAAAACCCTTATTATGGCTGTTGTGACTGAAAACAAATGTTCCGCTCAGAATCCAGAGAAACATTCATGAGCCACAAAGACCCACAGTGACTTCCTAAAAGCAGGGTCTCCCCGTCCATGAAGATTAAAGGGCAGGTCATGGAGATTTGCAGACAGCATGGCATCTTTAACTCCTCAAGTAACACTTGCAGTCTTAGTGCAGTGTTTCCAAGATGCACTTTACTCTTATGGAGCATTCCAAATGTTAAATAGACACGATACAGCATGAGTAATGCAATTCTCATTATTTCAGCTGACGCACATAAACACATTTAGCAACAAGTGCTTAGGAATTTCTCATCAGTCCACACATTGTGTAAACCAGGCATCTCCACTCCTGCTCCTGGAGAGCTACTGCCCTGCATGTTTTAGGTGTCTCCCTGCTCTAACACGCCTGACTCTAATGATCTGCTCATTATCAAGCAGCTGAAACTTCACACGGGTTTGATAAACACTGTGTTTCAGCAGGGAGAAACCTAAAACACGCAGGCCACTAGCCCTCGAGGAGCAGGATTGGAGATGCCTGGTGTAAACCCTCTGTCTCTTGTGTCAGGAAGACACATTAGCAAGACACCTGCAATTACACACACACACACACACACACACACTTCAATACCCCATCAGAATGTTGTAACCTGACTAACAAGCAGACCCCCCAGCCACCACTTAGTTTGGAAGCTCACCTCTAATGACACACAGGGCGGTCTCTCTCTCTCTCTCTCTCTCTCTCTCTATCTCCCTCTCTCTCACTCTCTCTCTCT
>NC_139826.1:9071799-9239922 GCF_963691815.1 Echiichthys vipera
GTTTGGAAGCTCACCTCTAATGACACACAGGGCGGTCTCTCTCTCTCTCTCTCTCTCTCTCTATCTCCCTCTCTCTCACTCTCTCTCTCTCTCTCTCTCTCTCTCTCTCTCTCTCTCTCTCTCACAACAAATTAGAGCTCAACCACTAATCACCTTCTTGTACAAGTCAGCTCTTATCTCTTGAATTGTTTCTCACCAGGATAACCACTGGACTGGCGAAACAAAAATGCAAGAAATGCTGTTCAAGTTGGCACACTATGGCGTCTAATGATACGCCTAAATAATGGTAAACAATATGTACTGGTGTACCTAATGGTTTAGAGGACAGAGAAAAAGATAAATATTACCAAAAAAAACAAGCCAAGTGGAAAGACCCCACTGGATATCTTGTTGGAGGATAGAGCTGGGTCTTGTTGGTTCTGCTCTTTACTGTAGTGACTACTGTAATAAACTAATCTGATTCCGTTCACAATACACAATGGCTCCCCTTAAGTGATGATCAGTACATGTGTCATGAGCATGAGTATAACGCTTTGCTTTAGTGTATGTTTTCCCCTTCACTGACATTTTAAAGACAGGATTCTTCAGTTGTATCAAATTAGGGTCCGGAGACCACCGAGTATTTTTACCAATTGAGTGATGGGAGTGATCAGGGGAGAAATAAAGCATCTCAGGTCATAGAGAAGTAAAATATGTTTCCTGTAGATGTGTCAAAAGGTCAAAAGAGTAGGTCACTGACAGGATTTTTGGAAATCTTGTAAAGTAAACAGCTGTAATCAGAATCAGAAAGACTTCATTGATTACTGGGGGGAGATGAGCTTAAGGTCACACTAATGTCTGTTATGTCTGCTACATTGTTGAGGACTGCTGAGGATAAAGTCATTATTTTGTAGCCTACAAATGCCACTCAATATACTTTAAGCAAATTAAGCGAACCACTATCATAATAATAATACAATCAATATTATATGCAAGGTATTGTGCACTAGAAGCTCATGGATTCCTGCATCAATTCTGAGTGGATAGGAGGTGATGACACATGTAAATAGGGATACCTTTATATCCCATTATAAGAAAAATATATAGTAGGAGCCTAATAATATGATTTATAATTGTTACAGTATGTTGCTTATCCTACGTAGTTATTTGTAATGTATCTGACTTCACCAAAGAACATTGTTTCCTAACTGTTACCCTCCGACAATGGAGCCCTGCTTTTTGTGTGAGCAAAGCACTGCTTCACACCATTGTCTTTTGGACATTTCCGAAGGGTGCGGTGTTCAAATTGTTTATGTTGATATTATAAAGTTGTCTCAAACATCTGCTGCTTCTGGTTTCATCGCAAAAAGTTAACAACGAGCGTTATATAGCCAGTTTTAGTCATATTCTGTGTTTTTACCTCTGAGTTGAAGGTGCTGTCATCCTCCGCTCCATGCGCCACGAGCGCACACAGCCACAGCGCGAGGAAGGTCCGTCTCCAGAGCAACGGGAAGCAACTGTTCCGCGAGGAGGAGGCCATGGTCCGGACACACGGGAAACCTGTCGCCGTTCGTCGTGTTTGACTAACGACGGTGTAATGCGGTGTCGTTGACGAGTTTTTACACGCAGTGTTGTTAGTTTAAGCGGCAAAAGCCGGAATAAAATACGTGTTGTAAACTATTCCCTAGCAAGAATGCTACGACAGTCTCCGACAGTCCACCTGTACCCTGGAGAAGTGCATTCCAGTTTTACAGCACTTCAAACCGACCCTCCATAAATGTCCGTGAGTGGGTCTATTAGCCCCTACGGCTTTTTACGGCGTTGACAGACCGGCTCGCCTTTCTTTCTGTATGAACTGTGCTCAGTTATCTCTAGCGGGTGTTACCCACCAGAGCGCCCGTCTCATATCAACATCAAAGTCGTCGCCTTAATATAAGTAACCTTGAAAGTGCACTTTACACAAAAGCCGCATTGCCCACTATCAGCAAAGTGGGTTCACCCCAGAAATGCTTTTTAGTAAATCATTTACCGCTAACATATTTAAACCCGGTAGGTTAATAACCTCCTGACGCGATAATGCCCGTTGGAGAGCCGTTAAATCTACCCTGAGAAAGTTGCAGAGTTCACCGCACTTGACCGACTTCTTCAGCAGTAGCGAACACGGGCACTTTGAGCTCGCGACCTCTCTTGTAACAAAAATATATATATGTGACGGTTTCTTTGCCCTCTGCATCCAATTGTCCCTTTCCCCAGAGGAAATATTCTGCGAAGCCGATACTTAGCTAGTTGCTGCCAGTCACGTCCCGAGTCAGTGCCTCTGTTTGTGTTGTCTCCCTACTGGAGCAGGACGGACACTGTGGTCCGCTGGTCTCGGTGTTTCGGTAGCCCACCTAACGTGGAGACGGCAGCGTCAAGCGTGACAGCACGGGCACGAGGGGTCCCTGTTGGGACTTTCAAAATAAAAGCTAAGTCGTCAGATTCGTTCTGACGGCTCGGATTTTAGTGAAAACAAAGACTATTATTTTGCCCCTACAAAAATAGACATTTTCTTCTAAAATGTTGTCTCGTTAACAACACACAGCCTATTAGTAGTTAATAACTTTGACATTTTTGAGGGATATAATAGGCTTCCTACTATAACATTTGACATAAGGAAACAGGGATAGCCTAACTTCAAACTGCGTCTTTGATTTTTAATGTAAAGTTAAAAGAAAAAAAGTTTCCACTCAGGTGTGATTACTCTTTGCCTCTTATTTTGAAGGCAAATCATTTCCGGCATGGCCTGTCTTTATGTGGCTGACTTGACGGAGCTGACCACTACAATACTCTAATCCACCGGGCGGACGGAGATGGAAGTGGGGAGGGAGCAGCAGAGAAACAGCCCGAGGCGGACGCCAGTAGCAAACATGACCCTCCCCCATGTGTTTTAGAGCTTCACCACAGGGCCGTGATAGCACATAACAGACAGACACACACACACACACACACACAAACACTCGCGCAAATACACACGATCTGAATATAAAAGGAACGTAGGCTACTCATAAGATGTGAGATTTAGAACAACCATTTGCTTAAATGTGATAAACCTATTACAAACCCACTGTTCATTAAGCAGAAAGAACATGTTATTACACATCACAAATACACAGAAGCACACACACTAACTGAACTTTATGTTTGCAGTGGCATCTATTTTATGTTGGCTCCATTTTTTTGCCATGTTTGAAAACAATAATAAGCAGCTGCACCATTAACAGCATATCAGTCACGTTGGAATTCTTATTAGAAATAGCCTTATTTGGGTGAGGAAGAAGCACCTGTCATCACTGCAGATGGGTTTATAGGACTGCAGAGAATGATCATAGTTCCTCAGGCAGTCCCTATTATTTGCTCACTCGGCTGAGTGACTGTGGAGAGACACGTCTTGAGATCCCTATCAGTGCATCCGATCTAAAGCAAAAGGATGTAGCTACTTGCAGAAAAGGTATGTTACTGGTTACTGGTTATAAAACCACAAATCATATCCGTAACAGCCACTAAATGATCAACACCCACACCTGTAATTTTATTCATTTAGGAGTCACAAGAAGGGTGAGAGAGGTGTTGAAACCCAAGATACCATTTGAAGTTTTTGGCAGTTCACTGTTTATGCACTTACTGTTGCTTGGTATTGCATGGAAGTATGTTTGTAAGATTCTCTGATCTTTGTGGTCAGTGGCCAGTACAGGGAAAGAGGTGCTGTAGTTTATCAAACACACACAAAGGTCACTGGTAAGCCTTCCTAACGCCCTTCTCAATATTTGAGCCCCGGTGCTTGCATTCAATTATAATGTTTCTCAGCTAGTGTTCGAGATGTTTGTACAAATGAAAACAAGATCAAATTAACAAGCAAAGCAATTTGGGATTGGAAGTAAAAAGCAGTAGATCAGCAAGATTACAAGTAAGAGTTTGACTCCTTGGAAATCCCCATTACTATAGCATCTAGCCACTTTTGCTGACAATTATAAATGCTTAAATTGACTTACAAATAAAGAGCATGTTTTATTACCCAGGGGTTTCCAGTTAGTCATGAGGATCAGCACCTGCTCAGTGTGACTCATTTTGCTTCACTCTTCTCTTCGTATCCAGGTGAGCAGTCTCTGTGATTTGTCTCAAGCAGTATCAACCCCACAGGCCAACATCAGTCAACCCCTGCCCACACACCAGTGATCTCAACTGTTGTGGCATCAACCAACCAAACATGGGGTAAATCCCTTGCTAACAGATGGCCATCCTGATAGATTTTTAAAAATTGTATTTCATTGTTTTCCTTAGTTTGTAAACACTAACATTTGTCTCCCAACCGATATACTTTGTCACTCATTACACAATGGTCTGAAGAAAATCACCGGCAACAGTAGCATTACAATTGGTATCACAATCGTTTTTTTTCCTCATATAAAATGTTTCCATTATAATCAGAAGAATGGCACCGCTTTATTACATGGGCTATGTTTCCTTACAGTATACAGTAAGTTACAGAATCAGAAACACTGCAATACGTTTTAGTAGGCTTTATTTTCCTCATTATGTAAAGTAATTCAGTGATGCAACACAAAATAAACATATTCATTTTAAATGCATAGTATTCTCGCTACAGATATATACAACTGTGCAAGTCTTCTGCATTTGGCTACAACTTTTCATCCACATCACAGCTGACGTCCTCCTTATGTCATCTCCTTCACCTGGCACTGTGTTGAAAAGGTTGAGTTTGAGTGAGAAAACTATTCATGAAGTGATATTCACTGCTGCTATGCTGAATAAAGAGAAATGTGCCTAACCAATTTTTGTAAAAACTGTAAGTAAAATGTACTTGTAACTTGTAATTGAGGGAGAACAATTTGATTTGATTTTGATATAAATTGATATAGAAACTTCAATCAAAAATTAAATATAGAAAGAGTCATAATAGACCTTGTTTGCAGTTTGAAGTGTCCTGTCAACAGTTATACAGACTCTTCTTTTACAATGGCCTATGGGGAAAATGCTTTTTGGGCTGCATGGGTACTGAGAGGCAGCACCGTATCCAACCTGTTTAATACACCCATGGTTAACAGACGGTAAGTCAACACAGTAACATTGAAACACTGAAAAAATGACATTTCATAATGTCTTCTGAATACTGAATATGTGGGGCTTGCTATAGACTGTGTAGTCAGGAGGTTTTTTTTAGTGTGTATGAGTGCATGACTTATACAGCAGGATATTATTTGCAGTGCAATTTGCCGATCAAGCCAGGAGAGACACAATTCAAAATTTCACCATTATACAGTACTGATGGAGGAGGAATGATATCAAAAAAGTGGACAAAATCACAACATACTGTATATAACATATGCATACAACTCTCAAAAACTTGTTTCACTTCTTTTTTATGTGATACTCCCCTCTGTTGGTAAGAGTACTGACATGCAGCCCTAAACCAAGAACTGTGTATATTAACCAATGCGCTGCTGATGAACAAGCTTCTAAAGCAAAACATCAGTTATTGGCTTCATGTGGAAAGTATGCACAGTGTTCAACGTTGAGTTTAATCTTGTTTTAGTTAGTCAATGGTGACAGAGGCAAGAGAATATTTTAGATTTCTGTCTGTTGCTGCTTCCTCTTTATTTCCAAATCTCATTTACATGCTTGTTTTTTTGTCAACTTCCTAGGAAGCACTATGATTTCAGCAGGTTACCTCACTTGGGTTTGTCTGGTTGGTTGTCACATCAGTTGTACTCTGTATTGTCTTCAGACAAGATCATTTCTACACGGACTCAGCAACATGAAAAGGTATGCTTTGTTTGGAGTCTCTTTAGTTCAGAACCACCTATTTAAGTTATTTAATATTCATGCTGATATTAGACCCAATGATTTTTATGTAGGGAAATGACTGTAAACATACTTCATGTTATTTACTGTAAGCCTTACACGCAGACACTGGTGGAAGTACAAACACAATCTCCTCACGTCATGCATTCATTTATTAATCTTAACAGGGACTACAACAGCAAGTACGTTTACAGTCCCAGTTAAGATTAATAAATGACTGTGTTTGTACTTCCACCTGTGTCTGTGTGTAAGGCTTAAATACATGACGTCAGAGTGGTCAGATTTAATGTCTATTTCTTTGTCATACATTTGTGACATATGTCTGTTAGAGCTCAGACAGGTTTTTGTTCTAAATGAATCCTCTTCACTTCACAGGAGGAAGTGGCAGCTCCTCTGTTGCCTGGTCCTGTCTTTGGTCTCTCATAACATTTCCTGTAAAAAGCCTGATAAAAAAGATTCAGGTTCGGGTCGCAAACATTGTTTTAAAACGAAAAAAGGTGAGATGCTACAATATACCTTATGTTTTTGTTACTATTATTTGCGTATATCTTGAAAATCAATTAATATTTAAGTTACTCTACAGATGTTCCGGCCACCAGGGATTGCATGAAAGATGTAAACAGCATTTTGAAGAATGGAAACAACAGGGACATTATTGAGTAAACATCTTAATTCTATATAAAATAACACATTTATCTGAATATATGAATAAATATCTGTTGTTATTATTATGTTGGTATGAGTATCTGTGCTTGTTCATGAGTAATAACATTTACAACTTACCTAAGAATGTGGGGGTTGAGGTTGAAATTGGAATTATGGATAAGGCATTCAGTGACCCATAATTTATGTTAAGGAAAACTGATGTATGTTAATCATTTCTTATCCTTCTCTACTAGAGCCATGGAGACCGTAGAACAGATTCTAGAAGAAACGGAGGTGACTAATACTACATCCATTGCTGTCGACCGTTTGGTGGCCGTCCTGCACAAACCCAAAGGCCGCTTCAAAGGCCTTAAAATTTATGCCAGTGAGAATGAGGTAAGACCCCTAACTGAAATAACTTGACAGGCTGGGTCGCCATGAAATTGTGTACAGACATTCATGGTTCACAGATGATGAATTGTACTAAATCTGCTGATCCCTTGACCATCAGGTTGACCTCAGGTAACTTTTTTCCGGCCTGGTCCAGAGATGTACTGTACAGGACTGCTCCAAATTTGTAAGAGGAGTAGAGTTCTTGTAATCTAACTATATAGCCAGAAATTCCTTGCTTTATAGTTAGATTACAAAATCCATCAAAGAAAAAAAAATGCTCTTTTCTGCTTTGACTTATCAAAGGAAGGTCAGGGGGTTGTTTCAGCTGTGGGACATTACTCCAAATTGGTAGTGATTGGACTTTTTCCAAAGATGTTAACGCTAGCTTAATGATTTCACCCCAGGCTTTAAACTTTGTTCAGACTGTAGGCTATTGTTTACAAATTCAAATTATTTCCCTACTGATGACAAGATATAAATGCAGCTGTGATAATTGCAGGTATTTACATGTTTCCATGTTTTTGTCTGTGTGCCACTGCTATAGGCAATGTCAAACAATGCTGTCACCAACGGCAAAGTGAGTGTTCAACTGCCGAGAGAGTTGGATGTTGGATCGGACAACACGATTGTGTTCTGCATGCTTACCTTGCCTGAAACAAATGGGGTCAGAGACTACACTTTTTATGTAACATAACGTAGAAGACAATCTGCAGAGCTATTGTCCAAAAGATAATACATATTTTTGCATTGTAATTACACTGTCAACCTAAATTAAAGAACCTCTCTTGGTTTTGCATGTTTTATCCCATTTTTTAAAAATGCCATCGTTTTTTTAGAAAACAGCTTAGTACACAGGGCAACACAATTCAAGCAATCCAGCTTAATCCATTTACCTAAACCATATACTGTATGTTTAAGTGAAAACCAAGGGACCTAAATTGTCCATATGTCCATATGTCCTGGTTTAACGTTGACCTGCAGTTTGTGCCGTTTTTGTGGTTGCCTGCAGTTTTGCAGTAGAACTTACGATGGCGAGGTGTGTTTACTGTTGTTTTCGTGCTTATATTTCTGTAATTTAAGTAGTAGAAAGTTGTAGAAAAGTGGTTTGTTTTTGGATTTATTATCAATCTGGGCAATATCCATTAATATGAATGTACAGACACTGCAGTTGAACATGCCCTTGTCTTAATTTATCAGTAGCATATTAGTGGTGTCATGTTATGTAAGTTGCAAGCAAGGACAGTTTTAAAACCAGAGTGGTCCTTTACTGTGGTATTGTGTTAAAAAACCTTTTTGTAAATAACCCAAATAGTTGTAATGCATTGCTTTTCTGTGGTTATGAAAAAAATCCACCCTGTAGCACCCTCAGGATTATTTGTATTACTAGTATTGGTTATTCTCTACTGGCTGCATGAGTTAGAAAGTGGGATTGGTCTGCTTCATTTAAAGAGAAAACAAGATTTGGGCCAAGTTTATGAAAAGAGGAACACTAAGAGGAATGTTGCAAATCTGCCTTTGTGGCTGGCATGTGATCATTTTTCTTACTAATTGACTCAATAGGTTCAAGCTTGTAAATTGGAATTAACACATGGAGGACAAAAGCAAGTGAGATGAACAGGGCACAGGTTCATTCATTTGAAATGGGTTATGAACAGCATTGTTGTATTTCATTAATATGATTTGATGAAATAGGAATAAGTCACAGTAGTAGGTAGAGCTACTACAGTACAAATACATTGCATTTACATGCATGTGCATTTCAGTCTTTGATGTTAAACTTGTATTTTTAATCTCTGGTTATCTGCATGGTCACATTTACTGTAGATAATGTGGCACATATAAAGAGCTGCAGTTCATTGTAATAGGAACACGCTTGTAACTGTTGATGTGTTTTTTTACTGCTTTACTATTAAAAAGTAAAGGTCTCTTAGGGTCAATGTTTTGTTCAAATGTTCAACAATCACACTGGCAGAAATCCTTCACAAAAGAGGAAGCGATGTAAATTCCTGACAAAATATCATATCCTCCATTGGTGCAGCATCCGCAGGCAACAAACAACTGTCACTTTTTTCTTTCTTTGCTATTTTTGCTCTTTTTAAGGAAAGTGGGCAATAATAGACTGATAATATCAAACTGTGTCAGAGGATGACAGGGTGGATTTTTCCTTTAAACACAGTAAAGGTTCTTCACAAAAGTGTTCACATTTAAGAATGATCTTGCATAAACTGTGAGAGCAACTGATTGACTGTATTTTTTCCTGTAGACACTATGGGGAAAAACAGTATATGAGAACAGACTGATCGGCGTGAGTGTGCGGGGCAAGAATATTTCAGGACTACAGGAGCGCATCAACATCACAGTGAATCTTACTAGAAATGGAACTCTGACTTCATTCTCCAAATCATTTAATGTAACCTTAACTTCTGTATCTTTTGCCCATCAAAAATCATTTTAAATCATATATATATATCCTATATAATATAAAATAAAAATGTAAACCTAGCATATTGTTGTGTCACAGGAAACCCAAGAACCCAAGTGTATGTTCTTTAACTTTTCAACAAAGGGTGAGTAACTATTCACATCTGTCAGGAAGACAATTTGTTTTTGTAATGTAGACAAGTCTGCTTTTAATGCGCCTTCATGCACGACCAGCAAAGTGAGTCAATGTAATTCAAATGTGTCCAGATCATGGATAAGTCTTTCTGTTTGTTCGACTTACCAGCATATAGTGAGGATGGCTGCCTAACCCTCTGGAAGCGTGGTCAGAGTCACATCACCTGCTCCTGTGACCACCTCACATACTTTGGCGTGCTCATGGTAGGCTGGACCTTTTTTGTCATACAAAGTAGAATTGTAGAGAGACAATCATAACAAATTGGAACAGACGTTTACTGAAACAAAATATTCAGCAGGTGAGCATCTGAAACGGCTTTCATATGTGTGTGTGATGCTTTGTTTATGGTAGTGATCGATTGAACAATTCTTAAAAATAAAGTATGATATTTGAATACAGATATTCTACAAAAGGTCATTTTCACAGCAGACTTTTAGACTTTTCACAGTAGAAGAAGTACAGGTGTTACTTATATCATTAACAATGGCTTCAATCTATTCAAGTAGCATAGTAAGTCATGACTTTGATAATGAACCAGTACCAGCAGCCAAGTAGAATTCAGTCATAATTTGTTTTAGTATTTACACCTTTGCTTTTCTTACTGTGACGTAAAAAAACACCCTCCATAGAAATTCCTATTCAATTGCTGCAAGCTACTATTGTGAGTAGATGAATTTACTTCATACCCAGAAAATACATTCAGCACATCAGTGATATCTGGGCCGTGCCAAAGAGAACTCTTTAACAAAAATAGGTGTAAATACAATGAACAATATACCTACAGTATATAGCAGATAACCTGTTAGCATGACCTCCCAACCATTAGACCTTTCACTAAAACATATCATAAATAACTACAGTATGTTTCCTATAATTGCCATGACTTTACCAGACATTTCCCTCAAAGGTACATTGTACATGGTCATGAAGTAAAAAGTGGCAATATCATGATGAAAGACACAAATCAAAATGATCAGGGAAATATCCTGGTATATTGAAGTAGCAAAAGTGAAAGTAGTCACTGTGCACCAGGGTGTTTTATAATGAACATACTAATAAATTAACAAAAGGTATTTCATACTAAACCCAGTGAGAATGGAGTGAATCTTAATTATATGCATGTAGTCTGACTTAGTGGATCCATGCATCATGATTTATAAGCTTATCACTTACATGTAAATCATTAATAAGCACTTAAATGTAATGAAGTAAAAAGATAAAATTACCCTTTAAAATGTAATTTTGTACTTTTCCTCAGGTGTCGTCTCCCTCCCTTTCATCTAAAGACCAAGAGATTTTGTCATACATCACTCTGATTGGCTGTGGTCTTTCTCTTTTTGCCCTGGTTATCACGGTTCTGCTCTTCATCACAATCAGGTCATTTATTCTTCTGTCTCCTGTCCTTCATCCCTCCTTATACCTTCGCTCCATCCTCTCACATATTTTCAGGAGCAGCTGCTGATTCTTTTCTTGCTGTACTTTCTTAACGTCTGCATTTCTTGCATGATTTGTTACTTTACTTCTTTCCATCACTGTAAAATGCACATTTTGTCTCTTTCTCTTATGCCATCCTTCCTTCTTTATTTTATTTCTCCCATCCACCATTCCTTTCCCAGGCAAGTGAGATAAAAATAAACAGTGTGAAATTGTTATCACAACTATTTATGACTTAAGGACAAGTGAAAAAAATAAATAAAGGTTTTGCTTCTCCTTGGCAACTTCTTTTTCACAGATAAAGAAATAAAAATGGAAGTAACATAGAAAAATGATCCTGGCAAGCATTTTTTTCCCACGTGTTCTTAAGTTACAAACAAAGAAGGAAAAATAATTTAGATTAGACTCAGAAAATGGCTGCCTCTCGGGCTTTTGTATTTTTTTCCACCTCTTTACATGACCCAATTTCAGTGTCATCACGATATGCACACACATATACTACATATCAATTATTTTCTTTCTCACAGAAAAGTCAGAGCGGACATCTCTATGAAGGTCCACATCAACCTCGCCATTGCCCTGATCCTCCTCAACGTGCACTTCCTCCCAAGCCAGACGGTGGCAGCACTGTCATCCACTGGGCTTTGTCTTTACATGGCCCTTGCTCTTCACTACTCCCTGCTGGCCACTTTCAGCTGGATGGCCCTGGAGGGGTTCCACCTCTACCTGCTCTTGGTCAAAGTCTTCAACATCTATATCAGGAGATACTTGCTCAAACTCAGTGTGGTGGGATGGGGTGAGTGGAGTCGCCAAAGCAAGGAACCTACAAGTGTCCAGTATCAGTCAACAAAATCTTGATTGACTGAACTCTAAAGCAGTGGTGGGAGAAATACTCAGATCTTTTACTTAAGGCAGTGGTGAAAAGTAACTAGATATGTTTACTCAGGTACTACACTTAATTACAATCTTCAGGTACTTGTTCTTTACTTGAATATTTACATTGTATCCTATTTTATACTTCTACCCCTCTACATTTCAAGTTTCTATATTTCTTACTCCGCTAAGTTTATTTAGTAACTGTAGTTATGCTGCACATTCAGATTCATAATATAAATATGGAGAATTGGTCAAATAATTTGTTGGTTTATTTATCTATTTTGTTGGTTCATTTACTTTCTGTTTATTTATTCACAAAAAGCAACATTTTCTCTCTATTCTCTTTTATTTCTTTTCTTTTCTCACATGTTTGAAATAAAAACCTAAAACCTTAACCTAATATAAATCAACTGATGAATGATGCATTATTATAGATTGAGCTATACCAGAAATACTGTATAGCTATAAAGCTATAAATAACACATTAATGCATTAACAATATAATCCAATAATATATATATATATATATATATATATATATATTTATACCTTGTACTTTAAGTATATTTTGATGCTAATACTTTTGTTCTTTTAACATTATCAACATGTAACAGTTTTTTTACACTATTAGTATTAATTGATATAAATAACTAATTAATTAGTACTTCTGGTAGAAAGGTTCATCCCTTACTTAATCCTCGTGTTCCAGGTATCCCTGCAGTCATTGTATTCCTGGTGGCCATCATTGACAGCAGTTGGTATGGACGTTTTCCTCTGGACTCATCAAACCCCAACAGCACCGAAATGTAAGGACAAAGCAGGAAATCATTTGCAAGCATGTACAATCCAGATTAATAGTGAACTAATGTTTATTAAGTGTTTTGCATGTGCAGCAGAGTTTCTGTGTATTTGAATGTGTTTGGAAATGGTGCACAAAACCCAGTAACTGCAGTATAGATAATAGCTCCAGGGATACTTTAACTGCGTACAGCTGCATATTTAGTCACCTGAACTGACATTTTATTTTATATTACAAATTTAAAAATGTGAATGAGATTAAACCCTTACCTATACTCTCTCTCTCTCTCTCTCTCTCTCTCTCTCTCTCTCTCTCTCTCTCTCTCTCTCTCTCTGTGCGCATGCGAGGGAGTGGGCGTGGCTGAGTGCGGCCGCTGTGCCAGCGTCTCTGAACCTTTACTCTTTCTTTCTATCTTTATTTCTCTCCTTCTTTATCCTTTTCTTTTATTCTTTCGGTTTGTTGGTTTATTGTTTGTTTAGTATAATTTAGTTGTTTAGTTTCCTCTTGCCGAGGCTTTGCCGTGCTGGAAGTATGGCAGCCTCAGGCACAGAGAAATTTGAATCTTTAACGCGGCGACATGGCATTAAAATAACATCTAGTGCCAGTGTCGAGGCTTGCAGCTTAGCTGTAGGTGAAGTGATTGGTCATGATAAGATTGTTTCTGCTGCTCGAATGAACAGCGCGGTTGTTTTATTTTTGGCCTCAATAGACCTGGTAAACGCCATTGTTGAGAGTGGGGTTGTAGTTGGTGGGACATTCACTACAGTTTTCCCTTTATCATCCCCCTCCAAGAAAGTGATCCTTTCTAATATTCCCCCGTTCATTAAGGATGAGATAATCAAAGAAACTCTCTCCCGCTATGGCAAGCTGGTGTCCCCCATTAGGAAAATCGCTATTTCTACTAATTCTTCACTGCTCAGACACGTTGTTTCATTTAGACGATTTGTTTACATGATTGTGGACAACAACAGTGATTTAGATTTGACTATGAATGTGACGGTAGAAGGGTTTAGCTATCCTATCTACGTTTCCTCTTGTTTGATGAAATGTTTTACTTGTGGGCAAACCGGACATCTGGCGCGGGCCTGTCCTGATAAAATGGCTGAGCCGGCTACCGATGGACTTACGGTGGTGACTAACGTTAACGGGGAGAAGAGTGAGGAGGGACAATCCACTCTCCGTAATGTTTCCACTGTTGAAGGGGGCCATGCAGAGGGAGAGGGAACGGTGACTCAGTCAGAGTCCAACTCGCCCGACGTTAGCCCTGTAACCCCGGTAAGTGAATCCATTCTTACACTTGGCGCTGATGTCTCCCACAACAGTGTTGTAGACACAGATCAGACTGATGATGATGCAGAAGACGAAAGCTCCCAAATGGAGGCAGATGAAGGCGACTCAGCTTTTAAAGTCCCTCGGGCTAGACAAAAGAGGAGACGGAGTCAGCCTAGTGATTCTGATAAAGCTAAAACTGCGAAGGTTCATAGCGTTCAAAGGAAAACGAATGAATCGGAAGGCGAGTTTGACTCTGACTGCAGCGTCGGCTGCAGTATGCGGTTGAGTGGCGTCACCGCTCAGTCATACTCCGTAGATGACATTAAACATTTTCTGAAACAGACGAAGAATGCTAAGAAAGTTCAAATTGACAATTATTTTCCTGATGTGGAGCAATTTATATCTAAAGCAAAACTTTTCATGGCTGAAGGTCTTGTCACAAGGCAAGAGGGTTACCGTCTAAAAAAGTTTTTAACGAACTTAAACGCTCTGTTGAATGACACTGATATGAAATAAGTTTTCTTTATTTAGTTTTTTCATGTCTAACGTTACTTTTTCCTTTTGTCTTTTTCTTATGAGTGTGGTTCGCATAGCTTCCCTGAACATTAATGGGGCAAGAGACCCCTTGAAGAGGGCCCAGCTTTACGAACTGTTCAGTGTAAAGCGCTTAGATGTGGTCCTCCTGCAGGAGACGCATAGCGATACTGCAAATGAAGTCGACTGGGCTTTAGAGTGGGATGGGCTCTCTCTTTTGAGTCACAACACTTCTGTTAGTGGTGGTGTTGCCATTTTATTTGCAAAGAATTTCACTCCAGTTTCCCATGAGGTTGTGGAGGTTATACAAGGCAGGCTGTTTAAAGTCAGGGCACAGTTTGAAAACAATGTGTTCATTTTCATTTGCATTTATGCTCCCACCAAGGCAGCGGATAGAGTGTCTTTTCTGGACAAGTTATCCACTACTATAGCTGGGTGTAACAGTGATGATTATCTGTTTGTGGGTGGTGATTTTAATTGCACAGAACTTGACCTAGATAGGAACCACATGGAGCCACACATGCTCTCACGTAGAAAACTTAGTCAGTGTATACACATGCATGATCTGAGTGATGTGTGGAGAACTTTTCATAAAGAGCACAGGCAGTATACTTGGACTCACGCTCATGATGGCAGGATTTCCATGGCCAGGCTTGATAGATTTTATACTTTTAAACATCATGTAAACATTTTTAAGAATTGTGAGTTTTCCCCTGTGGCGTTCTCTGATCATGGGCTGGTCCTGTGTGGGGTCATTTTGAAGTCTGTGAAACCAAAAAGTGCTTACTGGCACTTTAATACATCCCTCACTCATGACAAATATTTTAAAGATGTCTTTAAGATTTTCTGGGCTGGTTTCAGGGGGAGCAAGGCGTCTTTTGCTTCGTTGCAACAATGGTGGGATTTTGGAAAAGTACAAATCCAACAGTTATGCAGACAGTATTCTCAAAACATCACAAGCGACAGAACCCGGTCTATTGAGATTTTGGAAGAGGAGTTAAAGGAAATTCAAAATTTGGCCTACTCTACTGGGAATCATTTTGACATTGAAAATCTGGCAGAAAAAAGGAATGCATTAGCTGAGCTGTTAGGGATAAATGCTAAGGGTGCTTTGGTACGCTCGCGGTTCCGATGTGTGGAGCAGATGGATGTTCCTTCAAAGTTCTTTTTTAACCTGGAGAAGAAAAATGGCCAGAAAAGATTTATTCATTCTTTGAAATCTGAGTCTGGTTTTTTATTGACTGATGATCGGGAGATTCGAAACAGAGCCACTCAATTTTATCAGGATCTATACAGGAGCGAACTTGGGGTGGGAGGGTCTGACAGTTCCTTTCTGAATGATCTGCCACAAATTCCTGTTGAGTCCTATGCTGAGCTTGACGCTGTCTTAACACTGGATGAACTGGAGAGGGCCCTTCAGGGTATGGAAAGTGGTAAAGCCCCGGGCCTAGATGGCATCCCTATGGATTTTTATAAATCTTTTTGGTCAGAGATAGGTGATGACTTGCTTGCCGTGCTCAACGATAGTCTTGCTGGGGGGCACCTGCCGGTGAGCTGTCGTAGGGCGGTCCTCACCCTTCTTCCTAAAAAAGGCGATCTTACTGATATCAGGCACTGGAGACCTGTGTCGCTCTTGTGTAGTGACTATAAGATTTTGTCTAAAGTCTTGGCCAATAGACTATCCAAGGTAATGGACCAGGTCATTCATCCGGACCAAACATATTGTGTTCCCAGTAGATCTATTTTTGATAATGTGTCTCTGGTTCGTGATGTTATTCATGTTTCCAAGCTTCTTGGTATTGATGTGGGACTGGTTTCACTAGATCAGGAAAAAGCCTTTGACAGGGTGGAACACAGTTATTTATGGGAAGTTCTGCTTGCCTTTGGTTTCAGTGAAGGCTTTGTAAAAAAGATCAGGGTCCTGTACAGTGATGTGGAGAGCATACTCAAAGTCAATGGTGGTTTAAGTGCTCCTTTTAAAGTCGGTAGAGGTGTAAGACAGGGCTGTCCTCTGTCTGGTATGTTGTACTCTGTAGCAATAGAACCTCTTTTACATAGGTTAAGAGGGGCCTTAAGCGGTTTATCTATACCTGGTTTTAATTTTCCGGCTTGTTAATCAGCTTATGCGGATGACATAGTCCTGATGGTTACTGGGGGTGGGGACATAGAGGTAATTGTAAATATACTTACTGCTTATGGGTTAATTTCATCAGCCAGAGTTAACTGGCCTAAAAGTGAGGCTCTATTGCTTGGCAAGTGGGAGGAAGGGGAGCCAAGGCTCCCTGATGGTCTAGGGTGGAAAAAAGATGGGTTCAAGTATTTGGGTGTTTACCTGGGGGATGACCCATTCCTCCAGAAAAACTGGGAAGGTACAGTGGAGAGTGTCACTGGGCGGCTTGAAAGCTGGAGGTGGTTGCTGCCAAAAATGTCGTACAGGGGACGGGTGCTCATTATAAATAATCTAGTGGCATCATCCTTTTGGCATCGCCTGGCCTGTTTGGATCCCCCACCTGAGTTTTTAACTAAACTACAATCCATTGTTGGAAACTTTTTCTGGGACAAGTTACACTGGGTACCAAAATCTGTGCTGTTCTTGCCTAAAGATGAGGGGGGGCAGGGTCTCATACACTTCCATAGCAGAATTGCTGCTTTTAGGTTGCAATTTGTGAAAAGACTTCTTACTGGGCCCACAGTTGTGGCCTGGAAGCTTCTAAGCTGCACAATTTTAAAAACTTGTGGGGGGCTGGGGCTTGATAAATCACTTTTCTTGACAGCACCGGGTGGGATCGATGGCGCGAGGCTACCTCCGTTCTACCGTTCTCTCTTTAAAGTTTGGAGCACGTTCAATGTACAAAGGCAGGGGGAACAGACCTCCTTACACTGGCTCCTGCAAGAACCTGTGGTCGGTGGAGCGAGAATGGACATTTCCTCTTTCAGTTTCCCCTCGCTCCAGAGGAGTTTTCTTGATTCAAGGATTGTGACACTGAAGGATGTAGTAGACCTGGCAGGTCCTGATTTCCAGGATGCAAGGCGCTTTGCTGCCTCAATGGGGCTCAGGTCCCTTCGTGTGGCCACACAGCTCCTGGACAAGTGGCGCACAACCTGCACTGCGGATGAGTCCGCACTGCTTGGGATCTATTGCGCTGGAGCAGTGCAACCGGACATATTTGCTGACTTCCCTGGGTTGGAGCTCTCACCAATTTTGAATGGGGTCGCTAGCCCGCTCTTATCAAAGGCTGCCACAGTTGGACTGAGCATTGCAACTGGAAAACAGTTTTACCATGCATGTGTGAAGGTTTTTAACAAAAAGTGTTTAGGAAGCAGGGCAGACACGCCCTGGCGCACTGTTTTAAAACTGAGTGTAAATGTAAGACCAGAGTGGAGAGCACTTTATAAACCACCATTGCCTAAGAGGGTGGGGGATCTGCAGTGGAGGCTCCTTCATGGGGCGCTAGCTGTCAATGCTTTCGTTTCTATTTTAAATCCAGCTGTTTGTCAGGATTGTCCCTTCTGTTTCCAGAGGGAAACGGTGTTTCATGCCTTTTTGCACTGTGCAAGGCTTTTGCCTTTGTTCACAACATTGGGTCGTTTGTTTGATTGTTTTAATGAAGAGTTTTCCTCAGAGACTTTTATTCTTGGTTTTAGGTATCAGAGAAGGAGACAGAATGTGTGCAAACTGTTGAATTTTATTCTGGGTGAAGCAAAACTGTCCATTTATGTCAGCAGAAAGAACAAAAATGAGAGTCAACCTGGAGACGATGCATCAGTTCTGTTTCCTGCCCTTGTTAAAGCAAGAATATTGGTTGATTTCCAGTTTTATAAACTAATGCAAGATCTAGAGGCTTTTGAAGCTGTGTGGTGCTGCAAACAGGCACTTTGTACTGTTACTGAAGGCAATTTGCATTTCAGTCTTCTCCTGTAATTCTTTTTTCTTCCCCTGATCCTTTCTTCATTTAGAGATTTCTGTACAAAATGCTAACTTGTTTTGAATTGCCTGTTTGTTTGTTTGCTATTTGGTAGAGCAATAAAGAATCTTAAAATCTCAAAAATCTCTCTCTCTCTCTCTCTCTCTCTCTCTCTCTCTCTCTCTCTCTCTCTCTCTCTCTCTCTCTCTCTCTCTCTCTCTCTCTCTCTCTCTCTTTTTTTTGTGTAGATGCTATATAAGCAATATCACAGTGAAGATGGTGACTACAGTGGGCGTGTTTTGCTTGGTCTTCTTCTTTAACATGACCATGTTAGGGGTGACAGTCAGGCGCGTTGTGAGTCTCCGCAAGAGCAAAGAGGTTCGAGTCAATCTACACTCTTTGCATTCTGATCTTCTTAAGTCCTTAAAACTGCAACTGGTCTTTATCAGATTGGTCTGCTCATTTCTTTGTGTTTCTTGCTGTCAACATATCCAGTGACACCAAAAAACAACAACACGTTGATCCTTCTAACAAGTATTGTCTGTGTATTCAAAGCCCAATCAATGCGGCATAAATGCTTCATTGTTGTCCGAAAACTATTAAAAACAAATCACTGAGGCACACTGTTGCACTGGGAGACAAATTCCATCAATACACACCGACACAATTGTTGTAAATATTGACCTGGAGTCTTAATTTAAAATGAAACTACATATTAAAATTTTCAGTTAAATTCAATTCAATTTTATTTACAGTTTTTCTCAGTCACTTTGATACATTTCTCAGATCAGAATTGAAATTCTCAAAACTAATCTTCACATCACTGTGTCACTTGTGTACATAAAATAAAAAGCAGTTTCTCATTTCTTTGAACTAGTTGCAAATGCTTAGGTACATCCATGCAAATGATTCTGTACAATCCTCTGCTATTTCCTACATTATCAATTGCTTATGTCATGTTGATCAAAATGTGTTATAATGGGTCTCTGTTGAATAGTCTTACCCCACACAGCATTAAGGCAATAGCTCATCACACAAGTCTGTACATGTGAAATGGTTGCCCCGCCCCTAATTAATCATAACCTTTAACCTCCTTTGTTTGATACAAACTGACTACTCAGAAGTTTTAATCAAATGGACGATGATAGTATTTTCTAGAATTGTGTATTTTCCTCAAAGCTGTTTTGATGTTCACTCTATCGGACGACATACATGTCATGGTCTCTAACTTGTAGTTTCTGATTGCCAATGACCTGCTAATGTTTCATTTCACACTATTTGTATTTGTAACTGTATTTTGCAAGTCAGTTTGGACAAGGTGACCGTGACAGAGCCAAGCGAGACATCTGTACCCTGCTGGGAGTCACCACTCTGCTTGGCATTACCTGGGGCCTGGTCTTCTTCTCATTTGGCTATCTAACCACTCCTGGCCTCTACCTCTTCTGCATACTGAACCCACTGCAAGGTCGGCACAACCTAATAAATTGTTAGCTCTGTCCTGTGGTGATGTTACTGTAAATATGACAGAAAGTGGTCCTCTTGGTTTGACACCACTACAGTAGGCTGAACATAGCAAGGCCTTACACTGATGCATGTTTATGCCCAATCTAAGTTGGTCAAAGGAATACTTCACCTTCTAATGAACTATTTGTGTATCAATTATTTACTGAGCGTTGAAGAAAAGTCTTAATGCATTGAAGACTGGATCGCGTTCAGCAACAGTAAAACATATGCTCAGCACTTCCCAAACACGTGCATTTTCACATCCAGATTACTTCAATGCATCAAGACTTTGTTTTTTGGATTCTCCATTAACTGTGTTTTTTCCCCTTGAATTCAAGGCAACACTCAATTTTTCATTTCTTTCATTACCCTTTATTTAACCAGGAATATTCACATTGAGATTTAAAATCTCTTTTCCAAGGGAGTCCTGGTCAAGACAGCAGCATAAACACACAAGTTTCACATTTAAAACCAAAACAACACACAACTAAACATGACACACAACTAAACATGATAAATCAACAAAATAAAACAGCATTAGAAATAAAAAAGCAGATCAGTGCTCAGAGACAGTGCAAATTGTAAGTCCTTAATCCTGATTTTGAAATGGTCCATGCTGATCAGGGATTCCAGTTTGAAATGATCCTGTAGTTTATTCCAAGATAGGGGTGGGGCTCAATGAGTGTCTGATGACAAATGGTCATTTTGTGGGTGAAGTTTTCCTTTAAGAGCATGAACTGTAATGTTTTTCCATGCCAGACCATACAGGGCAACTCGGAAGTCTCCCACTGTCAACATGTACATAAATTTGTACAGCCGCATCGATAGCTTCACAATAAATGGTCAAAGTCTCTCTTTTCAAATATGACACACAGGTTGATGATTTTTTAATTCCTATTGCGAACTGACAATATTACTCAATTGTCAGGAACATTGTCAAGCATAAATGATGCATAATATATGATAATATTTTATGTGCAGTGGATATTGGCCTGAGTATTTGTATATTGACAAACAGTGACATGACACAGTTAGATAGTTTATCAGTGGTATTTGCATGATTTGCATGATGATCCTCTCCTGTACTCTTACATTTTCCCTGTCACCCCTTTGACTTAGGATTCTTCATCTTCCTGTGGTTTGTGATGTCTTTGAGAAAGACTGGAAATGCAGTTACGATGAGTAGTGAAACACGCAGCAACAACAGCTGAGCCTTGACCCAACAAACCAAGGCATTTTTGTGTGTGTGTGTGTGTGTGTGTGTGTGTGTGTGTGTGCATTGGGAGTTGTCCGTTATTATAGCTATTATAGAACACAATGTTTTCATGTAAAATAATGTAGCAGAACACGCTAGTTCCAGGTAACTCATGCAAGTGACTCCAATATTTAATGTTTAGTGCTATTTTTGAATTTTGGTTGTTAATGTCATACCTTGGTTTGTTGATAAAATATTTGTGGTGAAGGGTTTATCCATCCTAGAGATGAGTCTTCTTTGTGCATACAGTGCACAACTTTTTAACAGGAAAAGGGCAAACTCCTTACAGAAAAGAAAGAATCTAGATTTGAACCATGCACAGTCTTCTTTTTTCTACAGAGAACATGCAGAAAAGTAAAAGAGAATACCATTCCTGTCCTATTTGAGTCCGCACACCAAAATAGTTGTTGTAGTGTACTGTGCATCCAGTAAACGTCTAATGTCAGTGTCACCTTTGATTGTATCGGGAAGCGCCATGGTTTTAACGATACAGAGCTCTGATATTTCAGAACCGTGGTCGAGGCCATATATTCTAGCTGTCACAAACCTTAGTCATACTTTGTACTCTAGGGGGTACTTCTGCATTGGGGTACATGAAAAATATAGTCATGTACTGTATATCACCTGATTTGAACTTAAAACCATTTTAAAATATGTCATCGGTAGCTGGAACAAAATGTGTTGCACAAGAGAGTGCACGAAAAGTAGTTAGCAAGCAAATGGTAATGTGTAAATGCTTAAAAAGAAAATGATTATAATGAAAACAATACTGTAACTAACTATATTGTTAAAAGAGGCAAAAAAATAAATGTAAAATGTTGAATGTTAAATAATATCCACTTATTGATAAATTCATACGAACACATTTGGAACCTGACAGATGGTGTTGATGAAGGGGAACTTGAATCCATCTGACAGGGTTGTGGGGGTACGTCTTAAAGAAAGGTTATGGAACCACTGATATAAACATGTACAGTTGCATCCAGTCCTACTGGAGTTGTCCAGAGATGATGCCTGCTTCAAGGCACACTTTTCTGTATTGTGTCCAGATCAGTTGTGGCACTAACTTAGTGCTGTAAGAAAGCAGCATTTTCAGTTCTGTGGCCTACGCCTACATTGCATATTGTTTTCAAAATATTCATTCATTCATCTTCGTCCCTATCAGGGTCGCGGAGGGGCTGTCGGGCGTGAGGCGTGGTACACCCTAGACAGGACGCCAGTCTATCACAGGGCACATAGAGACAAACAGAGACAGACAACCATTCACACCTACGGACAATTAATAGTCATCAATTAACCTAACGTGTGAACATGTGCATCATGCATACAGTATATATTAAACTTTTTCACAATGCCAGTGTGTGTTTTCTGCATGTATCCCCCATATTGTTTCAATGTACAGCTTTTTTAAGCTTTATTAATTCCCTTAAGGTTAGACACTACATGCTGAAACATTTTCCATGCAGTGGCCAGTTTTTGAGATTTTGGTGTCTTTCAGATTAGTGGAAATAAAACTACAGTGCTTTTTTTGTTTTGTTTTACAGCCTGAAATGATAAAACATATGTACACATTTTGCCTTACAACATTCAGGTGAAATAGTTGTATTCAAAATGTCTGAAGATGACTAAAAAATGACAAACAACAATACAATGGAAAAGTGATGAGTCCGCAGATGCAATACTTTGTGGAGGCACCTTTTGCTTTAATTACAGCCATCAGTCTGTTTGGATCTGTCTCTGCCAGCTTTATGCAGCTAGATTGGGAAATATTTGCCCATTCTTCCTGAAGAACTGTTCGAGTTCAGTCAAATTCTGTGGTGAGCACTGATGGACTGCACGTCCTGACCGATTGCTCAGTCCCTGCTGAAGAGAAACAAGCCCATAACATAATGCTGCTACCACCATGCTTCACTATAGGGATGCTGTGTTTTGGGTGGTGTGACGTGTTAGGTTTGTGCCAAACATAGAGCTTGGAGTTCAGCACAAAAAGTTAAATTTTGGTCTCAACTGACCATATCACCTTTTGCCTCAGTATCACATTTTTTCAGAAGAGGCTTCTTTCTCTCCACCCTGCCAAACATGTAGATCTTGTGAAATTGTTGTCACATGCACAGATCGACCAACCTCTGCCATTTAGACTGTAACTCCTTCAAGGTCACCATGGGCCTCTTGGTAGCTTCCCTGATCAATCTTTTCCTGGCTCGGTCATCCAGTTTGGAGGGGCGGCCCGATCTAGGTCAGGTCTGGGTGGTGCTTTATGCCTTCCACTTCTGGACAACACTCTGAACGGTCCTCAGAGGGATAGTTAATCTTTTCATATCCTTCTCCTGACTTGTGCCTATCCACAACTTTATCCTGGAGCTCCTTTGAAAGCCTCTTTCCAACCATGGTGAATTATTTGTGTTACCTTGCACTACTCAGAGTGGAATCCTCAACGAACAGCTGATTTTATTCTGAACTAAAATCAAAGTCACCACAGTTGATGTCAGGTTGAGGCCACATAACTTGGTGTGTGATCTGGAAGGTGATTGGTTATACCTGAGAATGTTTATGATGGTTATTCTAAAGGGACTCATCATTTTTCCAACAATGCTATTCCAGCTTTTCATTTTTTATTAATTTTCTGAAATTTTGAAAAACAACAACATTTCACTTGAATATTGTAATGTAAAATTTGTAAATCACACCAGAAAAATATATAATAAAATATATATATATATATATATTTTCATGTATTATCATTTCAGGCTGTAAAACAAAAAAGTGTATATTTCAAAAATAGTTTCCTAAATTCACCAAAAGCTAGTAAAAGATAATGCATCATTTACATACTTAAACATAACATTTCAGAAAACTTGTAATACAAAAAAATTATTGTCTTAATATGTGCAATTAACTGGGAAAGTTGCATGGTGATATCTATTGGTTGTTTGACCCTGTTAGACCCCCTTCCCCTGTCGTGTCACACATCAGCACACCTGGAAACTTTACAGTCATCAGTGGTTTTCCAAACCATGAGGTTATTGTTCACGATATCACATTTCTGTTGACAGACCTGTTGTACTGTAGCAGTGGAATTTACACTGTGACATCAGCTCTCGACATATAAACTTGAAGCAAACTCACCTGCAGTCATTTTATTGAACTGATAAAAAACATTATTTGCATAAAACAAATGCATCCAGCAGACCAGAACACAAGCACTACAGTTTTGAACTCTAAGCTCCTAATCATGAGGCAACCCAACTAGCACAGTTCACAAGTGCTTGTCTGGTTCATCCTGCTCACTTCAGAGGTAAGGAGAGAACTACTCTAAGTCCACTGAGTAATGTAAGTATTTGTTCAAATATCTTCTTTTTGGCAAATATCATGTTACAATCTTTATATGAAATACAGTCATTTCGGTGAATTTAATCTAACTAGAAAGGTTTAGCATTTTAACTAAGATATAGAAATATTGGTAATCATGTCCTTTTTTTTGCTGTAAAATAGTTTCCTCTATTTGGCCAACAGTGTAGTGCAATATAACAAGCCATGTCTGATTTCTTTTTGACTTATTGAGTTTTAGATTTGTATCCGTTATGCATAATTGACCCCATGTGTGTCTTTGTTTTGGAGGATTGGACTGGACGGCTTTGTCCATGAGAGGACAATCTAGTAATAATAGAAAGAACAAATGGAAAAAATAAAAATCATTCATTCAAACCGAAACTAGGTGACCTGCTTGTACCTTTTTACCACAAAACACCAGGTCCAGTTAAGGAAAGGAATAGCAGAGGGTGTCATGCAGCTTTGTTCTGTTCTATTTTTTATTGTCTGACCTTACTAAAACATTTTCTTTTGGATGTAAATTGACTTCCAGGGGAGATACTATCTGCACTAAAATGTAGCTTTATTTCTGCTTTTTATTTATTCCATCAGTCACATATTGAGAGGACGTACAATGGTTCCTTTCCTGCTATTACTCCTGCTGCCAGCATCACTGGCTGACCAAGGTACGAATGTCGGTTTTTCATTAGTTTAGGTTTTGTTCACCAAAAGGAAGAGTAATGCATCGATTCAAATTGGCAAGACTATATAGCACAGTAGAATGTAAAAGAACTGGAAAGAGTTGCTTTTGTTTAAAACACAACAAATCCAAGCGCTTATAATATTCAAAGACAAATGATCGTGCTTAGAAGGGGTCTGAGTTTCCAATGTACCATACAGTGGTAAAAGCCTTGCTGTTTCGCTTTGTTGTGCTTCATAAACTTCTCCATTCACATTCCGTACACATAAATCAGCAAGAACAAACTTTTTAGGTGATAACAAAAAAACTAAAATCTGCTTGGGCTTCACAGTGTGTCAGTGTGGTCTTTTTTAAAATAAACAAGGTCAGGATTTAGAGGTCTGTTACCGTTGTAACGAGAAAAAGTAGGCCTATCACATTCTGAAGGAAAGAATGCAGCACTAGTGAATAAGAAAAAGTCTGCTATTTAAACCATCCCTCTGTGTTTAAATTAAGTTTGTTATAACAGTGTGATAAACAAAAAGGTATATGGAAATTACAACACAACATGTTACAACATTTGTTACCATTCTATTTAACCATAGACTGTATAAAATATAGATGTAGTCGCATAACATCACCCATAGGTTTCTGATGAGCCAAAATTAAAAACAGAGTGGGTGACATGGCATCCCCATCCTGGCAATGCCTGACACACGTAACATGCATAACTATAATATAGTTTAAACAGTGAGTTATAAAATAAATTCACGCCTGTACAGTTGTGAGGAAGGTGGAAATTAGCTGACATCAAAACAGATTTCTGTACCAGGCTGTAAACATGTTTATTTCTGCTGTAAAGTTGGACATTTTTACCTGGGGGTTTATGGAGATTGTCTGTAAGTGGCCATTTGAGGAACTGCAGTTTTTGGCACTTCGAATGTTGGCTTACTTTTTTCAGCCCCAGAAGTTGCCACTTGTATTTATCGATGTGAAATGGTTATAGTTTTAAACACGTTAACGTTGTAAGATGAAGCTATTTAAAGGGGCTTTACTCGATATTTATAACATTAATAAAGCAGCAAACAGCTATTTAGTAGGTCAAGACATAGTGGAGTAATGGCGCCCTGAGCAGAGAATGAAGTCACTCTCCCTCTGTTTGTGTGTTTTCATTGCCAGTCCAGCCAATCCGTATCAGACACCAAGGACCATCCCAAAACGTTGATATTTGACGAGTTCAGAAAGGGTCGGTGACAACCATGTGGAGGCCAAAAAAAAAATCTATATTTTGAGTATAGCACCTTTAAGTTAAAGCAAAAAAACTACTTGGTTGGGTTTAGGAAAAGATCATAGACTGACTTACGTCCGTAACACAGTCCAAAAAGTCAACGTTGACTTTTCGTCACTTGTCTCCTGTGTGAAAGTCCTCTTTTCATCCACCACCCCAAACTTTTAGAATGTTTATCTTTACAACTTTGAAAAGATCAAGTTGTTTTTGGAGAGGAGGTGCTCTCTTAAAGAATGGTTTTCTTTTATTAGACTAGACTAGTCCAATTTATCTTGCTGTTACCCATGTAATCATGTTCTAAAGTAGATACATATCTGAATATCTAGAATTTTTATTTTTCATACAATAAAAGAACTTCTAAACTAAACCATTCAAACAGGCAAAATGTTACATTTTTCATGTCATTGTTCGTCAAGATCGCTTTGATACCGTACGTTTTTTCTCGTCTTCTGTCCCTGTGTTCAGTTTGTCTCAACATTTCAGATGGTGTCATTAATATCAGCGTGGCGGGAAGTGACATCGTTGATGGGCAGTCTGGTTACATAGAATGCTTGAAGGATGGATATCCTTGCCTCTTCCAATGCACATTCAGCAACATGACAGGGCTCAATGGATCATCTATTTGCTTAGAGGCTAATGTGACAACATTAGACAGCAGTGCTGTGTACAGCATAGAACAATGTGAGTAACCTGCAGACTGCTGACATCTGTGGCGGTGGGCAGAAAGGTGCTGTGGCTGATTCATATCCATCCCGACTGTCCTGTCTCCAAAGACGTGGTGACAATATATCTGAATCTTGTTTCTCTCTTCTCAGATAGCACTTGCACTGTACACTTATGCAAGAACACTACCATCTTGCCAATGATTCGCTCAATGGCTAGTGAAAGCTCTAAGATGGTCATGATGCAACTCTTCTACATAAGAGATTCATGTTCAGATCTCTTCAGTAGCAACCATGAAGTCAAGACAGCCTTCATAAGGTAAGTGTCAGACTATCTGCTGCTCTGTAGACACATTTATTTCACTCCTACCGTTTTCGGTAATATTGCTTTTAGCCATCGGGTTTAGGGATGGTCTGTCAGACTGTCAGCTATTTTGGTCCAGACTGAAATACCTCAACAACAATTGGATGGGTTGGCACAAAACTCAGATCATGTCTCCGATGTTGTTCAGAATGTTTTCTGCTCTGGTCTACATTCTGAAAATCAGTTGGGCATCTAAGACAGATTTTAGACACACACACACACACACACACACACACACACACACACACACACACCCATCGCCTCCTAACGACACGCAGAGCCAGAAGCCGACCGGCTAAAAACCCATGGCTAACATATGCTAACGTGTGTTGACATAGCCCTTTATCAGACCGGGGACGTTCACAGTCATAAGCCAGTAATGGCTCAGACTGATGGAGGCTATTTATGGAACTTCTACCACGATAAAACGCAAAAATTACTTGTTCAACAAAAAGTCTGCTGTCTCAGCATCTGCTTTCAGTCCCAAATCCTGGCGTAGCCTTCTCTACCGGTCAAAAGAATCACCGATGTTGACTCGTCTTTGGTTCCTGTGTAGGTCACATTTCCTCTTGGTTTCTGCCTTTTCCTCGGTCGACTTATGTTTTCTTCCAACCTTCTCTGTTGGAGCGAGCAGAGGCCTTTTGCTGGAATTGGTCTTGTCCTTCTCCATGGTAACAGAAGCTCCGGTAGCTGAGCTGGAGTGGGAGGGGACGAGGTGGGATGACGAGGAGCAGGGGAGACAAGGGGATTGGATGGAGGGTACGGGCCAATGGGAGCCTTTCGGACCGGATGGCTCCCATTGGTCAATTTCTATGCAGGCCTACAGCTGATAGACTGAATGGATTCTTTTGGTTATTTTTCCTATTCATATTGTGTAGATTGGACTACAGGACCATAATCGCTGTATAAACGATGTTAATAAAAATTACCAATATTCCAAGTCGTAGACCATAGACCATAGCACGTATTGCGATATTTATGGTAGATTCATTGAAACTGCTGAGAGTGAGCTGACATGAAAGATAAACACTTTACTGTCATTCTGTCTCACTCCGAGGTACAAAACTTTTACCTGTGGAGAGGAGATAAAGCATGAACTTTACATGAACACACCCAGTGAAATAATCAAATTGCGTTGCGTCGATATGTATTTGTTGTGTGTGTGAAATAAGATTAATTGCATGATATTCAACAAACTTTTTACTCTTTGAATTTTGAATAAAACACCTTTGGATATATTTTATACAGTAAAATATTATATTATATTAAAAATAAATCAAAATAAAACTGTTTCTTTCCAATCTCTAATTCCACTTCAAATACATTCTACAGGACCTAAGGCATCTTCTCACAAATTCCGTTTGTACCTAAGAGAAAATTCCTGAATGCTACACACTTTCTTAAATCAGTTTGAGGTCCATTGTTTTTCTACAGTGTGGAAAGAAAGATGATTCATAACATCATGGAGACATCCCAGCTTGAGACCGTTGGCTCCATCAACCACAACCTGAAGGTCCTGTCTCTGAATGTGGTCAACATCAGTGATGCCGACCTCATCTCCACTGACCCCATGATCCCGATATACGCTCCACAGGTACACAAGCTGGGATGAAGATGGCACCGGTCACAATTTAGAAGTCGCAGTGACATGATTTGAACATGCTAATGTCTTTGCTAACTTTGTTGACCAATGTTAGAATTAAAATACTTTCTTTGCGTGTTTTGAGCGCAAACCACCAGTCCTGCTCAAACTCATCTTTTTATATCCACTATTAGCTGCTGCCTCAGAACACATCATTCATCCCTGACATTTGGCTGCCTGTGTATGCCCTGCGCACTATCCCAAAGGAGGAGAGGATTATTGGTTTGGTCAGCTACATGTGGCCCGACCAGTTCCAAGTATTTCCTTTATTCTGTTTATTCTTGCATCGTCCATATAATCCCTCATGTTTCGGTTTGAAATGTAGTCATGGTCAATGGAGTATACAGTATACTGTAATATATACACTGTATATACTGTATATGTTTCTTTTGATGACTGTACTAAAACTGTCTCTTAGTTTGAGCAGGAAGAAATTTCATCAATGGTCCTCCGGATAGAGCAACTGGGGAAACAAACCCTTCATAATATGAGGACCCCAATCAAGATGATTTTCAGAAATATTTGGCACACAGATATGGATGTAAGTCTTCAACATTGACCTGTTTGGTTATAAGGTTAGACAGTTACGTATGCTGTACAGATATTACAGATGTAAATGGGTTATATGAACAAGACTGACTTGATTTGACTCGATTTTGACACAATTTTGTATTGCACATGGCAGGCATCTCAAAAGTAGAAACATGGGCATCGTTTTCATGCTGTATTTTAAGCACTAAACTTAGTTGCTCCTCCATGTACAATTTCTGTCCTACAGCCAAGCAGTTAATCAAACTCCGAGTATCATGTAACCAAATATAAGACGCCGTATATTCATCGGTGACTGTTTTTCACCTACTTAATAAGGATATATTGTCCTTTTTCGTGACATTGCAGCACTAGAGACTTTAGATTTCAAAAATAATTTAAAGTTTTCATTTCACTGGATTTGATTGAAGTATTTAGTTAAATATTTAATCTATTGGGTAAACTTCTATATCTTTGTGTTTTTACAGAACAGCTCATGGTTACAGTGTCGATATTTTGATGAACAAGGTAGGTTGTATATCCGTTTTTCCGTGTTCACAGCAGGATAAACAGCAAAGTACTGGAATTGTATTCTAATAAAAGATCAAATATCATTTATATGTTCATTTTACAGTTTTTTCAGTCGCTAACAAGCCTTTGTCCAACCAGTTGTCACATTTTTAAAACTCTAAACACAATTAGCACAGCATCGGTCTTTTGTGGCCAATATGCAGTCAGTGAAAACATTTCCACAGTGCTTACATTTTCTCAACAGACAAGCTATACCTCCCAACAAAATTATGGATTGTTTTTGTATTATTTACAAATGTTAATACACAACATCCACAGCAAAAACAATATTCCAAACCTCTGCTTCTGCAATAATATCAGTTCAAAAACAATATATCTCAGCTGATAATAAACAAGCAATTGAATAATTGACACACAGCTGATTTCTGTTGGGTTAATTGGGCCAACCACAAATAATCCCGGCTGGGGCCCTTCTGTGTGGAGTTTGCCTGTTCTCCCCGTGTCTGCGTGGGTTTTCTCCAGCTTCCTTCCACATTCCAAAGACATGCAGGTGTTAGGTTCATTGATGACACGACACAACAACAAACATGCCGACGGTCGAGGAGGTTGTAATGTACCTGTAAAAGCGGAGGCAGCCTTGTTGACTGCTAGGCTATTAAATACATCATATAGATTAAATTATATCTATGAAATATATTGCCATTGGGTTCCACCATCTTTTAACTGCCTTGTCTTTTAAGTGTCCTATGGTTGTGTCTCTCTTGAACTACAGCAACCACGATTTCCAGTGGTACCACTCCAATCTGCCTGTATCTATAAGCTATCACAAAACATGCACAAATACAGAGGAAATGAATGCAAAGTACGGACAGAAGGTTCCATATCCGTATCTAACGTTGAGCATAAATGTGTGAAATGTCAGCATGTTTCACATTTGTAACAATCAACTCTACCAAGTTGTGAACATTAGAAAGTTTCTGCAAGTTATGCAAGTCAGGAGAATAACGTCAGTTATTTGATTGTTATATCCCATCAGTGCTTATGTCTTAGCACGTTTAAGAATGTAAAACAATAATTTAAAATAATACTATTACTATTATTGTTGAAAGTGCTGTTGAGACAAGCAGCAGAACTAGGCCGGAGTAATTGAACTATGTTATAATGTTCATGTTTCCAGATTCACTGTGGAAAACAGATGGATGCGAGACCAATCATTACCAAACTGACATTATCTGCAACTGTAACCATGCAACACCCTTTGCCGTCCTACTGGTGAGAAGCCACACTTGATTTGACTTGTTGTCTGATGAAGTGTTTGACAATCCTTTATTCATTTAGCACTTTACAGAAAAAAAAATAAAAAAAACAAATGGCAGTCATGGCTGGTAATAACCCAGGATGACAAATCCCTCTGACTAGTTCCCAGATTTTGACAAAGTGAACCTGTGAATTGCACATAGTTTCCACTATTCCATATTTTCTGCAGATGCGAGATCCAATTGCAGAAGTCCACTGGGAAATCCTGTCGTACATCAGTTACATAGGCTGCGGCCTGTCTGCCTTCTTCACTGCGTTGTCCATTGTGATATACGTCTTCAGTCGGTAGGTTACATGTGTTCTGTGCAGCTCTGTGTTGTCTATACACACGGTGGAAGAGACACAAGGCAATATTAAAAAAAAAGACACACACAAATTGTTACATTTAAAAACGATCCAAAGTGTTCCAAAGTTGTAAACAGATGCAATGCAAGAGCAAACTGTTCGGTTATTGGTGGAAGAAGTCACCTCAGGCCAGATTTCCTTCTCATTTCTCTTATTGGAACATAATGCTGCACTTGAATTTTAAAAGGTATAGTTCTGATATTTGAAGTTGGGTTCTATGAGATAATTATCCATAGGCGGTGCATTATGGCAGTAGACCCGCCTATGGTGTGACATTGGTGTTTTAAAAGGGTTAGGAACTCACAAACAAATCTCCACCACCTACTGTAGGCATTAACCTGACTATGGATAAATACCTCATACAACCCCACTTCAAAAAAACAGAACTTTCCCTTTCAGAAATGGCACAACCAAATCCTGTCTGATTCTCAAAAAGCACCTATTGCCTGCACCTATGTGCTGGTCTCTATCTTCCTCAGAAACCACAGAACAGATTACTCCATCTCTATCCATGTATCTCTGAGCGGGGCCTTGTTCCTGCTCAATACAACCTTCCTACTGGCCGAGTGGGGAGCCACAGTGGAGCCAGACTGGGTGTGTGTGTTTGTCGCAGCTTCGATGCATTACTCCTTGCTCTGCTGTTTCACCTGGATGGCCATAGAGGCACTTCACCTCTATCTTCTGCTGATCAAGGTGTTTAACACCTACTTCAAATACTACCTGGTCAAACTGTCTCTTGCTGGATGGGGTGAGTGCTACAAGAGTGCCTACTCTATTTACTACATGCTGATGACTAACATGATGACACCCCTTTAATTTAGAACACGGACAGGAAGGCCCAGGAACATGTTTCAGTTTTTCCAGATAGACTAATACAGGAAACGTTTTATGAGAAAACCCACTGAGCCTCTGTCCCACAGAAAGCTGCTGAACCAGAGGCTAGTAGAGTAGGAGTATATCTGCCTCTTCGGAAATTTTTTTTTATATATGATTTCTTTTTTTTTTTTTAAACAAACACCATAAATGTAGCAGATACAATTTCTGCCACCAAAATATATTTGGGCATCACGAGAAATAACTTGATGCTTGAACCACACTCACCGGCCACTTTATTAGGTGCCTGTCCAACTCCTCTTTAACGCAAATTTCTAATCAGCCAATCACATGGCAGCAACTCAATGCATTTAGACATGGTGAAGAGGATGTGCTGCAGTTCAAACCGAGCATCAGAACAGGGAAGAAAGGTGATTGAAGTGACATTGAACATGGCGTGGTTGTTTGTGCCAGATGGGCTGGTCTGAGTATTTCAGAAACTGCTGATCTACTGGGATTTTCACACACAACCATCTCTAGGGTTTTTACAGAGAACGGTCCCAAAAAGAGAAAAGATCCAGTGAGCGGCAGTTCTGTGGGCACAAATGTTGATGCCAGAGGTCAGAGCAGACTGGCCAGACTGGTTGGAGCTGACAGAAAGGCAACAGGAAGTCAAATATCCACTGGTTCCAACAGAGGAATGCTGGAGAGCATCTGTGAACACACAACACCTACTTTCTAGCAGAGAGGGAACAGCAGCAGAAGACCACACTGACACTTTATTAAGCACCAGGTGCACCTAATACAGTGGCCGCTGAACGCATTAATGAAACGGGACCCGTAAGCAGCACACATTCAGGCAGGTTCAGTTGGCAACAAACTTTATCAAATGATAAGGAACAGACAAAAGGAGAGTCTAGGCCAGGCAGTGGGTCGAGGAGCCGTTGCAGGGAGTCACCAAACTGCTCAGGAGAGAGGCAGACAGAAACCAGGGGGCACTGGACGAAGGTCGAGGACAGAAGGCAGAGGTGATTACCAGGAAGACGACAGGACAGGATGGTTGGGGCAGGCAGGGAAGAAACGGGGCAGGCAGGGAAGAAACTGTGTAGGCAGTCCAAAAATCACTGGAGAGTCTCGCATGAGAGCTGAGAACAATCTGACAGAGAGTGAACATTGAGGAGTCTATTTACTGGGTTAATTGGTGATCAGAGGCAGCTGAGTGCAACAGGTGAGGGGAGAGGAGCTGATGAGGGGGGAGTGGCAGGCAGTCGAGTGGAAGGAGGGGCCAGCGGAAAAGGACTGGGAGGTGAATGAGAAGAAGAAGAGAGGGCAGACTGTGACAATTAATGAACATAACGTTAAACAGTGTACATGTGTGATTCTCAGGGATCCCTGGTATAATTGTGGCAGTCTCTTTGGGAGTGATGGACTTCAAACAGTTTTATGGGGTTACACAAATGACCATGGCTGACACTAACCAAACTAACGCCATGTAAGTGAATCCTAACTGCTTTTGACAAGACAATGAATCCAAAACCTTTAAAAAAAAATAAAAAATCACAATCTGATTAATCACAATCACAGACCACGATATGATCATACAGTGTTTGGGCCATTTTCATGGCACGAGATGTTTGTTCTGCTTATGTTGTGCTTTCATGATTCATATGCAATATTGGTCTACATATGACAAACATCTCACACAACAGATAAAAGTACATGATAAATATATTTTGATTTCGATAACATATGCTGTACATAAAGTAATGAAAAACAGTAACGCGTGTGCGGACTCTAACACTGATTACCTCTCTATTATATATGAGAGAGAACGTAAACAAATTGAAAGTCTTCTGTGGAATAAATACAAACCATAAATAATATTGAAAAATGTCAGAAAAATCTTAAGGATTGTAACGTTGTGTATTTACCCATGTCCCCTGCATTATCTGCTGTGCAACTATATTCTGCCTGTCCCGCAGCTGCTGGATCACAGATAACTCCTTCTTCTACTCCTTGAACCTGGTGTATTTCACCCTAATATTCATCTTCAACTCTGGCATATTGCTGGCAGTGGCCTCTAACATCTGTAAGATGAAACGAGTGTTCAGGAGCAACTCGAAGCTCGGCGCAGCGGCTGATGGGACGACTTGGAAAGACTCATCTACGTTCAGTGAGTCCTGCAGGAGTGGCCTCACGGTGATGGGTCTTACCTGCCTGATGGGGACCACCTGGGGCCTGGCTTTCCTGGGCTCGGGATATGTCAACTACCCCATCCTCTACCTCTTCTGCATCCTCAACTCCACACAAGGTCAGTCTGCTGTCAGTTCTGAGTAGTGTTCTTCTCCTTTAGAAGGTTTTTTTTTAACCTGTCTATATGTTTTACCTATCTATGAAAGCTGTCTCACTCAATTATGTGTCTCTTTGTCAAGGTTTCTGTATTTTCCTGTGGATCTGTCTGTCAGCCAAGAAGCAGAGGCGGAGAGACATGGAGGAGAGACTGACTTCAACTCCTGTGAAGACTTCAGGAGTCAAATTTGATTAGACCTTTTTTTTGGCATTAATCTAGATGGTAAATTCCTGATGTCATCATGGAAAGCATAGATGCTCTGGTATCGACCCTTCATGTAACCATAGCAACAGACACTCCCACATGTAACCCTCCCATAATGTTAGGCTGAAAATTCCCTAAACTGTAAACCTTTGATGTAAACATTGTTCTCTGTAAGTTTAAAATTGTCCTCCCATGAACATTGTTTTTTAAAGCTTTTTCCTTCACTAACCCCACTGTAGAATATTGTATGTTTTTTTAAATAAAGTCTCATAATATCAGTATAGCAATGGTCACATGTTTCTATTTGCAAATTGTTTACAATCCTTGAAGTTATATATATAGCCTTGAATTATTCAGATGATATATTAAAAAAAATAGGGAGACCATCTTTGGATGGGATCACATCAACTGTTACACAAAATTGTGCCACTAAATGACTCAAACCTACTATGGTGGAGGCATGTCCCATCCTACTCTGCCTCTTTGTGGCCAGTACTTATTGCCTTCATTGATTGGTTGGTTGGTGAGGTTTAGGCGTGAGGAGTGAGATTGATTGAGGTTACTGCAAGAGTGTCAGGGTAGGCCACTCAAAGGAAGAGTATAGGGAAAATTATTAGAGGCAGAGAGGGACAGGACATGCCTTCGCCATAGTAGGGAAAAATATATTGCAATCTGGCCAGGGGCGTAAAGGGCAATGGCCCGGTCCTTACTTCCCATCCCCTCCTTCCGGCCTCCTTCCATGCTCTGATCACACCCATTTAGAAACTTGGCCTGTATTGTGATCTCATGGGCACTTCTGTAAAGTTTTGTGACTGCATCTTCTACTTCTACTGGCCTACCAGTGGCCCAGGTTCGAATCCCGGCCCTTCTGGGGGGGTTTGCATGTTCTCCCCGTGTCTGCGTGGGTTTTCTCCGGGTTCTCCAGCTTCTTCCCACAGTCCAAAGACATGCACGTTTTAGGTTAATTGATGACTCTAAATTGCCCGTAGGTGTGAATGGTTGTTTGTCTCTGTTTGTCTCAGTTTGTCTCAGTTTGTCTCTATGTGGCCTGTGATAGACTGGCGTCCTGTCCAGGGTGTACACCGCCCCAATGTCAGTTGGGATCGGCTCCAGCCTCCCCTGCGACCCCGATAGGGACAAGCGGTTGAAGATGGATGGATGATGGATGGATGGATCTTCTACAGTTGTGAAAATCCGTCCACAGACCGACATAAACACTTAGGAAAATACTCAGAAGGCATCTCTGTGGCAGTTCCAGCTACAGTACGTGTCACATTTTGCATTGATGAAACACACACAGGGCAATGCTGTCACGGCTGGTAATAATCCAAGTGTAAATTGCATTATGTGTGCTGTGAACTTTGGAGGAAATTATGAGGGATGGGAACAAGAGGGGCGTACATTACAGTTTTGTATTTCAAATGAAAGCTCTTGATGAGCTCTTTCTACTGCAGGTGAATAGTACAACAATCATCAACTATTCATCAAAAAACAAAAGACCTGACACTGAACACAGTTTACTACAGTATTTGAAGCCAAAAGGGTGTAGGTACATCTAATAAAATAGAAAAATATAATTTTAATTCAATTTGCTTAATAAGTATATTGTCACCCACATATGTATGAAGGTTTTCATATTAAAGATTGAATTGAATAAACAAGTCAGGACGAGGTATGGTCCTCTTTTGTTGTGGCTTGCTTTGTAATGCCACGGTGGCACTCGTCTGGTTCTCAGCCCTCCATGATGTGTATGCTGTGTGAGTTTCACTTCCCCAACAGACTGTAAGTGTCAGTACTTGCAGACCATTGTGACTTGACTATTTCTTTGTTCTTGCGTATATTGGAAAACTATAACATTTAGAAACTTCCTCTTTTCTCTGGGCTCTTTTCTTTGTAAATGGTGGATAGTTTCTTTTGCTTCTCTCAGTGATAATTCAGTTCTAGTAATCTATAGACCTTTTTAAATGTCCCAAAACAGTCCTAGTTTATTTCCTGTTGCAGTGTATGTGAATGACATTAGCTGACAGGAAGTTACCAAGGACCAAGACTGTTTCTGAGAAATGGATAAGGTCTATACACAACAGTGTGACATTCTACTCTTTCGTGAGCATATCAGTGAGATTTCCTTAAAATACTTGACTTCTTGCTCATATGAGGAGTCCTCCCCCGCCCCGCCACTACCATGTGACGAATGCAGATGTGAAACTCCCTGCTCATTCATCACGCAAACACCCCTGTGCGTAGAACTGTCACATCACACAGGCGTTTCAGGAGCAGTGAGACACGATGTGGATTACTCTTTATCTAGTGATACTTGTGGGGTTTTCTCCAACCCAAGCTGGTGGTGAGTTTTGCACATGTCTATTGTGTATTTTCTGGTTATTGTGCTTATAAAGTGAGTACCATTTTAACTGTTAATATATTAAGGTCGCGAATTTCCAAACCGAGAGAAAAATAAAGTCACTCATGGTGCTCTGCTACCCGGCGGTAGGGACTCTTACCCAACCAGTTGTGCAACACTAAAACCCACAGTTTCCCTAAGTAAGTGTTGATCAAAGTCTGCCTGCATGTCCCTTCTAAGCTTTTTCATATCTTATATCCTTGTACTGTGTATTGTACTGTGTTTAACTCCTTTGCTTTCTTGCTTTCTCTGCCACTCTGACAGACTTCTGTGAAAATGTCCTCCACGAGTGTCAACAAAGTGATATACCCTGGACCAGGTAACTCATACTCATTCGTACTGAGCTGATACTGTAGACTTGGATCTCTTTTTGAATTCTCTTACACTAACAGATAACTGGGGTTGTTCCCGGCTGTCTCATTTGTGCTGGGATGTCTAGCAAGCTGTTGAGTATTAATTCCATATCCAGCAACTAGTGGAACATTTGTTCAACCAGTGACACCGGGCAGCCTACTAGTAGCACCATGGTCCAAACTAGTAAGCTAGGTAAAGCACTTGTGATCCTGTGGACCGAATTAGAAACTCTAAAAGTCACACAAGTTAACTAGTGAGCTGCAAAAGCTCACATGTTAACCAGTAAACATGGATTCAGCTTAGTAGCTTACTAGTGAGCTACATTTCTCTGCACTAGTTAAAGTGTCATCCCATGGTTTTTGGCTATTATATACATCAAATAAACCATCAAGACAGTTTTTTTTCGTTCATCAAGTGTGGCGAGCGGAGGGAGGACACAAGACACAGTAACGCCAAATTGCCTGTGTTCAACGGGTAGGACTGCAACAACGCCACCATGGGACTTTCACCCAAAGATTTAGCTCCGTCAATTGATCGTAGGACACGCAAGTAAGGTCACTCATTAGGCATGAGACGTGGTTCACAATCAAATACAGTTTTATTATTAAATGTTAAAACAATACATACAAGTTTATAAAATCAATTCAGCCTGAGGCTCGCTGGTGTGGGGGAAACTAGTGAGGGAAGGGGTCTAAACAAAATATAAGTCACCCGGGGACGTGACAACAACACTCACACACACACTTGGTGGATAACGAAAAGAACCCAGGGAAGCACAGCACACAGGGAAGGAAAGGACACCACCACCCCCGTCACCAGCACCACCACCACCATCGGCCTCTGCAAAGAAAACAAACAAAAGAATAGTCAGTGAAACAAAACTAGTATAAAAATGGACACTGGGCGAATTATGATTTAAACCAAACAGAATATATATTGCCCGGTATAATTAACAAAAAAACAAGTTAAGGGTTCAATACAAAACTAAACACATCCATGAAGGCACAAAAGCTAACAGTAACCTGGCCACGAACAGCCGGCAAGGCAGCGGCGAGGCAGCGGCGAGGCAGCGGCGAGGCAGCGGCGAGGCAGCGGCAAAGCAGCGGCAAAGCAGCGGCAAAGCAGCGGCGAAGCAGCGACAAAGATGGAGACAAAACAAAGCAGCAGCGGTCAGCTGATTGTGACTTCTCTTATATCACATGGATCGTTTGGCCCAATGGCCGTATCTCATCTAAAAAAAGATCACAAAGCATTATTAAAACGAGCCTACCATACCGGTTCCAAGTGCCGCAGTAAAACTACAACGTACCTGTTGGCCGGATCGAATACACACAGGGCAGTGAGAGAGGGAGAGACACATGCGGCTACCAGCATTTACCTGCAACCATGCTAACGTTAGCTTAAACATGTATCGACTAAGACCATGCAGACAGAGAGGACACTTATCACCGCAGCATAACGGGACCAGCGCACACCAAGCGGGGCACGTCAGCTCAGCCGCTCTGCAGCAAAACATACATGTTCTTTAAGAACAAAAGAGTCAACACCTGGCTACGTGGTAAGGACGAGCAGCATGCAATCCTACCTGCCGAGAGCCAAAACTTCCGGACCGGAGAAGCTGCCCTATTTATACTCCGTTCCGCCTACCATGGGTGGCTACCATTGGCCCTCACTTAATGACCAGATATAAATGCATTCTGCTGCTACAAAAGAGATATCCTGGAAAGTCGCTGACAGCCGGACCTGGCTAACACTGATTAGCTTGGGGAAGGGAAGACGGCTTTTTTAACCACTAAAACTGCTCAAAATAAGTTTGTGAACCCAGATTCTATTAAAAGTGTGTTTTTAAAGACTTACCTACTGGCCCCTGTTCCAGCTCCTCTCATATTGAATTCCATTCAAGTTGTTTACCAAAGTCACGAAGTTTACGTGTTTTGCTGGAATAAATCATCAATCGGCTCCTTCCTTTTGGATTGCATTTGGTAATCAACTTGAATGGACTTTACCACAAGAAGCTGGTACTGGGGCCAGTTGGTAGGTCTTTTAAAAAACTCTACGTTTGCTAACTACGTTGTTGGTGCTTAGTTTTATGTGTAAGGACTCTTATCATGCTACTGCAGAGGTTTGGTGTTATCTTGAGCAGTTTTAGTGCCTTCACCGTAATGCCTCAAGCTAATCAGTGTTAGCCACGTCCAGCTGTTAGCGACTCTCACAGATTTCTCCGTTTATAGTTCATACACTAAAACAACTGCATCGATGGCTTATTTGATGTATGTAAGTGAAGTTGAAAAATTTTAACTTTTCAAGCGACATTGCCTGAGGCTGTGGCGCGATAGCCAATCAGTGTTGAGATTGCGATAAGCGTCATCAAAGTTCTCTGTGAAACATCCAGGGGCTCACAGGCTCACCAAAGCAGTTGCAGTCCTTGGGGGAAACCAGACTGTTCCTATGGATATAATATAATGGATGTAACTATGGACTGAGGATGGCAGCAACGTGCCTTTAGGCATCTTTTCCTAACTAGCAGAAGTTCCCGAATCTGGTTGTCTCTGCAGTTAGACATTTTAGTTGGCATCTTACTGTAAATGATCCTTCTTTTTCACATTTGTTTGTTTGTTTGTTTTCTTCCGGCTTAGCACAAGCCACCGGCTTGCTGTGAAATCGCCAGATAATGAGCTGCTGTATTCACATATGGTCTCAGTCAGACATTTCACAGACTTTCTACAAAACAGCTGGAAGGGTAAAGCATGTTTAATGTCTGGTCTAACTGATTCAGACATTTGCCCTTCTACATACGGCTCCTCCAGCCTGAGTAATGTCTAAGTTCAGGGTTGCGGTGCATGTGTTAAGGGGTCTTTAGTTGTTTTGTTTGTTCACTTAAAATGAGCACTTATTCAAGTTTATGGAACTGTTCTGATTGCTGAAATATGTGTTGGTAGGTGTTATGAGGACAGAATTGGAAGCTGTAGACTGAGAGGCAGAGGAAGCCGGGGAGTGAACTTCATTCGCGTGATGAAGAGCTGGTCTCAGGAGGTGAGGTCATATTTTTTTGTTAACTGGCTCCCAGCACTTGTCTGACCTCCAACAATCTCAAGTTTTGTATGAAATCCACTAACAAATAAACCAAACAGGAGAAAAAATGTGTCAGTTGTCATCATCAAAGACATACATAAGTTTGTTACATCACAGTTTCCACTGAATTTTTTTTTTTTGAATAAAAATGAGCACTTAACATCATCATCAACAGGTTAATTACCGTAAATAAATCCTCATTTCCGTTTTGTGTGAACTTAATGGCTTTTAGGCTGAAGTGAGTCCCACTTCTGAACACAGGGTTCACATCCCATCCTCAGCCCTCCAGAGAAGCAGAGCAGGGTCCGAGGAGGAAGTTCTGCTGGTGGCCGCTGTGATCAACAGCACCTTTTTCAAGGTCATTATTATTCCAGTATAAATCACAATGGGGAGCACTCCGGGGGGCACTCCGGGGAATGTTCTGAGTATATTGGAACATTTTGCTTCACAACTGACACCACTGCAATAGAAAAAAACTAATTTGGGTATAACATAGAAAACAAACAAAATCTGTCTCCCATTATTGTCTATAGAGCACATAGAACTAGCAAATAGTTACTGTACGTGATCTGTATTTTCAGGAATGTTAATATTGATGGTTATTCTTTCCTATACGGAGCTAAAACACTTGTCTCGATGGATATAATTTTGGTTGTAGGAGAGAAAAGCATGTTCTTAAATATGAAGTGAACTTTATAACTTTATGAAATTCTTAATGAAGGTGGGGTTCTCCTCTAATGCCACTTGTCCCCACTGCCACTTCTATCTGTCATTGCAGCTGAGTCCTCCTCCAAGAAAAGGACTCAGGAGACTACTACCAGACCAGCCTGTCCACATGCAAGGCACTGTTATGGGGGGGTTAGTACTGGCAGTGAGAGCAGGGCACAATCCTGTCCAGAACCTTTCACAGCCCATCATGTTAACCTTCAAACACAACAAACAGGTAAAAGGACTCAACCAGCTGTGAAGGTATATCTCTGGAGAATCAATCTGCTTTCCTCTTACGTCGAACACACTTTTGTATGTTTCAGGTGGGAAAAGGAACGTGTGTGTTTTGGGAGGAATCAAAGCTGGATGATGGAACAGGTAGGCTATACATGCAATCTAAGAGTGTTTATTTTCTCTTATAGTTGTACTTAATAAGATTTTCATCCATTTAATTGTCTGTTAAGTACCTAGCTATCAAAGAGTGAGTTACAACAATGGGGATTGATCATATGATCCACTAATGAAAGCACTTCTACTTGCCTTTTTGCTGAGTATTACAATATCCGTGTCTGTGGCGACATTCGCAGGATAGATGTAAATAAGACACCATGTTGGTGACGGTGCTGACAGCGGTTGGTCTGCCAGCCATAGACAGAAAAAAAAAGGACGTAGCCTCTCCGTCGGGGCCCATTCTCTCAACTTGATCCAGTCATATTCGCCTCTGGGAGTCACCATCTTGTCAGAATTTGACTCCTACTCATTTCCTCTGACCAAAAAGAGCATTGATGTGATGTTGGGGGGAGGGAGATACATCTGTCTGGGTGATGTTTACTGAATTAGCCACATTAGCTCCACCACCCGGGAGCTAGGCTAACAGCACACGCTGCTAGATACACGGGAGTGGGAGTCAATGTTGAAATTATTTTCCGGGACCAGGAGCCTTTTTTTTGTAACGGGAACAGGATTTTTTTAGATTACACCGGCTTGGCGAGTCACGTAGTGGCACTCCTGTGTCAGTCCAGTGGAAACACACCGGCTACGGTAGTCAAGTGCAGGCAGCATTTATGATCTTTATTTAAACTGATATTCAACACAGTACCATGCTCATAGATTGTAAAACATCCACCCTCACGGACCAAATCCTCCCGGTGCTTTAGATTAGTATCTAGTGTATGTGTCATAGATAGTATAGGCTGTATTCAAGTCAGAGTGCAAGTGCGGCTACTTAATTAGCAAAACAAAGCTAACATTAACACAGTGTGTTCCTAAACCATCTGTTTTGGAAATCGGGAACTTCCAACTTGAGTCAGGCTTATAGTAAGGACAGAAGTGTAATAGGAACATATGTGTGTGTGTGTGTGTGTGGATTTAAAAGGGTAACATATAGGGGACATTGTGGAAGTAGAGAGATGACTGTGTTTCAATTCAAAAGTTGACAAAAGAGAAAAAAAAAAAGTTGATCACACACATAGTGACCATGAACGTGACAAGATGGAGGGCTCTGATAGAACAGGCTCGCCTGCAGTTACATCTTACTGCCACAGTGGCTGCTAGAAACAAGATATCTCAAATCTTATGGAGTACAACTTTAAATAAAAAGATGAACTCAGATTTCTGCATGTGTGTGTTTTAGGTCATTGGAGCACAGACGGTTGTGATATCAGTGACACTGGAACTGAATTTATTTGCAGCTGCAACCACCTGAGCTTCTTTGCTGTGCTTGTGGTAAATGAAATAAACGTCCATTCAACAACAGAAAATAACAGATATAAATATATCTGAATGTGAGCCACAAATGTTAGCAAGAAAACTGATCTCAGTTCTTTTGTGTTACCACACATTATCTCTTTGTAGCTAAACAATTAGTATAGGAAATGTACTTTATCGAGGCATAGGATGGTATTTATAAGACACAACTGAATCACAATATTTACTGAAGAGTTTTCCAGAGACTTCTGGTCTTAAACTACAAGTATTTTTTCCTGTTTCAGAACCCTGTATTATCAGTGGATGAAAGTAATGCTGTGAACCTGAGCTACATCACCTACATTGGATCAGCACTGTCCATCCTCTTCTCAATCATCAGCTTGATCATCTACATATGTCTACAGTGAGTGTTTTTGCACTTCAAACAGAGATGACAGTACTTTAATACATTAACGTTGGGTATGTGTTATTATTGTTTTAAATTTAACATCATAAAACACAAGTGCTAACTTAAGAGTTCAAATTAAATATGTATACCCCTTTAACATTTGCATGCATGAAATGTACAAATTGTCGTAGGGTGTGCAAAATTAAAGTTCAAAAGATGTATTGGGCCCTCCCTTCTTGTTCATGCCGTACTGACTGGCTGATTGACAGCGACTCACTGCGGCCCTGCACTACAATGCTGTTTAAGATCATTGCTCATATGGAGATAACCAGCTAATAACGCCAGCTAAAGTTAAAGTTACAGTTGATCAGCACCGCTTCCCCGCGGAAGCCAAGTCACCTGGTTAGTGTGAGCAGGGAGTATGGATTGGAAGCGAGGGGGTCATTTCTTGAACCTGTGTCACGTGTGCTACTGCATGGCCCTGCCTCGTAAGGTCCTGAGTGTATTGATTCCAGTGGGAAGTCAATGTGAACGTAGATTCAGATATTCCGTTGCATAGACAGGAACTGTATACCATTTCATTCCATGGATGCAGCCTGAAGTGCAGTAACTTGAGTATAGGGAATCTAACCATGGCGTTAACTAATGCTTTGCACTATAGCCGTCAGCTCTGTTAGTGCCGGGAGCGTACCTATGTTCCCCGCCTTTGTATGTGACCGGGGAACATAGGACACCATGATGACGTTATTTAGCGACTTCTAGTGATTTTAGGACAACCAGTAGCTACTTTCCTTATTGAGGCGTTGGAAACACAGGTTATCATTTCCCGTTCATCCACCCTCACTACCTTTGTGATCAGCTGTATGAGCATTGATATCCCATGAAAGCTCCACCCGTGTAGTGTGCAGTGCAGAATTAATCAGCCATTGGGAGCACTATTGCTGTTGTTATCTCATGGTTAGCTGTGCTAGCTGCCACTATTACAGCTCAGCCAGCTCTGTGTTTGCTTGTCACGTCAGAGGCAGGGGCAGTGTGCAGCCATTCCTGGCCCCGACTGCGAATGTGTTTCAAGTAGGCTAATTTAAAGTGTGCAAGTTCAGTTCCGATCTCTGCAAAGATGGATGTCATGGTTTGCTAAGGTTTATCATTGTCTGTGGTTGATCTAATCTCTATGTCAGGATGCAGGTTCAAAAGATGAAATAACAGAAGTCTCAATGAGAGCAAGGAAGTCAAGGCGTTGCTGGGTAGCATAGCCAGAGATGATGTACTGGCAGTTCCACAGGCCCCCTGTGACAAGGTGTTGGGTATGTGTGAAGCAGGTGGGATATATAAAGGTGGATATATTACAGTACTGTTGTAAAAGAGTGTGAGGTTTGTAGTATCTACGAGAAGACACATGAACAGGAATAGTACACAAATCAAAGTATAGCAAGAAGATGCCTCCCACGTAGATACAGCATGCATCTGAAAATCTCTAGAACTTTCTGAAACCAACAACCTAAAAATTAGAGCTCTCTTTCAAGCTCTCTTTATTCATTAACACAACTATCTCTGTCACTTTTTGTCTGTACAAAAATGCCAACCAATGGGGCGGCTGGTGGCACAGTGGTTAGAGCAGTCGCCCCATTTAAAGAGGCTGAAGGTCCTCGAGGCAGCGGCTGTGGGTTTGCCCCCCCCCCCCCCCCCCCCTCTCTCTCACCCCATTTCCTGTATGTCCTATATAATAAAGGCTTGAAAAAACTGCCCAAAAAATAATCTTGAAAAAAAGCCAACCAATGACTGGAAAGACAAAAGTGTCTCTCTTCATTCATCTCTTCATGCAACACAAATGACTGTAGTTCGTCTTGAGCATACCCCTACCTTTAAAGTAATATACCAGCAAAATGAAAGAAAGCAGAATCTTGACAACGGTCAGTTTGGCCCTGAAACCAGTCAGCAGCACAGATTGAACATAAAGTGTTAATACAAGGTTACACCACAATTGTTGGGGTGACATAAGTGGGAGTCCACTGGGCTCATAGGACAATGTTCAGGTGAATATACCAAGTCAGAAATGTCCAGATATACTAGCCTCGTGAGACTGTCCTGATCTCGCGAGCTCCATTGTATTTTACTCACAGATCAGTCTGGTAACTTGCAGCAGAGAAAATTTGGAGGTTGCCTAAGTGACCAAACCAATCAGCTTTGGTTTTGAGGCGCCTCGAAGTGTGACGCAACGAGAAGCGACTGTTCAGTGTAAACAAAGGTTGCTTCCGTGGATGAGATGAGCGTAGCTATTGAGCAGCCGCTCGCTGTTTTCTCTTGGATCCTTCTGTTGGAATATGGACCTAGCACCTGTAATTGGGCCTTTTATCCGTAATTCAAGTTACACATACAGGAGATATCCTTTACCGACATGTTGTTTACTTTGCCTTGATGCGCTGTTAGCTGTTAGTACGCCATACGCTTCGTTGACCTGACTGGTTGATGTGGCCTGTCTATCACTAACATAGGTGGTTATAGACAGATGATTCATCCAAAAAGCAACCGTTAATTTCGTCTCTTCCCAAAAGATCTCCAACCGAGAATTTCCAGATGGATATGCAGAGCAAATGCGAATTATGCGAATCAACTGATCTGGCGGAGTCAGATTACAGATATAATACTGTATCTGCTAAATATGGTAAATGGTAAATGGACTTTCGCCTTTCTAATCTTCTGACTACTCAAGGCGCTTTCACAGTGTTTGTCAATTCAATTCAATTCAATTCAATTTTATTTATAGTGTCGAATCATAACAAAGGTTATCTTAGGACACTTTACAGAGTAGGTAAAGACCACACTCAATGACTTATTTATGATTTACATAGACCGAACAATTCCTCTGTAGAGTACGGTGGCAACGAAAACCTTCCCTATAACAGGCAGGAACGTCAGACAGACCCAGCTCTGTAGAGGACGGCCATCTGTCTTGACCGGTTGGGGAGGAAGAAAAGGAGAGAGAAAGAGAGAAAAGACACACAGATGGACAGAGAGAGACAGACACACTTCCAGAGATGCAAGCAAAGCCTAACAGTAACTATAATAATATTTATAGTAATGTGAATATAACGTATATGTTAAGACAGTTAATACAACAGAATAGTAGAAACAAGCACAGCTAAGGTGACAGAATATGAAAATGATAATAATTATGGTGGCAAACATGATCAATGATGAGTAGTGGCAATAGCACCTACGATACAGCTACAAATTTTATAGTTTATTAAACTAGTGATAGTATATATGAGTAACAGTGATAATAGCAGCAGGAAGCGTCATGTAGGACCATGGCAGCAGGCACCACCACGATCAGCAGAGACCTGCGAGACGACAAAGCACAAACAGCTCCGGGGAAGAAGCTGAGTTAGTAACATGCATTGATGAGACATGAATGGTACAGACAGAGAGGAGAGAAGCTCAAGTATCAGGAAAAGTATTATCCCCCGGCAGACTAGGCCTATAGCAGCATAATTAAGCAGAATAAAGTCTCATCGTAAGCCCTAGCTGTAAGCTTTATCAAAAAGGAAAGTTTTAAGTTTACTCTTAAATAAGGGGACAGTGTCTGCCTCCCGAATAACATTTGGGAGTTTGTTCCACAGGAGAGGAGCTTGGTAGCTGAAGGCTCTGCCTCCACTTCTACTTTTGGAGACTCTAGGAACGACGAGTAGCCCTGCATTCTCAGAGCGCAGAGATATAATTGGGTGATGCGGTACTATGAGCTCTTTAAGATACGACGGAGCCTGACCAATAAGAGCTTTGTACGTAAGGAAAGGATTTTAAATTCTATTCTAGATTTTACAGGTAGCCAGTGCAGAGAAGCTAATACAGGAGAAATATGTTTTCTTCTATTTGTTTTAGTTAGTACACAGGCTGCAGCATTTTGGACCAACTGGAGACTCTTAACAGACTTATTGGAGCAGCCTGATAATAAGGAGTTGCAGTAGTCCAGCCTAGAAGTAACAAATGCATGGACTAGTTTTTCTGCATCTTTCTGAGACACAATGTTCCTAATTTTTGCAATATTACGCAGGTGAAAATATGCAGTCCTTGTTGTTAGTTTTATGTGAGAATCGAAGGACATATCCTGATCAAAAATAACACCCAGATTCCTTACTGTGGTGCTGGAGGACAACACAACATCATCCAGAGTAACAATGTCTTTAGCTATTGAGTTTCGGAGGCCTTCGGGGCCAAGTACAATAACTTCAGTTTTGTCTGAGTTTAACATCAGAAAATTGCAGGTCATCCAGCTTTTTATTTCCTTAACGCACATTTGAAGTTTATCTAACTGATGGGTTTCTTCTGGTTTGATCGACAAATATAATTGTGTATCATCAGCATAACAATGAAAATTTATGGAGTGCTTCCTTATAATATTTCCTAAGGGGAGCATATATAAGGTGAAAAGAATCGGTCCAAGGACAGAGCCCTGTGGGACTCCGTGACTAACTTAAGTGTGTATGGAGGATTTGTCATTAACATGTACAAACTGAGATCTATCTGAAAAATATGACTTAAACCAGCTCAGTGCGGTTCCTTTAATGCCGATCAGATGCTCTAGTCTCTGTAGCAGGATGTGATGGTCAATAGTGTCAGGCAGCACTAAGATCTAGTAAAACAAGTACAGAGACGAGTCCTTTGTCTAAAGCTATTAGAAGGTTGTTAGTAATTTTCACCAGTGCTGTCTCAGTGCTATGATTTGCTCTAAATCCTGCCTTGAAATCCTCAAATATCTCATTATTATGTAAAAAGTCACACAACTGATTGGCAACTAATTTCTCAAGGATCTTAGAGAGAAAAGGAAGGTTAGATATAGGTCTATAGTTGGCTAGTACCTCAGGATCAAGACTGGGCTTTTTAAGAAGAGGTTTAATTACAGCTACTTTAAAAGACTGTGGTACATGACCTGCTGATAAAGACATGTTAATCATATCTAATACAGGAGTGCTAATTAAAGGTAACACTTCTTTAAGTAACCTAGTTGGAATAGAGTCTAGGAGACAAGTAGAAGGTTTTGATGCTGAAATAGTAGCGGTTAATTTGTTAAGGTCGACTGTAGAAAAGCAGTCCAAGAATATATCAGGTTGTACAGGTTGTACTTGTTGTCACATTCACCCATTCACACAGACATTCACACTGTTTGCAGTTGACATCTACATACCATCTAATCTTACCATTCACACCACACTTAAACACCCATGCGCAGCACGGGGAGCAATTCGGGGTTCAGTGTCTTGCCCAAGGACACTTCGACATGTGGACCGGGGGAGGTGGGGATCAAACCACCGATCTCTCGAGTGGAGGTCGATCCACTCTCCCACTGAGCAACAGTGGCAGAGTGGATAGGCAATACAAAAATGATGATAATATACTGTTTTCCTTTCAGACGGCGGCGTCCAGAGAAGGCTGTTGGTGTGCATTTGCAGCTAACAGGAGCGCTGCTCTGCCTCCACCTCAGCTTCCTGCTGTGCAGCTTCTGGGTGTGGCAGCTGAATGAGACGGAGGAGGGCTGGGTTTGCCGGGGCCTGGGTCTCTTTTTACACTGGTCTCTGCTTGCCACCTTCACCTGGACAGCTCTGGAAGGATTCCATCTCTATCTTCTCCTAGTCCGAGTCTTTAACATCTATATCAGGAGATACCTGCTCAAACTCAGCCTGGTGGGATGGGGTGAGTGAAGTTTGGTGAGACAGTGTTTCTGTCAAATGCTAAAGGTGTATGAATCAGCTCTCTCTCAGCTCAAATAGAATTGAACTATTTATGATGAAAAAAAACTTAAATTATTATAGTTTTAAATGTGAGAATATTAGTGTAAATGCTTATGATAAACTGTGTGGTTAGTGTACATAGTTCCATGTTCATGTTTTCTCATTGTAATATGCACATTTTTATTATTGTTTTAATGTTCCAAGGCTTAGCCCAAGATGATTATGATTGGGTTAAAGAAATACAAACAAGTCTGAATGTTTTTTCTCCTATACTAGAATGTTAACGTGTACAGAGAGGCTTTTCTCCAGCACCGACACAGTGTTGTGGAGAGGTCCGACAGTGACAACTAGGCCTACTTATGTTGTACCATGCAATGTCATGAGGTCAGGATTACTATCTGGTCAAAACCGGCACCAGGGCCCCAGACCCCAAAGGCCTTTCAGTACATCCTTTTTGTGCCAGTTGGTTCGTGGTAATTTAATTTACTGAAACCTGTGCAGTGCCTGTTTGGAACGGGCCAACTAGTTGACTCCTGGGACTGGTGCTTGCAACATTGTCCAGAAGCACGCCCATTTTGGAGTGTGTGACCGTGCGGGAAAGGCAGATTGCTTGGCCCCCGAAAGCGTTGCTTGAACCCCTCATCCGATCACCTTCACACTTGACACTGCGCTCCCTCGGGTCCTTGGCTATACACCCACCAAGTGTGAAGTTGAGGGGATGAACAGTTCTTGAGGCATGTGAAGGACAGTAATACATGCACACATACAGATAGAGATTCCTTCCTTTAGGGTTAGGTGATGCTACGGTCAAAGTAACAGTTTCTGTCCTGGTCCAGAGATGTTCTCTATCCACTTTGGTGAAGATCAGTGTCTGAGACTTATGGTACAAAAGTTGCAAGCCAAAAGTGTGTAGCTATAGCACCATGCAATAGCTCTTTTGGCTACTTGAGAAGCAGGTACAAGCTGTAAACTGACATAATATTTTTACCTTATGTTGATATTGCAAAACCTTTTAGCAAACCGTTGCTTCTTTACACATCCAACAGATTCAGAAGAATTCTAACATAACCGTGTCACCAGTTGGACAGTTTCTGGCTAAATTCTATCAAACTTTCTGTCTAACCTGCAAATACAAATAATGGTGTAATGTTTTGAGTTAATTTATTGGTGTTGGACTAAAGTCTAACTTCTTATCTTTGTAACCAAATATCGTTTTAACGGCCTAATTTATCTTTTGTTTTCACAAGAGTGGTCAAAAGAACGCTATCACCGGTGAATTAAGCGTTTGTCCTCTCGGCCCTAGTCGGACACCCTGATCTCCTCGCCGTAAACACGTGGAGCTGCTGGTCGTCCACATTAACATCAATGTTGTTAAAACATCCGGGACCACACTTCAGTCCTTCACAATAAAATGACATGCTCTAACAGCTCCAAAACATAACGTAAAGTCTTCCTAATTTCCATTTTTAATATAAACCATTACCTGAGCGTCTTCCAAACGTTCTGACTGCTTTCTCTCTTGGTGAGGTCATATATCATAATAATATACTAATTTGACTGTGGCTTAGTGTGAGAGTGGGTCGGCCTCCATTCGAGAGATCAGCGGTTTGATCCCCACCTCCCCCGGTCCACATGTCAAAGTGTCCTTGGGTAAGATACTGAAACCCAAATGCTCCTCTTGCTGTGCATGGGTGTGTAACTGTGATGTGAATGATTAGATTAGATGGAATGTAGCTGTCCACTGCCATCTGTGTGAATGGATGAATGTGACAAGTCAGAAAACTAGCAAGGCGTTATATAAGTACAAGTCTATCTACCATGTATAAATATGAAACTTCACTTGTAGATTCTTAGCAGTGTGTTAATGAATTCTACTTGCACTTTCACCCAGTAAAAGCAACACGAAAGGTGTACAGACAAACAGTGTCCGACTTGTGATACAGTTTTGTTAGAATTAGTGGCATACAGTCACATTTCTGTCAACCTGAAAGAAATGATAATATTAATTTCTACTATTCTGCTAGTGTCTTTCCTTTTGCCCGCCTAGCATTTGGTGCTTGGCAAGTAGAGTATAGTCATTGAAACAGCTGCCTTGATGATGGAGGTGGTGAGAACTGAAACAGCAGTGGTGGGCTGTAAAACCACAACAATGAACTGAGAGACCCTAAAAAAACTCTATAGAGCCGAGAGGAAATGCTGCATTAAGAATCATCTCAGTGGGTTTGTCACTATGAGCGGCAACTTCTACATAAAATAGTCACAATTGTTAAAGTAAATGATACTGATCTGCTTAACTGCTTTAAGGCACATCCCAGTTAAATGTGTTTAAAGGACAAGGCTGCGCATATTCCACCTACAGCCCTCTTATGTGTTTCTTTTTGTCAACCCATCCCAAATGATCAAAACTGTCGCAATACTTTCAATAGCTCTCAACCCCACCCAACTACTTCCTAATGAAGACATAATAATTTCCTAAAACAGCTGGACACTGTTGTTTTTAGCAAACATTACCCAAACAGGACAAAGTGTAGCACACACGAAAAAGTAGCAATGCAATAAGAGGAAAAGAAGAAGTCCTCAGCAGATGTAAATAACAGAGGTTTCAAAACATTTAAAAACTGTATTGTGAATGTTTGGGTTTAGATCTGAAACTTAAAGGTTGAATATGTAGAACCTTTATTAAAAGCTATAATTTTTTTTAAATAATTCACTCACGGGGCCTTTTGAGGGGTACAGAATTAAAGTATTGATTTTTCAAAAAAATCATCTGAATTAATATTTTAAAAATGTTTTGACAGGTTTGACAATGACTTTCTGTCACGTTTGTTTACATTGTACCAGCCAATAGCGGCCGGCATTGCTGGTTGCCAGGGTTGTCTGTTGTTGGGTGCAGCTACTGTAGGCTGGCACTGGGTGAAATGGAGTTTGCCAGTCCTGCAGCTGCTTATTTGTCCCAGCAGCTGAGTGAGCGGAGACAGGCAAAAACCAGAGTCAATACAGGCCAAGCATTCACCCCATATACTGAGAGAAAGGAGTTCAACGGCATTAAAACGCACGCCCAAATGGCAACGTTGATACCTTGATCGGTATACTAACTTTCATAACGGTTGCTGTCAGTCAAACTCCTCTGCAATACTTGTTTTTCTGGTGCGACTTGCCGGAGGGGATGGTTTGACAAACTCTGCAACAAACCTGGCAACCCGACTGCTGGAATTAATTTTAGTCTATGATCTTGAGACACTAGATGGAGGTGTTCTGCTCATTCTCCAAATTCAACCTTTAATCTTTGAATCTGCTAAAACAATAATTTAGAAATGAGAAGAGATATGTCCTGTTGAAGTAACTTCTGCATCTGTCTTGTCTTTATGCAGGTGTTCCAACACTGATCGCAGTGGTTTGTGGGATTTCAGGTGTTTACGGCAAATACAGTCCGGAAGTGCGAGACGCCATCATGCACAATTCGACTGCGCAGATGTAAGACACCAAGTTTGGTTGTTATGATTGTAAATCATTCAACCACAGAGGAGGTTTGAATTCTTAGCAGATACAAACTGTGATTGTAATTGTGCGTGTTAATGATTATGATTTTTGTAATAACCTGCAGATGCTGGATAAGCAGCCGCTTCTCACACAGGCTTTTATTCAGCTACGTCACTACCGTGGCCTTCCCGTGCCTGGTGATACTGTGTAATTCCTGCATGCTGGGGCTGGTGGTGTTTAAGCTCTGGGGCCTGAGGGCGGGTGGTGGAGGTATTGGAAACAGCAGCGGCTGGAAGAAGATGAACAGAGAGAAAGGGATCAACATGTGGAAGGACTCTGCCACGGTACTGGGCCTCAGCTGTGTGCTGGGCTTACCTTGGGGGTTAGCGAGCACCACCTACATCTCCCTCCCTGGGATCTACATATTCACTATACTAAACTCCCTGCAGGGTCAGTTTGTGCATAATCCTCAGATAAAGTATCGACTTTGCTTTTATGATCTGCTGTAACAAATCACAGCCTTTCTTTTTCTTTTTTCAGGTGTATTCATGTTCCTGTGGTCCGTGGCTTTGACCTGCAAGTCTCGAGCTGACAATGACTCATCCGTCAGAGACCCTTCTTCTCAGAAAGTGATGACTACCAGTTTCAATAACTAATATTCACAACCACAACACAGGTTTATCCATTGCCTATATTAGGTGTTTACTGGCCTTTGGACTCCAGTCGTGTGCAGTTAAATGATAACTAACTGTGACTTAATCAGCTAATGTCTTGCAACTTCTTGAAATTAAAGTGTAATTATGGTGTAAAATCCTCCCATGTTCTTTTTTTGGCAATTACATACATTAAATAAGCCATCAAGACAGTGTTTTTCATGTATAAACTATTAAAAGAGAAATCCCGGACACTGATTAGCTTGGGGCATTACGGTGAAGGCCTTTTTTTTCAACCAATAATACTGCTGAAAATAACACCAAACCTCTGCAGAAGCATGAGAAGGGTCCTTACACATATAACTAAGCACCAACGGCTAGTTAGTGAACAGAGTTTATTAAAAGAGTGTTTAGAAAGACTTACTGACTGGTCGTCGTACCAGCTCCTCTCATACTAAAGTCCATTCAAGTGGATTAGCAAACGCAATCCAAGCGACTGTCCCCGATTTCTCCGTTAATAGTTGTTACATGAAAAAAACTGTCTCCATGGCTTATTTGATGTATGAAATTGCCAGAAAAGACCATGATATGATTTTACGCCAGAATTGCAACGACAAACGCACAAATGCACTGTAACCCTTTCTAATTATTTATCGTTGCTACACTTGTGATTTTTAGGTTTACAGTAATATTAGATATGGGCAGGCAAAGATTATGATAGTTATTGTCGCATAGATAAATATAAGTTTAAGGCTTAACGTTTGAGAAATACCTTACAGAAATCGTGCTGTGGCCCTGATGTCCAACACAGGCTCACAAAACAGTCTGACAAAAAGGACACAGTATGGACGAAAACAAGCCCGTTGACCATGACATCGTATTGTGTGGATTCTTTATAATACTAGACTATAAAAAATACTAGACTAGACCATAAAAACCTCCTGCTCCCATTCAAAGCACTCTGCAACCTAGCCCCTACCTATCTGTCTGATCTCCTCCAGGAGTACACCCCCTATGCTCATCCTCAGCTGCCCTTCTGACTAGTGGCTTGCACAGAAGGGCAGGGGCAAAAAGGGAAAAAAGGGCACACATAGTACTTCCAGGCCACAAGAGGGCACTTTAGCACGTTTTTTGACGCCCAAGAGGGCAATTAATTAGCCTTTTGGCTCCTAGAGGGCACTTTAGCATGCACATTTGACTCCTAGAGGGCACTTTAGCAAGTGTTTTGCCTCCCAAGAGGGCACTTAATTAGCGTTTTGGCTCCCAGAGGGCACTTAAAGCACGCATTTTGACCCGGAGGAGAGCATGTTTTTGCCACTGCTTCTGACCATCCCCACCTCAAAGCTCAGCACCATGGGTGCCAGGAATTCCCTGCCCCCACACGATCAACAATCCGACACCATCGCTGCCTTCAAAACCGACCTCAAAACTCACCTGTTCAAACTGGCCTACTCAATGCAATTACACTGGTCCTGTGCACTTTCCTTTTATCCTGTCCTTCTAATGTCTATTGTTTGCCTGTCTTTATTGATTGAAAGGTGCCCTCAAATAAAATGTATTATTATTATTATTAGTAGTAGTAGTAGTAGTATTCTGTATTAGGCCAGACAGTGTTATTTTCATAATAAACAGCCATAATGGTTTTCTGAGCTTTTCCATGGTATCTATAACTTGCTGTGTACTCTCCTTGGCATTTTTTACAGCATTCCCATGGAGATTTGTGTTCCCCATTCACGCCAGCTAGTTGCACTATTTTTCAAGCCACTTGATAATAGCATGCTATAAAATCTGGACATCATTTGGAGAAAACATGGCAGATGCCAAGGAAAAAAATATCTTCTCACTTCTGCCACCTAAAAAGAGACTGATTATTATTATGATTATTTTTAAATTACATGGGTAGGAATCTAGTGCAAACAGCATCACTAATCTTGAAAGCAATTTTTGTTATTCTTTGCTGGAGAAGAGTTCCCAGAATGAATGACTAGCTGATCTGAAATGAAATCTGCTTCATTTGAATCCACCCCATAATAATCTGGGCTATTAATCAAAGATGCCCAGCAATGCGGAGCAAATGTGGTATTCAACAATATTAGGCCAACGGAAGAACAATTCAATTCAGTTATATTAAACTTCTTTAGGGGATAGCATCACAGAACAACACCCCTGACAATGAAAGGGCAGACCAAACGATGGCGATATTTCCCCAGTAATAGAACTTTTGCTCCATGCGCTGGTCCAGGGGAGGGGAAATGACACAAAAGTGATGTTATTGTTGAAACCTAAACAATTTAAGGCTTTTGAGAAAACATTCTCAAACCCCCTCTGACCTCGTTGTAATTTCAAAAGTCACACCACGGTGGCCTGTGCCCACTAATCCATCCATGTTTACAGGTTTGCATGTGAAAGTGACAGCATGGTTCCTTAAGTCAGTTTCAACTGTTGTCTATTTGAATAGTGCTTTGTTCATTAGCATTCCTCCTTTGTTTCGTTTGCTTGGTGAAAACCCATTGTGTTCTCTGTTTTGTGAAATGTCAGTGTTTGCCTGGGGTTTTTGCTTTTGCCTTGTTGTTAACTGATATGTGGAGATTTCTGCTTTGTTGTTAGTATTTTAAATGTTACTTTGCAACTTAAACCTGTTCAGCTTGCACAAAAAAAACATCAGATTTAAGAGAAACCTTAGAAAAACCCACAAAGACCCAGAGGTGTTTACAGCCTTCGAGGGGGTTTATGTACAATAAAACAGTATTAAAAAGAAATAAGACGCATGCTTAAAAAATAAATGAATCTGCGAAGACAAAGTGCTGCTGGTGCAGATGCAACAGAATGCGATGGCAGATGAACGCCATCTGTTGGCTATCCGAGGTTCAATGTATTCATCGATAAAAATCATCATTCTGCAGATACGGTATGCCCTGACATCCAGCATTCATATCGTCCAAGATCATGCGGCTGGTGGGCATAAACCTTTCACCTCCTCGAGGAAAACAATTCCTCTGTGGGGTTAAAAGAATGGAGAGTAATGTGGCAGTAAAAGTGACACCTTCCTGGGATGAGCTGTAAACCACTCTGTGACTGGAAGAGAACAGTACAACACAGGGTCCCTTATTATCTCAGTTTTCTTTTGAGATGCAGCGAGATGTAGCAAATTAAGGTAATTCAAAATCAGTAACTGTGCATCATTGGGTAAATTAAACAGATTTAACAATAGTATTTGCAGAATGGATTGTCAATACACGGAGTGGTGTTTTGTGGTGTTTGAGTTTGAGTGAGAAAACAGTTGATGCGTTAGTCTTACTTACACATTTATGATTGTATTGATGTGTCTCCCATGGAATAACATGCAGAAGATTTCATAAGTATATCTGTAAGTCACTATTTACAACAATTAATCCTAGCATAAACAGAAAAACACTGTACATAAACCAAAAAAAACAAACACATTAATGCACCCAGAGCTTGAGGAACACCACTTCATGGCAGGCACCTCTATTGTAGCCCCCCGAGACCATCCTGATCTTGTGAGCTGGCGGAGTCAGGTTACTTCTATTGTGTAAACTACTCAAAAACCTCCCTATAGCCATCCATCCTCTGCATGCCCTGGGTCTCTAGTGTGTGTGGGTGTAAAGTTCCATTAGGCTGTGATTATCCTAGAGGTCACAACAGCTCATTTCATACAATTCAATGAACCCAAGTTTGAAAAAACCTCCACCACAGTGGATTGGTTACTATGGGAACATCATCACACATGAATACAGTTGGGCTCATTGAATCCTTAAGAGTCTCAGCTTTACAGTCAGACCCAGTTTATGCAACTCAAGACTGTTTATGGACCACAGTATGCAAGAATATTCAAATACACCATTTTAGAATAGGCCAGAAAAACACATTTGTACAGTATTAGAAAAACTCCATGTTTTTGCCCCAGACAACGTTAGATCATTATGAAGTGGGAGTGCAAGTAAACATAGAACAACCCCTGAAATCTGAAGGTTACACAAAGATTCAAGTTAAAATTTACTTCTATTCAAATAACCTAAAAAAAAAAAACAATTAGGTTTTGAATTTTTAAATTTTAAAAATGTGGACATAATCTTGTTTTTCTGTTGTCTATTTATGTAATAATTGGATGAATGACCATAAATTAGATTAGAATAGATTAGATTAGAACAGATTGAATTAGAATAGATTACACTACATTACATTAGAATAAATTACATTACATTATATTAGAATAGATTAGATTAGAATGCATAGGGTTAGGGTCATGAATATGATAAACGGCTAACCGGATGGATAGATGGCTTCATACATTTGAATTTGAAAGGAAACTGTGAACCCTGCATTATCACTCAAAACTAGTCTACTTTTTGCCAAACGTAAACTTGACCGAACCGACCAAAACATGTATGAAAATTGTATGATTTCAACAATATCCCCATACATATATTCAATACTGCTAACCGCCAGTTTAAAATGACAGTAAATCAAATGAGCACAATTTGGAACCCGATGGGGGTGGTGATGAGGGGGTGGTGCATCTGATAGGACTTCAACCACCTTTATGAACATCAGAGATCCTGAGGGGGGCAGAGTTATCACCCCTATCATTAAAACAGGGACTGAAGAATGGGTAGATTCTGTCGGTGAAAGAGCAACCGATGAAGGAATAAATAACATCTGCGGCATCAACGTCATAAAAGGAGACCAGACCCTCATCATAATCCACAAACACTCCCACCTTCTGAGGCTGCGATTTCAGAGAGAGGAGGACATCGGGGTCGGCGAGAGCTACGTACTCAGTTCCCTTCCTCAGCTGCAGAGTCCAGTAACCAGCCTCCGGGTGTGATGTGATTTCCCCTTTCCTGCTGGCCGACACACTGACCACTCCTAAATCCCATTTAGTTTTGCCTTTAACCTCCACCTCATAGTAGAATCGACCAGAAGAGAAGCTCTGCTTTCCCAAGACAATGACACAATATGAAAATCTCTCTGGGTTGTCTGGGAGGTTCCTCTCCGTATCGCTGTGACTGACTTGTTTCCCATTATCAGAGAGGATGAGTTTAGGATGTGCCGTGTCAGGATCAAGAGCCACATCCACCGCGTAATGCTGCACCCTCTTTAGCTCCGCTTCACGCAGCTTCTCCATCCGGTTGCTGAGCGTCTCTGCAAGTCGGGCCACGGCTCTGGCCACAGCTCCCTGATACGATGGCTGATGAAGCCTAACGCTGGTCCAGTCCTTAGTGGGTAGAGAGGCATTCAGGGCTGAAAAGCTTTGGATGAGCTGAAGGTAATCGTCGATGCGTGAGAGCTGCTTCACCTCTGCGTTTCTCTCCATCAACTCGGAGATCTCCTGATCCAGCTCTTGGATGAAGTCCCCAGCTTGTTTCTCTGTGGTTGTCTGTCTCTTTTGGATCTGTTCAATGAGCTCAGTCAGGCCTGTCTCGACAAACTGTGTCAGAGTGGTGAAGACCTGTACACCATCTGCTGTCTCTTTGTCTGCAGCTTCCTTGCTGAGCTTTGCTGACTGTCTAAACTCTTGTATCTTCAGCTGCCTCTCCTGGATCATCTGCTGAAATTCTACCTCTGCCTTCCCCAGTTCAGCCCTCTTTCCTTCACATTCTTCCTTCAGAGGGACAATGTCATGTGACACATGGTTTGACTCACTACAAAACTGACAGACGCACACTTTGTCAGTCTTGCAGAACAGCTCCATGAGTTCATCATGTTTCGCACATACCCTGTCTTCTAGGTTGTCCAGGGGCTCGTTCAGCTTATGTCTTTTTAGGCCGGACGTGGTCTGATGTCGCTCCAGGTGAGTCTCACAGTACGAGGCCAGACACACCAAGCAAGTCTTCATGGCCTTCTGTTTGATCCCGGTGCAGATGTCACAGGGAACCTCTCCAGGTTTGGCCTCTTTGGAGGCTTTCATTACAGCCGTCTGTCTGAACTGAGCAGCCACCTCACATATGAAAGTGTTGACATGCAACTCAGTACTTGTGTCAAAAAACTTTTTGCACATGGGACACTGACGTTTTCTATTGATTCTCCAGTTTTCAGTTATGCAGTTCTTGCAGAAGTTGTGTCCACATGGTATGGTGACAGGAGTGGTGAACACATCCAGGCAGATAGGGCACAGGAAGTGTTCTTCAGACAGCATACAGGCCCCAGCTGACATGTTAAACACACTGAGAGCAAAGGTGAAGATGGGAAATAACAACGTCAACACTTGATTCTTGAACACTTATTTAAAAAAAATATGACAGCGATAGTTCGGTTTTTCTTGAAGTGGCAGGAGTATTGTCACAAAGTTAAGCAATGAGGCGGAATGTATTTTAGTTTCCTAAAAAGGCCCATCAAAGAAACACTATATCTAGAATATTTCCATAATTTTAACTTGTTGTGGAACAGCCCAGTTTAAATTTCCTCTGGGGCAAATTAATCCTTATCTATGCTCTCATGGAAGCCAGATTTCTGTGACAAAAACAGTCATTTTACTTTACAGAAGAGAGTTAGTGGTCTACCTTTGCCTCAATTGGTTAGTTAATTTGTTAGTTTTGTTAGTCCCTAACCATTTAAAACACCAAGTAAAAAAAATAACACAGACTAACCTGTGTTCTGTGAGGTAAAATTATATCTTTTTTTGGTCGATGGAGGCTTTGAGAGAGCATAGCCATCAGTTCCACCCATGTAAACTTATACAAGGCCGTGTGACGCAGGGTTAAGTTGTAAAAATATTCTAAATATATACAGTAGTAGCCTACACTAAGGATGTAATGATGCATTGACAAATGGATACAAATGTGTAACAATTCAAATCGGTTGAGATGAAAGGTTATTCTTTCACTTTATCTAAAAGGTTTCAATACATTCCTGTCAGTGTTTCTCTTATAGTCAGTTTGATTTTTTTGGGAACAATTAATCCTTTAGATTAATAGATTCATTTATTAATCGTTAAAATAGTCGATGGATTAATCAAAAGAAAAATAGCTAGTCTTTAGTGGCAGTTTTAAAGAGAAAGGACATTTTGTGAAAAACTTTAAAGGGATCTTTTCCACTCATAATTTGTCTTTTTGTTGAAAAATGAATTATTGTACATTTAAACTGATATTGATATTTTTTTTAAGGCAGCTAAAATTGTTTTGAGGCTGTCCCCATTCACAACAGTACATTGCTTAGCTTTTGTGTTGGGACCCCCAACTGATTCTCCAAACGTGCTGATCAACATCCACCGTTGATAAGGTCCTCATACAACCCTACTCCAAAAGTTCAAACTATCCCTTCAAAGTTGGTTTAACTGTAAAAGTTGCACTCACCTGTGTATGTAAAAGGTTTGAAGACTTACAACAAGAAAGGGAATAATAATTAAAATAAAAAATGCCGGAAGAACCAAGTTTCAGATTTTCTTGAAAAAACAGGGACTTGTGTTGACTGCAGCCCAGCTGCCACTAACCTTTACACTGGGGGGGATGTTACTCTATCCAGCGTGGCTCCACCTCTTCATACAATGAAAATGGTTGTGGGACTCCTCCCTGAGAGCAAGCAGCATCTGTCTTTATAGTGATCAGCCCCAAAGGCCTTGTAACGGGGTACAAAGTCTGAAAAGGACATTGCCCAGATGTGTGTATGCCAGTACAGACCACCAATCACGTTACATTGCTACTGAAAGAAGAAGATGAAGGTAACCAGGATGAGCTAAAAGGTACGGTGGCCCTGAAACACATCAGCAAACACACAACACAACAGCATTGGTGAGACTGAAATGGGAAGGGTTTATATAATGACACTTATCCTCGTCCTGAGTGGTTGCACAGGCTGTCACATACAATGCTTAAGTAAGATTTTTTCCGATTGCTAACACACTAAAATGACATGTATAGCACAAATATTAAACTGACACACAGAGGGCAAAACCTTGTCTCAAGTCTCCAAAAGCTTTACACACTTTTGCAATTCAAAATGGCACCTTTTTTTAAAAAAAAAGATTATCTTTTGGCAGTTTTTAGGACAGGCAGGAAATTGGGATGAGAGAGAGAGGGGGAGAATTGCAGTAAAGGGCCGCAGGTCGGAGTTGAACCCGCGACCGCTGCCTAGATGACCTTCAGCCTCTTTACATGGGGCGACTGCTCCAACCGCTGTTTCACCAGCCACCCCCAAAATGGCACCTTTTAAATACACTGAACACGGTTCTCTGCACAGGACTCCACAATCTGACATAAAGTCACCTCTGCCATTCCAAAATGTAAATATATCTGCTGTGCATATGTTGTAATGACTTGTTTGGTGAACAATAAAAAAACAAATGTGTCCACAGCATGTGTGTGTGTGTGTCTGGAAATATTTCTGTGCATGTGGACAATCTGAAGAATTCTCTACAATTTGAGCTGTTTTAGTATTATGGCAAAGCATAAGAGTGCTCTTCATTCTGCCCAACAGTGTGACGTTGGTTAGACAACAATCTGCTTATATGAAAGAAGAATGTGCCATTTGGTGCAAAAGTTTAATTTTGATAATGCTATGTGCAGTTTTGGTTGCAGTGCTTCATTTTGCAGGATATATGAGGTATTTTGCAGTTTGGGTGTGTGCTCTTGTGAATTGTGTTAAGTATTTTGATAAAACCAGCCTAGTTTGCAAAATTGTGCTTTAACAGTTTAACAAAAACTGTAACAAAAAAGGCAGAACTTTTCATTTAGGGGAATGGGGAAAAAATAAAACAGGTTATGCCTTGGTTTGGTACAGAGTCTGTCGAAACGCTTTAGACCACTGTAGCAGTTGTTGACAATGAAATTCTTATTTCTTCAGAATTATACTTTAAATTGTAATATATATATATAATCTAATCCTTATCTTGTTATTATCATTAGTATTATTGTTATTATAATAATAATAATTATTATTATGTACATCCATGGTCCTCCCCTTATCTGCTGTGACGTCTGTGGTACCCGGAAATAAAGGCGGAGCTCTTCAGTTTTTTCTGTCTGCCAGACAAACCAGACAAGTTCAGACAGAGGGACAACATGGATCCTAATACGACGATACTGCGAGTCAAGAGAAAAAGGGGGACCGACCCGGCGGACGCTCTGTTGCTGGCGTGCAAACGTATCCGGCCGGAGACGTCCCAGAGCCCAGGCGAGACGGTACCGGAGCCAAATGAAGCCGAGGTGGAAAACTCCGTCTTCAAACTCGTGGCGACTGTAGCGACACAGGTGAGAGGCCCGCTGGAGCTGACCGAGCTAACGTCAACGCACACACACACACACACACACACACACACACACACACACACGCTAGTTAGCATGTCGGTGCAGACGTACGAAGTGTGACTGACTGCTAGCATCCAAATTGTACGATATGAAAAGGTAGTCGTTGAAAACAGCGCGCCTTCTGTGCTAGTTGTTGTAAGCATAATACCCAGTTTAGACAACGCTGTTAGCCGACGTTAGCCTGCGTTAGCTCATTCTGTTTATGTTGAACGCAGTCGTGACGTGTTTGCAGGCCTCGGAAATGATACGACTTCATCCAAAATCAAGCGGACGTAGCTTTAACAATACAATTTAAATACAGGGTGTCAAATATTCAAAGTCTCGCACTGGCATTCATCACGCAGGCGAATCCACTTTGCTGGTGAACACTATAACGTTGTTTCTCTATCACAAGGTCTACACATGTTGGGTGACGTTATGTTATTACAGGTGAATTGGACAGTATTCGCCCTGCCTGTGTTATTGACATGGTCACACGCTCATGTTTCTGCTCACGGTGACACTTGGAAAGAGCCCGTGTGTTCAGTGACGCAGTGAGGATTGGGTCGGAGTCTGTGGGCGGCTGTGGCAACATTTAATATTTAGACTGGATATGTATTTGCAGAGATCTGTAATTCAATTCTTCCTTGTCAAGAATTATTACATTTCACATGTCCACAGGTGACGTCACTTTTGCCATTTATTTTTATTGGTTTTTCAATTCTAGATATTCACAATTACATTTAGGATATTTAGAATGAACATTCTGAATATTGGTAGTGTATTTCTTACTAGGAAGAACTCTATTTTATACAATCAATTTTTTTTTATTTGTCATCATTTTAATTCCAGATATCCCAAAATTTAAAACCATGCCAGATATCCTTAATGTAATTGACTATCCAAAATACATTGACTAGAAGTAAATGTTATTATGGAGATGTACATCTGTAATTTTAGTAAGAATCTTCATTCTAGATATCTAAAATGTAATTGTTGATATCTAGAATTAAAAGCCCAATACACATGAATGGCAAAAGTGCTGTTATTTGTACTCATAAGAATGTCGTCATGGATATCTGAAATTATCTTTTTGACTGGAAGAAATGGTATTATTTATGTCTGAAATGTTATTACAAACAGGAGTGTGATTCAATTAAATGATTAAACCGCTTGCCATGGGTGCCTGCTTTGTTTATGTCAGGAAGTCAACCTAAATGTCTGACATATCATCAACAGGATGCTCCTGTTCAGACGCAGGTGCGACAGGCCTTGGCTCGGCCTCGCATGGCCCACGCACTGCGCCCCTCTGCCGCCAGTTCACAGCGGATAACTGGGGACCTACGGAGTACTAAGTGGAGCACCCGGAGGGAAGAGCGTTACAGAATACTCTCGAGCCACCGTGCAGGGCTGTTGAACCCAGCTGAGCAGCAAACCCCCCAGACGGGAGCTTCTGAGGGCGTAGAGGAAACTGGGAAAGAGCAGGATAAATATCTGGGTCTTGGTGCCATCCAGGTGGTTGATCTCCTACATGAGGATGTAGATGACCAAGACAAATCCTCTGGCAAGGTGAGTTGCAGCTGGTTAGACATGAGTAGTATTAGAGTTTTGCCTGCAATGGTATCAGTTTCCATACTGCTTATTAAAATTGATACTTGCGTATAGTCTACTTCTATAGCTATTCATAATTTGTATGGGGGTAAAGTGCCCTCTTCACTTTTTGTTAAAACAATCAACACAGTAAAACAGTGACAATAATACTTGTACACTGACGGAATGGTACACAGTATAATAACTTTATCCAAAACCTGCTGAACAGGCCGAAAATAAAGTTACAGAAATGTGACAACTTGCCATGTGACAACTTACCGTTTTCCATCTGTATGTTTTCCATAGTCATACAGAATTTCTTGAGCTAATGTCAAATTGCTATGAACAAACTAAAAATGAAAGCTTTCTGTATCTAACTGTTTTCCCAGGTCAGCCATGTGTCTTTAAATTTGTGCAGACTAACCGGCCCCTCCTCCTCGTCCAGCAGGACCTGCTAAGCAGCAAATCCTTTAACATTTATGTTTATTCTGTTCTGTATTTTTCTTTCTCAGCGATCAAAAGGAACAGATGAGCACTATTGAAGAGGGGTTGTATAAAATTCTAGCAATACAATACCAACCCAAAATTATTATTTTGTGGAAAGGGGGTTATTTATAGCCGTGCAACACAGTAAAGTGTTTTTTGTAAAGGAGTTGATTTGTCACATTTCTTACCTCTGGCAGCAGTATGCACCATTGACATTGACATGACCAGTGTACAGATGTGTTCCACTTCACACAAGCTTCTGCAAAAGGGAGCATCGGTCAACATTGCTAATATGGCCTCAGTAGTGATCCATTTTCTTGCTCTGTTTTTTTTAAGACCCTGTCCTCAGACCCAGAAGTGATCTTGTGTAACAGCACCAAGATGCTGCGGGAACGCCTCGACATAACTGGAGAGCGACTCGGGGAGGAGCACCGGGAGCAGGACGATGACTACGTCTACGATCTTTACTACCAGGAAATGGTCACACCAGGGTGGATCCAGGACATCCTGTCTGTCAGGGCCTACGCCGATGAGGGCGAACTGGTGTGTGTGGATGGATGGACGGACAGATGAATGAGTGCTGGAATCGGAGTGAGTGAATGAAGACATGGGGAGTCATTAATGTGCTAACTGCCTGTGAAACTATTAGCCCTTTTTGACCATCAAGGAACGGGATCTTGAACCAGTTCCATTGAGAATTTTTTGAACCTTTAGTGCCATCGCAGAACCAATGTAATCAAGGATCTTTAAGCAATTGAGGGCGTTGCCCAATGCACAGACGTAGATGGAGTATTTTGCACAGTGGGGCCTGATGTACACACACTGAGCGAGACCTCATCGCCCTGCCCTTTTTATAAGTCAGGGAAAAATTCTGATCGCTCTGCGGGTACACTTTTTATAACCTTTACGCAGACGATGGCCGCTCTAATATAATGGCAAGCCAAAAGTGATCGCGGTGTGGTTACAATTCGACAATACAATACAATACGACATTCTCTATGCCCTGGGGACAGACTGACAGGATATTTTAGATATCTGTTAAAAATACAAAGCACTATTTGCTAATTTCAGGGCAAATTACTTTCATAATTGGCAGTTAGCCAATAATAATAGTAACTAAATAAAGTGTACTGCTATTTCAGCAGACCAGTAGTTTTGCCCATAATAATCTCTACAGTAACAACAGAATAAGGTGGATAGAAAGCAGCCTTCAGAACTGCAGATTGCATTTCTTGCATTCTTATTATTTTGTTTAAAAGCAAGAAAGGCCAAGGAACTTTTAAAGATGTATCTTATGCATTTTAAATGTAGGTTTATGGCTTCAAAAGCATGAAGCTTCATTTGGATCTTTTATTTTTATTCCTCCAACAATTTAATGAAACCAATAATGAATCAGCATAAATGAGGCTTTAAGATAAATGGCATGTTGCTGTTTATCCCAGGTGCCAGACCGCGTGGTTCATGAAGAGGAGGTGTATGAAGATGAAGACGATGAAAATGAGGAAGGCAACTGGAGGAATGACTACCCTGACGAGAGTGATGGAGATAGTGACAGAGAAGAGCGCTATGGTGGTATGTATTTATGGATGGATGTATTATTGAAGTCTAGGTGGGTCTGTATGTGGGCTCTGTCTTAACCCAACATTACCAAAAAAAAAGTATGTAGAGAAAATAACTGTTGCTCATTTCTTGAATGAGATCTACTGAATCTGACTGTTTAATTAAAACAAATCATTGCGAAGGCCCACGGTGGGTGATGACCAACAGCATTCTTTTGCCCAGTGCTCTGAATTTGGCCACTCAGTTTTGAGGTAGTGCGATATCCTTTGTTGAATATTTTTGATGAAGGTAGACTTGGATTAAAACAATGTTATGTTGTATATTTGCGTCACAAATAGTGAAAGTTGGTAAAGGCAAGTAACAGGACTCTGTTCTCCTAAAGGTGGGACGCACATTAGACTGGTGAGCTGATTGCTGAATGTGACAACAAATGCAACCAAGTTGGACTGGGTCTAGGGCTGGGCGATACGACCAAAATCTCATATCAGGATATAGGTCATTTCGTAACCCCATAACGATATACAGTGGAGATCAAACTTGGAGAACAAAGTATTCATATTTGATTCTGAAATACTGTTGTTTTTTATTGTTCAGAATTTGATAGAATATCCACTGTGGCTATCCCACTGCTGTACTAGCATGTGTTTTTAACCAACATAACCAAGGCAACCTTTATTTTGTGGAAAAAAGCAGTGAGCAGAATTAGAGAACACTAACCATTGTGTCAGAAGAGAAGATTTGTTTTGATGAGAACAATGTTTTCTTCTATAGGATTCAAAAATGAACAGGAAGTGTAGAGGCCACAGCTTTGAATGACTTCAGCACACCTGCGCCCACAGGACATAACTAGTTTCTCACACGGCTCTGGTTTGATCTTGATCCATTCTGACTCAGTCTCTTCCACAGTTCACTAACTGGAGTGGGTTTCGTAGACATTACTTTGCTGCTGAGGATTTCCCAGAGATTCTCTATGGTTTAGACCTGGATTTCATTGTTTCAATATTCTTAGCTTCAAGGAACTGCTTAACCCATTTTGCAGTGTGACAGGGGACATTGTCTTACATGAAAATTGAAGCCGAATGGGAGACAATTGCAGTGAAGGTATTGCATGTTGCCAAAGGAGGTTCACATAAACATTTGCAGTCACCCTGCCATGTAGCTATAGAAGAGGGCCAACTCCTGCTGCAGAAAACATCCCTCAAACCATGACACTTCCTCCTCCAAATGGAACTGACTTCTTTACACACTAGTGTTTTTTTGGCGGCCTGTTTTACTTTTAGTCTAGTCTAGTTTTAGTCAACTAAAAGTCTGAGCATTTTAGTCTAGTTTTAGTCAAAGAACGTTGTATATTAGTCTCTTTTTAGTAATACAATGATATTTAATCAATATAATAAAAGTACCTAGTAGTATTGACAAAACCAACATTTTCTTTTAGCCAAACCCATGCAGATACCTTTAGTTTACATGCATGTACGGGCCTAGAATAAGTAATCCAATTTATGTTGATGCCAAATTCAGTTCAGTGTGATTTGCTCTGTGAAATACAAAACTAGTGAAAGTATTTGGCCAACAAGGGGAAGTTTAGTGCACTTATAGAGTGAGACAGTGAGGTAGGAACTAAGCACGCACGCACGTTACTCACACACACGCTAGTCTCACACACACACACACGCTCACACACACGTTCTCAGCTCCAGTGGCTAACCCTAAAGCTAGCGGTAAAACCCGACACATTAACCGTAGCATCATGTCGCATGAGCTTTCTAAAACAGAAAGTATCGTTACGTTACGTCTTGACTTACCTAACTGTCATTATGCGATGCCCTGAGGTGTCTCTTAAGATCCGTGGTGTTTTTTCCTGTGATTTTGTGTCTGCATTTCTTTCTTTTTCCACAACACATTCCGTTTTGCTTTCCACGTCTATGTAATGAAAGTGTTTCTTCTTTTTCTCCCAAACACGACCCCCGGCTGGTGTCACACTTTGTTCTCATGTTTCTTTAGTTGTCGTTAACGCTTACCCTTACGCTAGTGCTAACGCTGACGTTAACGCTAACCCACAGCAGCGGCATCTTCAGAATCTAAATAATGCACGTGTGGGGATTGAGGAAGTGACATCGCCCAGACGCCAGACTGGGAGAGAAACTTCAAAATAATAATAACGTGACTCAACGAGACGAAACAACGTTATTTCGTCTAGTTTTCGTCAACGAATGAAGAGACATTTCGTCTCGTTTTTATTCGTCAACGAAATTGCAGTATATATTTAGTCTTAGTCATCGCCACATGCGCAGCATTTTCGCTTCGTCTCATCTAGTTTTCGTCACGTGATAAAGGTTCGTTGACGAAGATTTTTCGTCAGCATTTTCGTTGACGAAAGCAACACTATTACACACTTTGGGTTCAGTCTTTCCCCAGTCCTATGCCGAACATGTTTCCTATCAGACACAAATAAATTGAATGTCCTCTCATCACTGAAGTCACTCTGGACCAGTTCTCCTTTGTCCACACAACATGCTCCTCAGCAAAGACAAGTCTAGCCTTTTTATTCTTTCTGCTGAAGAGAGGTTTGGTCACTGCATGGTGGGCTTTCACTCCAAAAAGAGCCACTGTGACCACTTTGCCCTGTTCAGCACTGAACTGGCTAGCGGACGGTTTACGATACGTAACAAATGCTCATTTTGTTACGTATTGTAAGGATTGGCCTTTGAGGAATTGATGCGACCCCTCGATCTTGGAATGAACCACTCCTGCACTCCCCTAATAGATGTTTTTTTTCTTTCTTCATATGATACATCTGGTCCTATCCACAGCCCTAACTGGGTCTGATCCAGTCTGGGTCAGTTAGTGTTGACAGTGGGCAGATCAAATCATAGTGTTTGATATGTAAAGATTCTAATCTGAAGTCTTTAGATTTGGTTGGTCTTGGTTCATTTTAATTCAAAGAACTTTAATATTAGCAATATTATTAGGGATGGCAAAGATCCCTCATCTCCATTTCCCTCTGCAGGCTATACACTCCATGTTACCAACACGTGTGCTTTTTTTGTCTTTTCAGTGCAAATATACTCTAACTAGACAGTGCAATCTTCTGATCATTACCAATGTTTGCTTTGGTACAAGTACACCGGAGCGTTGGTGTTCTCACAGGACTTGCACAGTGGTCTACTGCTGGAGCTCCAGACGTTACAAACCATTCAGTGTGTCGTCTAGTGTATTAACTCAGTTGTTAGGTTCATCCTCCTTCCTGCAAGTTGTTCTAAACAATCTTTGTGTGGTTTTTTCCAGTTCTTGTAGGTTTTAGCTAGTCTTCTGCGCCAGCATTCACAAAACCTCTCTAGACTAAAAGTAGCTGCACATATACTTGACTAGTCAGTAGCCTATATTACCCTTTGTGTCATGTTCAATCAGTGACACTTGGTCTACGTTTGATTTTGATATCTTGAAAGTATTTCTTTTAAGAATTTGCCGACAGAAACCCAAAACAGCCAGTTTGATGTAACCTGACATCATCCATGGCAACAGGGTCAACCCCACCCTTTCTCTTAGTTCAACACTCCCCCCGGTTCCTCAGTAAAAGTCGGTCTCAGCAGCTTTGGAGCGGTTTTAAGAGGACACTCTTGGTGAGGAACTTTTAGTTCTCTGTAGTGGTACAATTTGTCCCGGTTTGTCCCGGGCTTTACTTGTTTTCATGTCTCCTCATTCTCCGTTCCATCTTTACTTGATCATGTGATATTTTCCGATCGAGTTCAAAACCTATAAACAAAACTGATTATCTGAAAACAGACGCTTTGTTTTTTTCTTTTCCCCCAAAGCGTGATCCAAATGGAGCATGAGCTGTAGACAGGAGTGCTCTATGAACAACCTCTCAAGTCTAAGACGCAGCCAAGACAAGACTTTACATTTCCATGACTCATTGATAAGTGATGGCACATTACCGTTTTGTGTCATTGTAGTACCACCGCCCTACCAACTGTCTGTCACTTCTCACAGTCCATTCTTGTCGATCATCGGCTGACTCTTGTCTCATGTCACGCAGGTTACTGGGAGGAGGAGCACTCGTACAGCCGGAGGAGCTGGGGCCGCTACCAGACGGAAGTGCTACATGAGCTCGGCTGTCACGGAGAAGACGACAATGAGGATGATGATGAGGATGGAGAAAAGTATAATTCGGATTGATCCATCCCTTAACCCACAGTTGTCAGTGGATCTTCCCAAATAACACTGTACTCTATAGTCATCTGTGTAGGTGAGATTGAAGGGGAAACACCAGAGTGACACTGAAGTATTTCAAGAAATCCCATCTTAATTAGCGTGTAGCGATTAATGTAGCACTCATCAGATTTGATGATGGTTTGGGAACGCCCTGTTCTCAAGTTAACACCAGTTAACGACACCCCTTCAAAAAAGTACAATTTTATATGCAAATGTCACCGAGTCACAATTCACCACTGATTGTTCAGAGTATTGCGTATTAGCCAAATATCAGTGAACAACTTTTTCTAAATCCACGCTTATCTCTCATACACAGATGATAATGGAGTAGGTGTTGTTGTCAAGAATCCAGTGTTTTGGGTTTTTCTTTTGTTTTTTTACCCTGGTGGAGTGAATTTGTGTGTGGGTGTTTGTTCAATGTGGATGTGTGTGCGTGTGTTTAAAAAGTTGCACATTAGTGTGATATGCCTTGTATGCTTTGTGCTGTTAACACTTCTGTACGTGAGACGTCTCGGGCTGCGTGTGGTTGCAATTTAGGGAGCATTTTGTGCATGGTAGTGTGTGCGTGTGTGTGTGTGTGTAGGTATAATTGTGTGTTAGATTTTTGCATAATGTGGAAGCGTGATGCATAGTTGTGGGTGTGCGAGTTTGAAGTTTTGAAGTTCAGATTGTTTCTCTCGGATGCTTGTTGAGTTTAATTTTTTGTAAATATGTAGATGTGTATAAAAAGAAAGCTTTCAAAATAAACTTTAAACATCTCAGTGTCAATTTGTCCTGCAAACTGTTACAAAAAAACATCTCATAATTAAAGATCAGATGGAAGTGTGCAGGCCAGTGATCCACGAATGAAGATACCTGACATGTTTCTTTGTTTTTTTCATGTGTTGACCTGATCTGATCTGAGGCAATGCAGTTATTTAACTGAGGTAGGCTCGGCATTGAGGCCAGCAATAATCATGTTCATCCTATAGGCAATGATAACCACATTGAATTTTGAGCCAAAAATATTCCCCATTGCTTGTTAAAATATATATTTGCTTTTGTAAAAGTATCCTGTTGAACAATAATCATGAAAACCCCCTGTCCTGAAAATATCATGACTTTTAGTATGTATGCAACTCTACCTGCGCCACGTAGTCTTGGTCACTGGGTAAACACTAGACGAGGTCGAGAAATCTCCTGAGCTATAGGACGTAAACACCATCATAAAGAAAATGGCAGCAAAGATATTGACCGGTGAGCTGCAGCGCTGGATCTTCAAGTAAGAAATGATGGGTGTCCACACATGGATTTAAGATAATGCAGATGTGGAGAAGTACTCTGTTTTATTTCATTAAAAGTACTAACTGTACAAACTGTTGACATCTTGCAGCACCACGTTTCCTATTGGTGTTGGACTTGACGCACACTTGTTTCACTAAAATGATGTGCTGTGGTGCCAGTGTGTTTCGCAGAAGAGTGAATACATGTGTTGATATGTGATGTGCAGATTTAGGCCGGACCCGCTCACTGGACCTTCTCAGGGGCAGAGCCATTTCTGCGGGCAGCCCTGCACATCTGCATAAAAATACATCTCTGGTGTACATTAGTGTAACCACAATAGAGTATTCAAATACTGCCATGAAATGTGGGCCACAAAAAACAAATATCCAAATCAATTGTATTTAAAAACATTATGGAGAACCACAGAACCAACGTCGATGTCATTTCCCTGTCAGATGTCATGATTGATTACATCTTATGTCAATCAAATATTTCTCTTTAAACATAAAATAGCTTATTTGGTTATGTTTTCAAAACCTAGACACATTTTGAGAAACTAAGAGGTTCCATTTAAGATTAAACTTTTCAAAAGTTAAACTTCCAGTCCATATGATCTTCGGTCCTGTGCACATTGACCTTGTCGTACAATATATTGCATTTAGTTCTTCTACATCATATTGGATCTACAGTAGATCAGCCAGTCAATTTTTGAATGTATTGCATTCATGGACTTTCATGTCTGTTTTATTATAAAGCAGGTTGAGGTGCTATGTTAATACTGTAAGAGTAAAAACACTCAATCCACAGAGAAATGCACACAGCCTGGATTTCAGGAACTGTGCCTTTAAACGAGCCGTGGAGGACTTCTGTAAAGTTGTGATGTCACAAATATATGCACACAACCTGGCATTCAACACTGTTTATTTCTTGGGTGAGCGCAGCATTGAAGAGCATGCTGACCCATCAGAGCAGACCGGGCTTTTTAAAGAGATGGGTGAATCAGAACCGTATCCAGTGCCAGCTTCCTACAGTGGTAGCCAGAGTGGATTCAGCAGTTAACTCACAACAGCCACTAAATGCAAAAAAAAACTATATTTAATTTCAACAACATATAACAATAATAATAATAATAGTTATATATATATATATATAATAATAATAGTTGTATATATATATATATAGAAAAATAAAAGTTAAAACAAACCTACCAGACAATAACACCAAAAAGCACATACAGGCAATACTATTAGATGGATGACTCAAAGTCACGTAGCAGCAGACAGTAAACATATCCTTCCCTTTTTTTACCCATTCGGGACAATCTATCATTTCTTTTAATTCTCATGTGACATTAAGCGCATTGACACGTACTGCACGCAAGATCTTCTACTTAAATATGTTAAATCCATATAACAATAATAAAAATATAATTGCATCATTATCAGGTCCCTGGGGTTATGTGCAGCACCTGTCGAATCTCACAGGAATGTAGTGTTTGAAAGGCGTACAATTACCTGTGGAACTAACAAGGCGATTCCTTTATAATACAGGTCATTAAATAGTGTGATGAAGTGAAATGAAGGAAAGATATCCGCGGTAACAGTATAACAGCACTTTCTATCCTTCTGTCTTTGTCTCGGAGTCTTTGAATGTCTTTGAAGTCCAGGATACGTCTGCAGGTGAATGCGGACAACATTTTCAGTGTCGTAAACAAGTCAGTGGAGTCTGAGAGCTTCAGCGTGGTGAACAGTACAGTAAAATCTGTTCCACCCCCCCCCCCCCACGGAAGACTCCATTGTCTGACTGTCCGCTGTTAGGATGTATGTCTTGGATGCTATTCACTTTTGTCCATGTCTGTCAGAACACAGTAGCAGGTGTACTGGGTGGAGAGAGTCAGAGAACCTGCAGGAAGAAACAACAACGTGTTAGCAGGTCAAGTCTACGAGGTTGGGAGAAGGTGAGGGGGCGGGGCTGATGGGGTGCTGGATGTGTGGCACACTCACGCAGCAGCTTGGTGATGATAGGCGGCCGTTTGGACTGTGGTAGATAGACACCCAGGAAGTAGACAGGCACCCCTGACAGGGCGATGGCGATGCCGATCAGGGAGTTGACGGTGTCGCTGTAGAGAGGAACTGCCACCAAGAAAACAGCACACAGACAGAACACCACCGGGTACAGCAGAGACAGCTGTACGGAGAGAAATCAGGAGGGAGAAACACAGGAAATGACTGTATTCATATACTGAATCTGCTTTAATCATGTGACTTTGCTGAAATTATTGTAATATCAATTTTGCCATCGTTTAGTTTTTGAAAGAATCAGCATAATATATATGTTTTAAAGAAGATCCTGGGCTCTATCTTGCACCTGGCCCAAAGCATGTCTCCCTCTGTGTTGTAATCCCAATTTCTCAGTTTGTTTTGACTATTTGGTTGCAAAACACCGTTATGTCACGTATTGGGATGGGAGCCATGTGGAGGCAATCCCAGCCCACTTTTTTCAGTATTTCAAGTACAGCAACTTAAATATTTTAATTGTTTCTCGCTGAGGGATCAAACGTCATATCTTGCCATCGGCTTTGGCAGTACAACTGTGATTAATAAAAAGGGGGAGGGGGGTTCTTGAGAATATCTTTATCTGGAAAAGGATAACCCCGCAGAAAAGATATTGGAACCACTGTGCAAAGGAATGAACAGTGTCTACGAGAAATGCAATTGTTTTATTGTGAAACAATGGCAATGGTCAGTTGGTCTACTTTGTTACTTCCTGTTCTGCACAGAATTAGCTTAGTCTGCTCCTCCTATTACCAAGACATGGAGAAATGGCAGAAAATGGATGAATGAAAGGAAGGATGCGTTGTATCGTGGTCTTACCTTGAGAGGTCGGGGTCTGTCAGGCTCCTTCCAGCGGAGGTAGATCTGTCCGGCGATAGACAGACCCATGAAGAACCAGTAGCTGAAGCTGTAGTAGTTGATGAGTTGAAAGACGTCCTCCACTGTCAGGTAGATCAGTGACATGACGCACTGGAGAGTGGACGGGGGAAGAACAGGAGATAAAAACAGTGAGTAGAAACAGTGTCTAAAGTTTAAAATGTGACCTAATGTAGATGCCATTTTCTTCACCTCTGAAAAGATCATCTTTCTTGAATAAATAAGGATCAGATTTATTGGCTTTTTTGGTTTGTTTGTTTTATTTCAGAATGGAAAAGAATTGAGTTAAAACAACGAAGGAGACTACAAAAAGAGAAGGCTCCTCCTTACAGTTAACTACCATTAAGTGGAAGTTTCCTGTACTTCCTCCGCTACAGTTTACATGTAAATGATGCATTGTCCTACATTGAAGATCAGAGCAGGGATCGGGGTGAACCTCTGTATGTGGATCATGGACAGAGCGTCTGGAAGGTGACCCTCACGAGAGCCCACGAAGAACAACCTGGACACCCCAAACATGAATTAAGACAGAGACGACAACGCCATACTAGTCTTAAACATAAGCTGTGCAAATTTTTAAAGCGTGTGTGTGTATGCGTGCGTGCATGCGTGTGTGTGTGTGTTACCTGGATGCAGCTATGATGGAGGCGTTGAGGCCTCCATAGCAGGACAGGGCCACAGCAATGGGGATGGTCCAGCCCATCACACCAAGAGTGTGATCTGCAAATGTCTGAACCACACACAGACGGGTCTAGCAACTTAACGGATCACCATCTCATCTGCTTATTAGTTAGTTTACTCACCACTGCCACTGCATCACTGGCCAGTATAGCACTGGCATCAAGAACAGCATAGTAGGCCACATTGGTGAGGATGTAGATGACGGTGACGATGGGCATGGAGATGGCTATGGCCAAGGGCAGGTTCCTGGAACAACAGGGCATTGGATCATTACCAGGCTGATTCAAGTATTCGGACCACCTCATTATTGTTCTGTTGCAGGACAGCAGGCGTGATTTTGCGGCACACGAGAGAGAGAGAAGTTACTATTATTAGGCTGTATGAATATTGTTTTTTGTATTGGATGGAGCCCATTTGCAGTGTCATTGGATGTAAATCTTTAAGTCGTTGTGTGCTTTATGAAATGATACTTGTAATGGCATTGACCCTATTCATTCTAATAAATATAATGAATGAATGAATGAATAGGCTAATATTGTAGTAAAAATTACATTTTAAGACTTACGAAGAGTGGATGAGGGAAGCAGACCCATAAGTTGAGACAAAACAACTCCATAGACCAGGGCTGCCCAACCCTGCTCCTAGAGGGCCACTGTCCTGCATGTTTTAGGTTTCTCTCTGCTCTCTTAGACTCAGGTGTGTTAGAGCAGGGAGAAACCTAAACCATGCAGGATAGTGGCCCTCTAGGAGCAGGATTGGGCAGCCCTGCCATAGTCTATGTATGTGAAAGATTAAATGTGTTTTTACTGAATGAATGCTTCTTAAAGGTCCCATATTATGTTAATTTTCAGGTTCATATATGTATTTTGGGTTTCTACTAGAACATGTTTACATGCTTTAATGTTCAAAAAGCACATTATTCTTCTCATACTATCTGAATGAGCCTGTGAATGTTCTCATTCGTCCAGGTCATCGTTATCCTCAAAGCAATACTGTCTGAATATACTGTCTGGATATATCTGTATTCCCCCTCTATTTGAGGGCCTGTCTCTTTAAGAGCCCTTCCTGAAAAAGCCCAGTCTGCTCTGATTGGTCATCTCTCTGCAGCAGCACTTTCTTCCTATATACTGTATAGTAGTGACATCACAACCGTACAGAAGTCCTGACGGCTCGTTTAAAGTCACAGTTTCTGAATACAGGCTGTGTGCATTTCTCTGTGGATGAAACATTTTTACTTTGACAGTATTTCTATAGCACCCCGACCTGCTTCATAATAAAAAAGGCATCTAAATCTCACTTTTTACAATGTGGGAGCTTTAACTTGTACTTTTTGTTGCTTCAGGAAACTTCAAACAGGGCCTTCTCCTTCAGTATGGGAGCGTAGTGAACTTCTGGCAGGTGCCACTGTTGTGTACCTTCACCGAAAGGCTCACTCACTCCTCTTTAATAACTTTCTACCAATTTCTGGAGAAAAGCATTTTTTAAATGTGCAACTGTAATTTCGGAAGGGTTGGTGAAAGCAGATGGTTGAAACATGTTGTTAATGTAAATAAATGAAATAAAAGAAATAAGCCTGATCATTGAAATGCAGGACATTTGCTATGATTTTTTGGAACATTTCTGGACGCAGGATAAACGTTCCAATTTCAGTACTGACCCAGTGTTGGGGCACACAAGGAAAAATTACCTTTCAGGGTTTTTTATCTCCTCTGTTACGAAGTTGAGGGTGTCCCAGCCGGAATAAGAGAAAAGGGCAGAGTAGAGCGCCAGCGCAATGTCACCAGGGTCTTTAGACGAGCCCTGAAAAGATGATTCAAAGTTGTTTGTGTAACCTAGGGAAGGAAAAATAATTAACAATGATCATGATACTGTGCATTAAAGGCCAGTCACAACTGTTGTTGATCAGTCATTTCACACGATTTCAAACTTTCTATAAAATCAGTCTAGTGTCAGCCATGGCAGTATATCACAAAATGTATCGCTGTATAAACTGTGCTTACTGGATGCTATCCATGTCCTTGAATTTTCCTTTAATTGTGTGAGCCAAGCAAAGGTTCGAGCCTATGGCACCTCATCAACAGTCATCATGGCTCATACTGTTGAGGAACATTTTGAAATAGACTGTATAAAAGGAATGGGCACAGCCACAGTGACGTCCCCACCATGGCAGTCAGCTTCTTTGTTCTTTGACACCAGACATGAACATGTTAGGACAAGCGCTGCACCAGTGTTGTTTGAATGCCGGTGCGCTAAACTAAATGCCAAAGAGGCAAATTCTGCCAATTTTCAACTGGTGGACATGCGCCATGTGGTGGCCTTTTGCCGGGGGCAGAGCGGGGAGCAGCAGGCACGGGTGCTGTTCATCTGTATGTACTGTACGGCTTCAGTGACACAGAGCTTGTTGAACATCCGCCAATTCTACATAAGTTACCCGCTAAAGTCAGTGTTAGGTAGCTAGCTTGGTTAGCATTGTGCAACCAAACACTGAATGAGACTTTTAAAAAAATGTAATAGTTACAGTTCATTTTCATCAACTGAAAACACGCTGTGAGGGTCAAAGTTCTAAGACTTTAACACAGACAATAACAGGAGCTCACAGCTATTTTTATTTTTACCAGGTATACCTCTATCCTGTCACTAAGCCCTAAAGCATACCCTGTTTTATCTTCCATTTGATTTGAAATCGGATCATAATTTACAAAATAAACGTCATGGTGTAATAAAGAAGACTTGAAACTAGCGATTGAGGCCATAAAGTAATTTGGAAAATGTTTACTAAGGTAATAAATGAAGTCAGAAGTAGGGCCATTTCCTCATTGACTTCTATACATTCAGACTTCTTTTTGGAGCCAGTGCAGTCGCCCCCTGCTGGACGTTAGAAAGAGTGAAGCTACGGCCATCTCTTTTATACAGTCGACAGAAAGGCGAGCACTATAGGGACACCACTCACCTTGGCACAGCTTGACGATGCCAGTAATGATGATGACGATGAGGGCTGCCACCTTGGCATAGGTAAAGATGTCCTGCACGCGGGTGCCCCACTTTACATAGGCTGAGTTGATTAGAGTCAGTAAGCCTGGCGAGGGAGGAAAGTGTAGGTATTCTTTGTGTTATGTACTCCTGCAGCGGCTAGACAGATATGAGTAAACAGCAGAAGGACACAAGAGTAGATCAGACATACTTACATATACAGGCTGCAGCAATGAGTCTGGATGCTACGTATGGTGGTTCACATGTTGGAAAGAGCGGCTGCACCAGGTAGTTTGCAAACGTAATGGCTATGACCGCCTGGCTGGTGGGCTCGATAATTAACAAAGATGTCCACAGGCGTATGAATGCAATGAATCCACCAAATGACTCCAGAATGTAAGCATAAGATGCCCCTGATTTTGTGATGGTGGTACCAAGCTCAGCATAGCAGAGGGCCCCCACCACAGAGAAAAGGCCCCCAATAGCCCAGATGACCAGCGACAGCCCGTAAGAGGCGCTGTAGATTAGCACACCCTTGGGGGAGACGAAGATGCCAGAGCCGATCATGTTTCCTACGATCAAGCTGACTCCATTGAGCAGAGAGATCTCCTTCTTAAGCTGCATGCTGACTTTGGGTGGCTCCGAAACATGGGAAGAGTGGCCAGCACTGCCGTTCAGCTTACTGGATTCTTCATGGTCCGCCATGGTGCCGTCGTCTCAGAGCCTTAACCAGCAGGAACTGAGGATCGGCTGTGGACACGACAGCGACCTCTGGAATAACCTGTCCAATAGTATCACAAGTACCAAGTTACTGATGGTAATGTAAAAGAGGAGTGTCTTGTGGCTGGTGTTTAATCTCCAATGTGTCTAACACTTCTGGCAGGGAAACAGAGAAGAGGTTTGGGATGAACAGATAACTCCAAGGGCAGTGAGAGCAGAAACATTTGCAGAGGTAGGGAGGAGGAGAAACCCACAGAGTGAGAAACGCTTGTTTAGGGTTGTTTAATGTACCATGATGCTGAAGGTGACTCAGTCGGGCCAGTGTGAATGCATCATCAACATCAACTAAATGACAACAATAAAAAAAACAGCGTAAAGTGTGAACAGAGAGAGCAATTTTCAGTGGCCACTAGGTTAAAATTAGGGATGCGCGATAATATCAGAAAGCTATTGGTATTGGTATTACTTTAAAATAAATTTCCGGGTGTCAGCTATCAAGACAATATAATAAACCGATAAATAAGTAGACTGCTGCTTCCTTGATTGAATCAGATGGAATGCCAGACAGTGCGAGGATTACGTGTGCAGCGCGAGGCAAGGTTTTCAGTAGGATGGATCTTGCTTGTTTTGTTTTAAAGCAATTGTCATGAATAAATATGGCATGTTTTACATAATGTAAGTTTCTTATTTTGAACAAGGAATGAATATTTCCTGATTCTAGGCTTTGTATTTCATGCCTGCATTTGCCGGTGCGTCGACACGATAAGAATATGCATAATAATATGTTATTCCACTTCAGAAGAGATTTGATGATCCCTGTAATTAAGTGTGGGATAAAACAGTATAGCAGTACAGTACAGTATCCTCTTCCATCACTTCCTTTGTGTCACATCCAAACCTAGTGCCTCATCTCCCCTGCAGGGTAAGGGATGGATCTACTCAACTCAACTCAACTCCTTCATTTAAGGGTCTTCCATGAGTATTGTAATGCAGCCTTTAAAACAAGGAAAAGACAGCACTTTGCTATTATGCTATCCAAAATCTAAGATGATATCAAGTCTTATATCACCGTATCAATATATTATTGATATACTGACCAGCCCTAGTACCTGGTACTTTTTTAGTACGGCCTCAGTCGAGTTTGCGGACTACTGATTGGTCAGAGAGAATCGTTGCTTGCGTGACACAGGGCATCGTGCGCATACCCAGCCAAGGTACTGTCAATAGTGATCACACATGGGCCCGATTTTTTAAAAATGGCAGCCTGCAAAACCACAGCGTACAGTACACTACACTAGAGCTGGCCAAACTCTTATGCAATCTGGCAATCACTATGAAATAACCACATTGTAAACACCCCCCACATTCACCTGTAGACATTTTTATATTGTTTTGCCCGTCATCATATTTCCCAACACTATTAGGCCATACAAGTGACAGAGTGCAGACCTTCCATTCAAAGTCTCAGTTTATGCCACAGCGGTTTCATGAGAAACAGAGAATCCCGCTTACACAGAGCAGGTGCTATCTGCATCGGAACACGAAATAGAGAAAAGGACCTGGGACCAGAAGTGAGTCGAGTCAAGTCCTGCAACCATCTTGCCCCCCTGTGATGTGTTCATCCGTCAGGAGAGCCCTGTGGGTCACACGCTGGCAGTCACAGATAGGTGAAAAGACATGAGCTCTGACATCATGACGTCTGTCTTTTCAATTCAATAACTCGAGCAAAATCATGAGTGACAAGCAACCATGTAACACTGTGCCGTTAGTCGATAAATTGATTAGTTATCAACTACTGAATTAATTTCCATTTTGATAATCAATTTATCGTTTTGTGTCATTGGATGGTCTCATTTTAGCTTCTCAAATGTGAATATTTTCTGGATTATTTCCTCCTCTATGACAGTAAGCTGAATCTCTTTGAGTTGTGAACAAAACACGACATTTGAGGAGGTCATCCTGGGCTCTGGGAAACACTGACCGACATTTTTTTTAACCTCTTTTTGACATTTAATAGACCAACCACCAAAAAAATGATTATGACAGATAATAAAATTCTACCTTATGTTAATATAGGGGCTAGATATTGTTAAATCGGTCTGAAGATGGCACAGTTTCAGAGAATGATCTGAACTACCTCTAGGCGGGGCTTGGAGAGAAGAAGTGACATATAGATGAGGAAAGAGCAGGTTAGAATAGCAGAGGGAGTGCTGCGTGAATGTACGTGTGGAATGTACAGTGACAGGACAATAACATGGCTATAAATGGGAGTGAAGGGTCAGTTTTCATGACTAGAAGGTGTCTCTGTGCATGTGGAGTGCATGCTTCAGTTCAAACATTAGGCATCTGTTCCACATGCTCACCACTTGTTTATCTCACGATAACACGCCGATCAATGGGTCAAACAACCGCGCTGCTGTTAACTCCAATCTCATTACTCAACAACAGACACTTTCCCACACACAGATCAACAAACAGAAGTATCATCAGCCCATGCCTCATTCAAACTAGGAGCTAAAGGTGTTGGCGGCGTGAGTCTTTATGTGCGTGTGTCAACCTGTGAAAAGTGTCGAGCTTTATACAGTCCTGAAGAAGACCTAACATAGGTGTGATGTACAGTAGACCATGTGATGCTTCTTCAGCCAGTGATATAACTAGAATTACATCGACGGAAGCATTAAAGGTTGAATATGGAGAATGAGCAGAACACCTCCATCTAGAGCAGCGGTGTCAAACTCCAATTCACAGTGGGCCAAATTTAAAAACTGGGACAAAGTTTCGGGCCAAAGTCAATATCTAAATAAAAAAAACTGCAGACTGCAAATGTGCATGTTTCCCCTTCTCTCCAGATATGTCATGTAATGTACCTTTTCAGTGCAGGTCCTTGTTCTTGTGGGAACCTTGATATGATCTTGCGGGCCAAATATAATTACATTGCGAGCCTGAGTTTGACACCCCTGATCTAGAGTCTCAAGATCCTAGTCGCAACAACAAAAAATAATTCCAGCAGTCGTGTTGCCAGGTTCGTTGCCGAGTGTGTCAAGTGATCAGCCTGCGCCATGTCAAGTGATGAATCCTACAGGATACGACTGATTTGGACTAATCAGTTTATTTACAGTATTTAACGTTAGCCAGTCTTCAACAGGAAGTTTTTCTTTGAGTGCTGTGTAATCCATTAGCTAGCTCTCAACTCAATATGATTTCTTGTTTCTGTTGCAACAACAGACAACCCTGGCAACCAGCAACGCCCAACGCTATTGGCTGCTACAATGGAAACAGAACGTGACAGAAAGTCATTATCAAACTCGTCAAAAAATGTTTTAAATATTAATTCAGACTAAATGTCTTTTTTTTAATGGAAAAGCAATACTTTCAATCCGTACCCCTCAAAACACCCCGTGGGTGTGTATATATATATCTTTTTTTTTTAAATATAGCTTTTAATAAAGATTCCACATACTCAACCTTTAATATTCAAAACAGTTATGCTTTTATGAGTCTGGTGCAATGTGGCAGGTGTAACTTTGAGGATCTAAAGAGTGCTGCAGGAATGAGTCCTAAAACCCGTCCCGTTAACACTGCATTCTGAACAGGAGAACCTTTTTCTACTTGAACACCACTGATAAAGTCGGCGCAAAGGGTTATTTTTGTACCCTTTTGTTACTTTACAATTTTTCTTAACAAAAAGGTACAAAAATAACTCTTTGCGCCATCTTTATCAGTTATCAAGGTTTGAGGACTCATTCCTGCAGTGAGTTAGCATGTTTGCACTCCCTCGTCTCAAAGTCAGCAGGATTGTTGAATGGGATTTTGCTTAGATTTACTACTTTTATCTGTTTTCTTTTATCATTGTAAACTGAATGTATTTGGGTTTTTGACTGTTGGACAGGACAGGCAAAACAAGCCTTTAGATCAGGGGTGTCAAAGTGATCCAGTAAAGGGCCGTGTGGCTGCAGGTTTTCATTCCAACCAAGCAAGAACACACCTGACTCGACTTACTCAATCACCTGAACTGTCTTCACACAGTTGATTTGTTGGACCAGGTGTGTTTTTGATTGGTTGGAATGAAAACCTGCAGCCACACGGCCCTTTACTGGATCACTTTGACACCCATGCTAGATTATGTAACTGTCTGCTTTTGGAAACTGTGACATTGTTCCCTAGCCTTGTTGCTTACAATTTATAGACAAAACCATATAATTGATTAATGGAGTTAAAAATTGGCACTTTGACTGATAATTAAGAAAATAATCATTAGTTCCAAGCCTGCTTACAATGGTCACTTTGTAGCTTTATTATTCTGAACTAGTACGAGCATGTGCAGCGTGCTTCTGTCTGAGACAACACAATCCTTATCATGCCTGGCTGTGAGCCATTTGCATGTTGTTTACAACTCCCAACTCACTCTGCGTAACCAGAGAAAATGAGTAGCTGCAGCCATGCAAACATGAAATCCAATCACCTTCTTCAGCACCTTCTCTTTAATCAAATCCGTGACAGATACAGGTGGGCCCCTCTTAGGTTACCTCGCTTGACTGCTATAATCCATGTCCAAACTTTATTTTCAAACAATGTAAATGCAATTTAGAAGAAAATAAAAACATCCAGTGAGACCTTTTTCAACTTTGATAACTGATGTTCTGTGTGCCATTTTAGGTAACAATTTAACTTTGTACCCCTGTCACATCATTTTCAGATTATTACTGTGATTAAAAATAACAAAAAACTATAGCATACATTTGATGGCAAGCATCATTGAGTCAAGTGTATGCTCGAAAACGACGCTAAAAAGGGTGATAAGCCATTACACCAAATCAAAGGGGGTAGTGATGAGTAGGCTAATCTCTGATGTGGTGACCTGAACCTCTTCTGGATTAGCTCATCCCAGTTTTGAGGCTATTATGTGTCGGTCGGGCTCAGATTATGTTACGTTTCTATTGGAAGACCCGTGTCTGTCACAGAATAACACGACGACGACAAAAACACCCTTTAACGGTACAAAGCATCCCGGGCCGGCGTTTTCTTACAAAAACTACCGGTATCAAGCAAAACTAAATGAATTCAACTCACTTCCGCTTACAACTTTCAAAATAAAATCTGCTGCAACTTTAATGGAAATACGCGCTTCTCTCTCAGACGCACATACTTTTACTGTATATGTCAAATCAACTTTATTAGTATACACCAACCCCATATATGTGACACATGGGGTCACGAGGGAAATGCCAGTTCAAAGGAAGAGCTGTGCGATAGCAAAACAAGGACAAAACATGTACTGACATTGTCCTTAAATATTCAAAAATGTCAAATACACACCCAATGAGCTCTTAATAACAATATTCGTACCACTTCTAACGTATTACAACATTAATAATAACATTAAATATGACATTACATTAAATGAACCGTTATCTTGTTCTTTGGTGTGCACAACATGGCACTAAAGCCTACCGGGACAGCCCAAAAGAAACATGTCTGTGTTCACCTCGCCTCAACAAAATGACACAGTCACCGCCTCAAAAATAAGAACAATGGAGCGATAAAGCACTCATTTTGCCTTCATTTTGAATGTGAAGTCGCTAACCTCCGGTAGTACCCCGGCTTTCTGCAGCTAGCTTTCCGCGAGTCCGAGCAGACGGGACTTCCCTTTTGTCCCGTTGTTGAAAGCATATACGTATATAGGTAGCTCTGTCTTCGGCGGATGCACAGACAGTGTCCCGTTTTGCCAGAAACTCTCCCTGCTCAGCGGCGACGGCACCGTGCTCTTTTCCCGGTCTTACCTGTGCTGCTCTGCCTCCTGCCTAGCGGTTTTGACAGCCAGCCAACACGGTGTCCATTAGAGCAAATGCATCAGCACCCGTAAACAACTGGCTGCTGCTGCTGCACCGTCATGTGACGCTGCTATAGGAGCAGCGACGTATGCGTCCATGTGTTAGCATTGTTTCCAGAACACAATTAGTATTACTGAGACACAATAACACCCTTTTGTGTAACTTAACTAAGACAAATATAGAAACTATATAAAGAGAACCATGAGGTGGTAAATTAAAGAACAACATGTAGTGTTGGTTCACTATAAGCACACTCAAAGTCAGCATTATTTAATTTAATTATCATATCATTGTTAATGGCTGGTTTCCCACTTTCATCATCAATTTATCCCCAATATATGGACACAAACAGTCCCATGGGATCACCATTAGGCCTGCCACAGTGTGTGAAGAACAGGCCTGTCATTAGAGCAGTCCTGCTAGGAGCATGGGGCAGAGGGGATGGGCCTTTTGAGCACTATGTGCTATTATCATGTTAGTGAAGTGTCAGGAATGGTGAAACAGAATCACACACAAACGCGCGCACACACACACACAAGCCACAAACTAGGGTTTTGCAGAGCCCAACACTCATACAACAATGTGCTGGCATGGGTACACAAAGTACAGAACCAGAGAGCAACGATATGCCAGGAGCTAGCCCCGGTCTCCCACCTTAGGGCAATATGTACCATGGCAATAAAAAAAGGGCAGTGGTAAACAATAAAGCAGGCTCTATAAAGAGGGAAAACAAAGGAGTATTAAAGTATTGTAAAAAGTGAGAGTAAATTGTCTTTTTTCATTATGAAACAGGCCGCGGTGCTATATAAATACCGTGAAAGTATCAAGACGCTCAATCCACAGACAAACGCACAGTTTTTTTAACACCACAGTGCCGTTACAGTCATCCCCTGGCTCCAATGACAATGCGGACACGCTGAGATTGAGGAGAAATGCTGACCAATCAGCGCAAATACTGTTTTTTGAACATTAAAGCAAATGTGCTTTAAATATGAACCTGGAAATAAGAATTATATGGGACCTTTAATGTATATTCTAAGTTAAAATGTCCATTTCTTTGTCAAAATTCCATTATGGTCCTTGATGTAAAGAGAGCAGAGATGCAGGATTCCAGGTTAGGTGACATATGGCCAACAAACCAATAGAACTGATAAGCAAAATGTTCGGGAAAGTGCCCAGTGACAGCCACGGCAGCTGCCACACAGAAAATAGTGCCACCTGCAGACAAAGAAACACTACACCAGTGAGCACCTATTAGTACTGTACAACACAATGTACTTATGTTTAACGGTGCACCTCTGAGTCTGGTTTGAGGCCATCTTTATCACACTTTGACCTGGCATGTCTGTATTGGGTGACAGTTTAGATAAACATCATGTAAGAGGGTAAAAAAGGCAGTTGTTTTTCTGGTGAGTTTAGTGAGCTTCGAACACTGAGTATCATGATCCTGGGGGAAAGAAAAGTTTTGAACACATGAGCAGAGACACTGAGCACGTCCATGACAAACAGGCAGCGCGTTTTGTTATGTACGTGAAGAGAAGAACACTAAAACCTCCAGGGAGGAAACACACAGGCGCAGATAAGGAGGGACGGATGAGCAGGGAAACAGCAAGCCTCCAATGCGCTTACTGCTGCACATTGACTTTTAGACAAACACACAGACATTAGGTCCTTTTCACAAAATGTTCTTTTTTTTATTAATACTATATATACATCAACAAAAACTGAACTGTATACAATCATTTGGGGGACATACAATGTTACTTTAGAAAACAAAAAAGTGCAAATATCACAGTATCTAAAATTCACTTGTGGGTTTTGCTGGACAAGATACAAAAGTCATATTCAGTCAAATTATATATACACAAATAAAACGTATTTTGAAGATGAAGTCCAGGGCCCGCGTTCACAAAACATTTGAACTTATTAGAGCAGGACTCTAAAAAACCGCTTCACAAAGCTGCTGAGACAAACTTTTACCAAGGAACCAGGGGAAGTGTTAAGCTAAGAGAAGGGGCGGGGTTGACCCTGTTGCTATGGATGATGTCATGTTTCATTAAACCCTGATTGGCTGTCTTGGGTCTTGGGCTGTTTTGGGTCTCTGTTGGTGAATTCTTGATAAAAAATACTGTTCGAGTTGTTTTTTACCGTATCCAAATAAGTATTTTAAAATAAAAGGAAGGCTAAGAGTCACTGATTTACCATGAAATAAAGAGGAATATAGGCCACGGATGTGCAGCCTCCTAATGATCAGATGAGTGAGAGGTGCAAACAACAACATATTTGACTTCTTCCCAAACTTGTGCATGAAAGGAAGGACATTATTAAAATAAAATTCTTTATGAACCAAATTGTTTTTTCAATGTTTTCTTTTAAAAACGGATTTTAATCTGTTCTATTTTAACGCCTTTGTGAACGTAACGTAGATTTTTCAAAAAGGGCTCTTTAATTAAATATTATTATAATCTATTATAAAACATTCAGCTTTTATTTTACAATCCACATATCCTGTATGAAATGTCTTCTATTATGCACATTACAACAATACAAAAGACAACTCACTGTGGTTCTATAAATACATGTTTTTAAAAGGTGGAAAATCTAAAGTGCTAAAAAGACCTAAAAAAAATTAGCTATAAAGCAAATGGCGCACAGTAGAAACAAACAGAAAGCTTATCTAAGGTTCAAAGAGAGCTTCATTAAAAAATAATATATTTTTGCTTTGCAGAAATCATAATGTAAATTACAGCACAGTAACTGGCAATCATTTAACATGCCCATGTGTTCCTGTCTGGAAATAAAGCTTAACTTTATATTCGGTTTACAATTCATGATCTCTTTTAAATTCTTTCCCTTCTATAACTAGACACAGTCTAGGTATTTGACAAATATAGGCTCCAGGCCTGTATTATGAGTTCCTGAGTAATGTTATTAGTTCTTTTCCAGTGTCCCACAGAAGATGAAAGTACTTTTTTTTTTTTTTAACTGAAAATCAATTATTCAAATACACCCAGTTGATTATATGAAGCTAATCTTCATCCATGTTCAATCTGTAGCTCTAATTAAACTTAAATCATTGATTAAAAAACTGATCCAGAAACTGGTAACTCTTCACCTCATGAAATGAAGTGAAATGAGACCCAATTTACAGCCACAACAATGACTGATAAAGTAGATTTAAGTTGATAAGCTGGTGCTCCTGTAAGGGGACATCTGTGAATTTTACAGTGTGCTTGTGTTTACCAACACATCTGGTCTGTGATGTTTAAACCAGAGAATACCAGAAGAACGAGATGAGCAAGACGTATGGAGAACTCGCGCACTGCTTTTTGGAGTCGCTCTTCAGTTGTGGGATGTCGCTCTGCTCAGATTTTACAGTCAGTGGTAGAACCTCCTTCTCCATTTTGCATTTACTTTGATAAGAAGACTGTGTTTTTACATAAAAAGCAGCTGCAGCTTTCCATCTAACTCTTCTCCTGGGCCTGTAACATGTGTTGCCTGGTAGACCCGGTGCTGGTGCTGCCTAGAGCTGAGCCGCCAGCCTGTTTCCGCATCCAGTCCAGCATATAGAACCGCAGCATCAGGAGGAAACCTGGGAGAACAGAACAGAACCAAGGTTCAGTTTTTCAGGATCCCTGTGCCAAAATCCTGTGCAATAAGTGAAAGGTAGAGACAAATTCAAGGTAGGTTTTGGCAGGTCTCAAATACACATTTACTTGAGTGAGTCTAACTTAAAACAAGACAAACAATCTTACAGTGGGAAAAAACTCCACCTGTTTCCAAGACTAATTTAAGGTTGAATGTATTTTCTCAAATCTAAATGAAGAATCTGCTCTACTGGCTTCCTTAGCTGTCACAGGATGTTGGTACGTGTATCCCAACATTTTCAAGAACTGCTTTAGAGTTGTGCTCTATTGATAAGGAACACGATTGTCTTCCAGTAATCCTTGGTTTCAGTCCTGAGTGAGTCAATTAATAGCCAAGTCGGTTGTAGCTTCTCACTTAAGAATTTAGTCGTGTCATTGAACTAAGTTTACAAGACTTAACATGAAACAAAATGAATTATCATTAAGAGTAAACTGCCTCAGCCATATAGACTCAATACAGTACACATCTGCTATCTGCTAGCTACTCACAAGTGTATATGTATATCAGTGCAGAAGAGGTTTTTGCTACTGCTTTGATCAGATTTACTTTTGATTAGAGGTATGCTAAAGCAGTTTCCCTGCAATAAACAATCAGCGTTTCTGTGGGACTCAAGCTGCCCTTATTCAAATCTGCTTTTCTAATCTATTTTTTATGAAAGAAAGAATGTAATGTTTGATCTCTGTGTCTGTGAAGATATAGTTTAAAGATATAATTCAACATTTCTGGAAATACACTTATACGGTTTCCTCTAGATGAGAAGATCCATACCACTAAATCCATCCATATCAGTCCCTTTCAGCTAAAGCTACCACTCGTCCAAGAAACAGTCCCACACATGACCACAACTTGTAATATTTACACTTTGGATTTTATATGGCTTAAACAAACAAATTATAATGTGTGACCTTCAGAGGTGACGGCAGGTAGATTTTGTTACCTTTGGAAAGAACAACACTAGTTGTCTCCCCTTCTTCCAGGCTTAATGCCAGAGAGTGGTCACAACTTTTAATTTCAAGCTTTTGTACATAAAGTTGGCTCATAACATCCACCTTGTATAACATTTTAACAGAACAATTGTAGCGTCATTAAACTGCAAATATTCTGTTACTGAACTACCAATGTGCAGCAAAAATGGGGTTAATAAGTTTGGGTTTCGGACCTGAATCAACAATAAGCGTCCTGCATGAGAGAGGAAACAGCTTTTCTCCTGATAGGCACCAGTAACAGAAGGCCTTGATTAACCATGGCCATTGTCTCAGTCCCACACTGATACAATGGACCACTGGCTCCAGTACAGTCACCAATCTCTGAGCCAACAAATGCCCTTGACTATATATAGTTAAACCTTCTGTGAAGCCTGTTATGTAATTATATAATATGTAGCTTGTTGTGTTTTTTTCCCCTCTTTTGGATCAGTATATTTGCATGGCTGACAGCAATGCCGTTTAAAGTCTGGTGATACTGTAGAATGAGGGAAAATATATGTTTCTCTTAGGTTGTGATACTTCTGTGGTATTGGCTCTTATAAATGAAGAAAAAATAATAATCAGTCCACACAAGATGACTGAAGCTGATAGCCAAGCTAGGCATGCTATGCAAAGCTGAGTGGATCAACAAAATATGAATCTAATGTTTTTAGCTGGCACCGTACACTGCAAACACAGACCTTGAAAAGAGTTAAGGATGCAGGAGAGGAAGAGAACAAAGTCAGAGAGGGGTCCAAAGTCCAGGAAGGTCAGACCCCACGTTGTCCCAAAGAGGCAGCTGAGGCCCCAGATGCTGAGAAAAGCCACACGGTTCTGCCTCCATTCATCCCTGGTGCGGATCTGCCTGTAGACCAGGAAGAGCATCACAACGCCGGAGGACACCAGGATGGCCATGACTGTCATATTGGTGAAATAGTGGGCCAACAAGGCCTTGTGGGTCGCTTTCATCCAGCACCTGGAAAAATCAAATGCACTCAGAGAGGGAAAAGCAAATATTCCTACAGGGGATGAATAAAATAGCAGAATAATTGTTCAAATCAATTTTGTTGTTTTCTAAAACAGACATTCCGCCATACTGTTAAAACATGAGCTGTGTGACTTTGTGATTTACTGTGTTTGCTTTTACTAATACACTATCCAGGTTCTACTGCATATGTTTCTCCATGGCAAATATGGCCAAATAATCTTGCTTACATCAGATAAGGATTGGAGATGTCATCGCTTGGCACTAACTCTCTCAGTCCATAAATGTCACCTACTGCAGCCAGGATGATTATAGGAACAGCTGGGAGAACTGGAAAATGCAACATACATTAATATGATGTTTACCTCGATGTGCCATGAAGTACAGTTTTAGGAATATTACTTCACAAACTCACTGAAGCCGACCAGGTTCCATACATAGGGCTTCGGAGAGGGGCTGAAAACCATGTAGACCAACCAGAAGGTGTGGAAAACTTCTATGCCCATCCAGGTGAAGGAGCTGAGTAGGGTGTAATGGAGGCCGGCCCCCACCCAGACGCACACGCTCTCCCCTCCCACATTGGCAAGGACCCCAGTGAAGAAGAAAAGCAGATTGAGGAGGGCGAGAGACACAGATAAGCCCAAGTGGATGGGTATGGACTGCTCCTTAGATCGGCTGCTGGAGAGAGTGGAATGGAAATAAGTAGGTTATTCAATGGTTAATAGTTAGTTATCTTTTTATAAACTGCATGAGCCCTTTCTAAGTAGTATTACCCCTTTCTGCAGAGAAAAATGATGAGAGCAACACAGCTGATGAAAGACACAGCACAGCCCAGAGATGTAATGGCGGTTAGGGCCAGCAGGTGGCGCACTGGGCGAGGTTCCATTTGCTGTCAGGAGACAAGCAATGAGCAGAGCAGAAAGGCCTTCATACACCAAAATATGAGTGTATATGTCTGTATGTGTGTATAATCATTCATACATGTTGATTTTTCTAAGTCCTAAATGTTAATAATTCTAGGTACATAGGATTGTTTTGCTTCTTGTGTAAATCAAAATAGCAGTGTCTCGTCTGCATGTCTCACCACTAGAATAGTGAAGTAAGTCAGATGGTTACAGAGGCACTCTGTGTGTCTTGAACCTATCTGTTGAGTCTTGCATCCATCCACCAACCAATTGACCTGCAAAGGATCTGCACAAAGGAAATACAGAAATAAAAATCCTAAAAGTCATGTATAGGAGCTACAGTAAATAATTGAATGGATATTATTTATAAGGTTGGTTCTAAAGGGCTCCGACCTTTCCTGGTGTCCCATGAAACACATGTCCTTGAATGCATTTTCTGAAAGAAAGAGAAAGAGAGAGATGTTATCAATTTCCATTAGGATGCTGCAAATTTCTATTCATATTAATAACGTTTTAAGATACTTATATGAAACCACTACTACTGCTGCCGTGAATGGTTAGTTAGTTTGTGTTACTGTGCAAAAACTTAAGCAGAGCTGTTTGACACCAAGATACCAATTGATAGTTGTTGTTTTTTTCTTATAGGTGACTAAAATATGTTTAGCTGCTTCCCCCATCCACAGCAGTACATTGCTTTGCTTCTGTGCCTGTGCTCCTGCCTGCAAACTGGGAGTGAGCTGACCGCCATCTACTGTAGGTAACCCAATGACCATGGATAAGTACCTCATACAACTACATTCCAAAAAATAATTCTTTCGTACATGCAAAATCTGTTTGCTGTGTGTCATACATCACCACAGACAGTTTAAGTCACAGTGTAATAATGATACAGATGAGGTACGACACTAAACGGTGGGTTTATGTGCATGTGTGCATTGCAGAGAGGAAGCAACAGACTCTCCTTAGTGTACAAATAGCACCATCTGTTTTTTTGCAAGATGTAAGGTAAGAAAAGAAACCTTCAAGTGGTTTCTGTGTGTTCTGTGTGTTCAAAAAGGTAGATAGCTTGAAGCAGACGTCACGGAACAGAAAAGGAGCGTCTTGGTTGCACATGCAGCAAACCCACATTTGAGAGGTTTGTGAGAAATACAGCAAACTCTACTGTTCGTAAAAGCAGCATGTATCTTTGGCCACCAATAAACAGTGAGCAAGAGCAAGTGAGCAAGACAACACACTCCCAAATACGGTTCAACTTAATAATTAAATGTACTCAATTCACTGTATCCATCAAATACTTGAGTTTATTGAATTGAATTTTGGATTGGTGATTTTTTCCAGTGTTCACCGGACTCCACTGCTGTGTTTTTAAAATAATTTTTAAACATTTTGAAAAGATAGATTTAGACAATATGATGTGGACACTGATCACACCGGTACAGGCAAAAGGGCACAAAAACACACAGACTTACAGGTATGGCATCGTGGTGGAAGCCAATTCTAATTGGCTCAGAGAGATCAATGATAACCTCGTTCTCCACAGTGATTTCCACCACATCATCAAGAATCCTGAACTCCCTGGGACCCTCCTGGAACACACACACACACACACACACACACACACACACACACACACACACACACACACACACACACACACACACACACACACACACACACACACACACACACACACACACACACACACACACACACACACACACACACACACACACACACACACACACACACACACACACACACACACACACACACACACACACACACACACACACACACACAATGTTTACACAGAAGAACTCAAGTATTTCAGTGTTGATGTCATGTCAATAGAATTGGTGTATTATTTCAAACTCTTGGCTTGATTTAAGAAAATGGCAGACAGGCAGGTGTGTGGAGTCATGCGGACATCTCTTCTCAGCTGCCTGTTGACTGAGGGTGAACAGACTTACCTGGAAGAGGGAGTTGTTTTTGAAGAAAGTGAGGACTACTTTGCTAGTCCCTTTTGCTGCTTGTTTTAGAGCTGCAGGGAGATGGACGGCGGTAGTGGACTCTACAGATACACCTTTAGTGGCCTGGAAAAAAATAATATACACAGAGAAACGTCCACTGCACAGTTAGAGACAGCATACCACGGTTTGGGTCAATTCACTTTCATGTCTATACAAACTGCTATCCATAAAGCAGCTAATCCCAGAGTATCAATAATTCATTACACCATTACGTACAGGATGTAGGAACAATGTCAATAAGATAAAATGTTCTCACTTTTTCACATCGCCATAACATTTACACAAATCAATGGCACGACTTGAACCCCCAGCTGCTTGTGAGTGATTGTACATCACAACCCATGCTGTACAGAGCTGTAATAAGTATAGCAGCATGTGGATTGCTGGGTACTTACACAAATGGCCCTATTTTAAGAAAGTTTAGAGGAGCTTTCAAAAGCCCTCCTGTACTTGTCAGTAAAATGCTGCCACCATTCACTTTGATGTGGTCAACCTCTCACCTATTTTCTCCACTAAATCACCACCGCCCTCGACTTGAATGAAAATGTTAACACAGTTACTCATTCACTGGGTTACAAACCTGCTATAAAGTAAGCCCATGATTAAAAATGGACGTACACAGTCACAGGAGTGAAGCGGCCTACTCAGTTATATTGTGGAGAGACAAGTCAATGCAATGGTTTCCAATGCCTTCTGTCCACTGCCAGGAGGGAAACAGACTTTGAGTGAATAAATTAATGAGTTATGCAAGTTAATTTCTGAATTAACGAGTTACTCTGAATGTGAACAGAGAGGCTAAATCCTTAATTGTCCATCTAACCAGTGATGCTTTCTTTCTATCCATTGCTGCCGCTAAAGGAGAATCTCATAACTTCTCATTTCCTCTTTGTAGCAGCTATTGCTACCTCTGTTAGACTTAATTTAACTAGCTACATGATTAGCATTACGTTGTCAACTTACTGAATAAGAACTCATTATTATGAATGATTGATCAATGATAAAACTAACTTTTTATTCGATGATTCCAGCAAAACATGCATAAGAGCATAAACAATTGATGTATTTCAGTTTCCGTTTGTGTCTCTGAGAAAATGCGCTTCATTTGTGAATATGCAGCTAAAACGTAGCGAAGACGGAACCAGTGTGGTTACAATCTTGCTGATGTGGCCTGTGTAGCCTACAGTGTGGAATAACACATAACCTGAGACAATTCAGGTTCAACTTTCACACCACCATGGACGAGAAGTCCTCACTGTTCTTTGAAACAGAAAAATTTGAGCATCTACTATTCCAAAACAACTGAGAATACTTGTCTTTTCTGTAAGTCTTACAGGCGATGTGACGTTGTAGCCTCTGAAATCCTCCTTCATCTCCACCTCAGAGCTGCGAGCGCAGGGATGCTCAATAGCCCTGGAGACACACATCAACACACACCACCATGATATTGAGTTAAGAATAGTGGTTTCAGATGGTCTTTTCAAAGAGGCAAGGTTATTTCTTTCACCCTCTATCCCAACATAGTATAATGTTTAGCTTCCTGTCTGTAGTTAAAGCTCCCTTGATTACATAAAGCTTCACAACAGTGGACTTGGCAATTAAGACAAAGTCACATGAAAAAGGATGTTATCAAAACCACTGTAGTGCTACTTTGACAGTAAATGTGATGGCGCATTTGAGAAAAAAGAAAGAGGAAATTACATGTTGACTTGGGTGGATCCCTGGCTCTCTTGATCACATAATGCTCCTGCAAAAAAAACAAAAACACAGTTTTAAATTTCACATGTAAAACTGTCAGACCGAAGTCTACTTGTGTCATTTTTGGAGTTTTTTATGAAGTTTTAAGTCTTTAGGTTTTAAAGGTAATCCATTGATCCTTACAAACATGTGACTGAACAAAGGGATAATAATAATAATAATACAGAAATTATTTTTGTCAATTTAGAGATAACATTTATTCCTCCTTACTGCAGTCGATGGACTGTCCACTGAACGTGTAGGCCGTCAGTATTTTCTGTGTGATGAAATCGGTTTTGACCGTTCCATTCATGATGCCAAAGCGTGCTTGAGGTGTGTTGGCACCATGAGACAAATCGGTGCAGCATAAGCCCTTCATGCTGGCAGGCCAGCAAAGAGTAAGGTTCTTCCCTCTGACCTGTACAACAAAAAGAACAACTGATGAGTCTTTGCCATCCTCTCCGATTGGCTTTGAAAAGGCAAAAAAAATGCACTTCTCTAAAAATGACTGGTTAAAAATCTGGGTTAAATTAATGTTTAGATGTTTCACTGCAAGGATATGAGTCAACAAATCCCCCCTTTTCCTGATTTACCTGAAGCTTTAACTGGTCCAGCAATGGCTCCCAGTACAGACAGAATTGAGTGTCCTCCTCTGAAGCCAGTCCCAGCTGCTCGAGGGGAATCACTTTTGACCGCCTACACTGAGCGGTGATCTCCCCATCGATGGACAGAGAGCTCTGATTAGCTGAGATTGAGATGCCGTTACAGCCTGTGGAGAGGTTGACGTTCAGGCTCAAGGAGCCCTTGCCATGGCGCCAGACGCCACAAAACTTTAAGTCCAGGTCATTTTCACCTGAACCTGAAGGAGACAAAAGTACGCACACATTAACAAAAGGCGGCTTGACGTTTGGTGTCTCTTTACAATGTACGCAAAATAGATAGAGTTGTGAATGCAATATTGAAACCCTTGATGTTTACACACACAAAAAGTGATCTCTTCCAGTTCTGATTTAGTGTTATTTTTCTAAATTATTTTTACAAACCTTTCAATATTATATGGGCTTAAATAAAGGTCAAAAGATTTTAGAATTGTGAAATGTTATTTAGTTCAGTAGCCCTGTCTTCCCCCGATGGCATGCAGTGAGTTACCAAAATGCCTCAGGTAAGAAATTCAGTAAAATGCATATAATTTCACTTATTCAACGTGTGTTCAAGATAATGTGAGCATGTGAAGCACTGATGGTGGTGGGGAGTCTCACAGTCGGCTTTCTGCATTGAGAGGTTTAAAAGGGGTGTTTAACAACAACACATAGCCCTCTCAATGATTTCTGGACATCATTTCACAACTTCAAGATCTCATTGACCCTAACTGGAGCCCATGTACAGTACACTGCCTTGCTTCAAGATACTGACTCTCACACAGTTCTCAGTACAAGTAAAACTGCACTGGTGGCCTTTTCCTCATGTCGACAGAATATTGTCATATTGTGTTAGGATGCACTTTAGGTCATTAACTGCAATGTTTGATGATAAATGTATGTTATCAATGATAACACACATTTATCATCAAACAATGTGTTTATCATGTGTGCCATAACAGTGTTACTTACATGTACATTCAGAGAGGTTATAGCAGTTGCAGTGTTTTGTTCACAAACATGCCACATGTATGCAGCAAATACTGAAAAATCCGCTCATCTTCTCCACAGAGGAGACATGTGGTGTCTGTTTGAAGTTTCTAGCATATGTTGTATTTCATTGTATCTTCTTCAAGACAACACAGACCACATACTGTACAGGAACAGGCACAGTGGATAACACAGTTGTATGAGGCTAAATATAAAGGTGTTGTTTTCCAGTGTGGTTAACTTACCTGTAGAGAGGAGGAAGATCAAGATGAACACAACCCTCAGATTATCGGTCAATCGGGGCTCCATTGGTAAAAGCTGCTGTTGGGACACAAGACAGAGAAATGCAGCTGTAAAAGAGGAACACATCTATGGTTCATTTCTGCATAGGCAGGGAGAGCAGTCCGTCAGCAGATTAGAAAAACCCCGCAACGAAACTCGTGAAGCGAAGGATGAAATTAGAAAGCAATGAAACGCAAGCATATCTCTTACATTCTTTCTATGTGCAAACTTACATCCTATGTAAAACAAAACGTGTGTTTCTGGAGGCAGCACAGGTCTGACATAACACGATTTTTAATTCTATTCTTATCCAGACGCCTGCTTTCTTATCTATACTCTCTTATCAATGAATACAAATGAGTTCATGTTCAAAATACACACAGGGCGCTTTCTGTGCTCTTATCAATGGAAACAGCCTTTCCCTTAAACTGGCACACACACACACACACACACACACACACACACACACGCACACACACACCAAATGCAGTCTTTCCATCACCCTGGAGCAGCAAGTGGATTTTTGTTGTTGCAAGAAAAAATGTCACATAGCTTGACTGTTTCCATAATAATAATAATACACTGCAGACATTACAGTCTTTCGAGTAAAAGATAATACAATATACATTTCCCTGAAAAAGCACACCAATTTACATCACACTACACTTACTGAGAATCGTGTGTGTTACCAGACTGGATGAGTCAATTAACCACACACACAGGCACACACTTTTCTGTCATTTTCAATTTCTAAAAAATGTACCAACTCATTCCAGACAGACACAACAAATAAAAACTGCTGCAATAGTTACTTTGAAGCTGTCAAGTAAAAACAAGTACAAATACTTCGCTACCTTACTTAAGTAGACATTTTGGGTGTCTATACTTTATTGGAGTAATTGTTTTTCAGATGACTTTTTACTTCTACTCGTTACATTTTCACGCAATTACCTGTACTTTCTTCTACTTACATTTAAAAAAATAGTGTCGTTAATAGGGATGGGTACCAAAACCCGGTTTTAAATTTGCCCCGGGGCAAGATTTTGAAATACCATAAATACTTTTACATTTATACTTTAAGTAGTTTTGAAACAAGTACTTTTACATTTTACTTGAGTAAAAACCTTGAGTTGATACTTCTACAGAAGTCTTTTTAAACCCTAGTATCTATACCTCTACTGGAGTAAAGCATTTGAATACTTTTGACACCTCTGCTGTACAGTGTGCAAGCGTGACAGTGAGTGTTGATTTTAAAGGGGAAATAGAGCAGTTGCTGTTGTCCTCACCGTCACAAGACACAGACAACCACAGATAGAGCAGAAAGGCGACAATGGAAAGAGAAAGACAGATAAAAAGAAACAGAGAAGAATATCAAGCTGCAGAGCCGGGGGGGGGGGGGGTGCTATTTATAACTATGATCCCTGAAACACACACACCTGATACTGGAGACGGACCTGAACCTCGGGCAACCACTCAGAGACGGGCTGATAAATGTCTAAGCACTGCAGAGCACTATCTCAACAGTGTCAGTCACTGGAATTGACTACTGTAATCAAACTGATCCAAGCACAAGTGTAATGTGCTGCTTGAAAGTTAGCAGTGCTAACATCGATCACCCGGCTGGATTCATGTAGCATGCTAATTGCACTGCGACTAGCAATCTTTCAACAAGGCAAAGCAAAAGGCTCCCTGTGGAACTCAAGATCAGCTTCAGTATAACTGCATAATGGTTGTATTCTGAGCTTTTTACTGAAAAAACTGCCTTGACCTCCTTTTTTTTCTTTTGTGCTTAAAATCAAATGGTTTGAAGGGTGGACAGAAGTGAAGTCACTGTTTTTTGGAGCAGAAAGTGCAGAAATATTCAAAATGTATAAAACAGACCTACCCTTTGTCCCAGCTAGTGTTAGCATTTACCAGTCAGACTCACAACCTGGCATTACCCACGGTTGCCTAATCAAACATTTATCAATCAAACGTACAGTATATGAACAAATATGCCTTTCTTAAATACACTTTTATGGCTTTAAGTTCGTAATATTGCAACTTTAAGGGCCATAGGCTCAATCACCAGTACCTCATTCTGCCATAAATAGTGACTGGAAAGACTGTTATTAAATGTCGAAAGGTCGAAAGGTTTGCACAAAAAATATTTGATGCATTTATATTTTAGTCTCCAAAATATGTTTAAAATATGTTGCTCTGTGGTCATGACCATGACGCCTCGTCTTCTTTGTGATGAATTTATGTCACACATTTTGATCATGCAGCTTTGACAGCAGGCTTACATTAACATCTTTTAGCTCTGACTTTTTGGAAAAGGCTGATGCTGTTTCACTGTTGAGCCTGTTTAAGCCACAATGAGATAGAAATAATACTTGGAAGTATGCAGCAAACAAGTGCATACTAAGCTTTCACATTATATAAATTTTGTTTAACTTTGATGTGTATTGATCTGCTGCACTGACCAACTTCAACTGAAATAGTGCATATTTATAGTTTGATATTTTACATGAAAACCTATTCATTACAGTACAATAAAGTGTGTAGCTGAAACAAAGAGTTCAGAAATATGACATATATTCAGAGGAAGGAGAGTCTTAACTGATAAGTAATTCTAGTCTAATTTAATATACATACTATGTTATATGCTGTAATATATTACTCAACAAATGAAAGAGGAAATAAACTAGTATCAACATGACTGCTTTTAGTTCAGTTAAAGCGCACAAAGATCGTGTGAAACCGCAACCTCGTATATTTAACACGGCATCACTTGGCTGCTTTGTGGTTTTGACACTTCCCTTTTGATAACTCAACAATAACAGAATGTGTGACTTTACAGTGGTTTTATGATGGAACTAATATGTATAACTAGGGATGCTCGATATTGGCTTTTCTGCCGATATCCGATATTCCGATATTCCGATATTGTCCAACCCTTAATTTCCGATACCGATATCACCCGATACCGATATCACCCGATACCGATATCACCTGATACCGATATATGCAGCCTTTTTACACCAAAATTCATCACATATCACCTATTATGGAATTAACACATTATGCCTAATTTTATTGTGATGCCCCACTGGATGCATACATAGATGCAACACGGCTTTTCAAATGTAAACACAGTCTGTACAAAATAAGTTATTGAAAAAAGTGCCATTCATTTAATTGTTTGTGTTTTTAGAGAGAATATTTTGCCTCAAACAACACTACAGACAACATCACAACAAGGAAGATGCATAGCTTCAGTCCAGAGTAGTAAACAAACTTAGTTTTCTTTTCCCAGACTGAGTAACTTGACAAATAATACAATCAATAAATCAGCAGTCAAGCTCAACATGCTAACCTGTATTGGATCTAATGGATACAGCACCAGAAATTACCTTCTCGACGTGACGGTAAACAACGCTGTACAGTTCGGGTAAACACTGGTCTGAGAAATACTTGTGACTGGGCGTTATACAGACATAACGTGGCTCGAGAAACTACACAAGTTTGGTGAATCCGGCATCCCGAACGATAGAATAAGTTTGTTTCTCGGTGTCGGCTGTTGCTTCTTTTCATCACTTTGCTGCACAGATGTAGCGTATAACTCCGCATGATTCTTCTTGAGCTGGGTGATCAAATGTGATGTATTAAAGGAAGACGCCTTGTTTCCTCCTCTCATAACTAACGCCTTGCAGTCATTGCAAAGCGCACATTTACTGTTAGGAGGTGACACTTGGAAATACTTCCAAACCACGGACATCTCATGCACCGGGAGAGCAAGCTTGTTAGCCACGGTTAGCAACCTACGAGTGAGCGTGTTGTTGTTGTTATACGTCATCAAGCACGCGCCTGTAAACGGCCCGTGTTGCATTCAGGTACACTCGGAAATGCTGAAGCCTACGGCCCGTGTTGCATTCAGGTACACTCGGAAATGCTGAAGCCTACAGAACTAACATCTGTTGTAAAAACCCGATACCGATAATTCCCGATATTACATTTTTAACTCAATATCGGCCGATAATATCGGTGGGCCGATATTATCGGACATCCCTATGTATAACGCATACACACACTCTTCCCGAGTGAAGTGGTTTAGCAAGCAGGGCTGCACAATTCATTGCAATTTGATGTGCAATATTCAAATCCCTATTTGTTGAAGGCAAACTATTAGTCAAAATATAGACCATTCTGAATCAAGTATTGTGGTGCCGCACACATGCCTACAGGGCGAATTATGCTCATAAAAGAAAAGTGTGTTGTTTGGTACAGATCCTTGCAAAAACCACGCCACAATCAATTCAATATATTTTTAAATGAAAATGAGTATTGTAAAAATGATTATTACCTCAAATATTGTGTAGCATATCGCAATTGTTATATCAGTCAAAATAATCCCAATTAGATATTTCCCCATATCATATAGCCCTATTAGCAAGCTACAGTGGATATAACTTGAGACCAATATCATACCTCAACAAAAAACAATGGTTTGCATTTAAGCAACCATGTTTGCATAATCATAGAGAGCCCAGGATTGGTTACGGCCTGACCGCCTCTCAATAACCAAACAAGTACACAGTCAAGCAGCCAACAATTGTGGTGGTGGTCTACTATGCTAGGGCATGCAGAAACTTGCAGAAAGCTGTGGTTGCACCATAGCCCACATAGCCCTACCTTTGACCTACCTATTATATATTATAGCTATACCACCGCTGTACTAGCATGTTTTTTTAAATAACCAAAGCACTTCAACAAAAATCTTTTTTTTTGTTGGACAAAAAAGGCAGTGAGCAGAATTAGAGAACACTAACCATTGTGTCAGAAGAGAAGATTTGTTTTGATGAGAACAATGTTTTCTTCGGGCTATAGGATTCAAAAATGAACAGGAAGTGTAGAGGCCACAGCTTTGAATGACTTCTGCACATCTGCGCCCTGGGGACATCACTAGTTTCTCACACTGTTCGATCTTGGTCCATCTCTTCCACAGTTCAGTAATTTTAGTGGGTTTCTTAGACATTAATTTGTTGCTGAGGATTTCCCAGAGATTCTCAATGGGGTTTAGATCAGGACTCTGGGCTGGCCATTTCATTGTTTCAATATTCTTAGCTTCAAAGAACTGATTAACCTGTTTTGCAGTGTGACAGGGAGCATGGTCTTGTATGATAATTGCAGTTGATTTGGCGACAATTGCTTGTTTTACGTGGATCGGCCTTGCTGAGGTACTTAAATTAATCTGTGTCCTTGTAAAGTTTCAGTATTCTTATAATCACAGACTGTGAACGTCCAACCAACCAACCAACTCTCTCTGGTGGCTGAGAGGGTCATCCAGTTGGCCTTCACCTGGACAACCTGCTGTCTCAGGGTTTCGGGCTCCTGAGATCAGCTCGCCATCATGCAAAGTAACCAGGAGAGCTGCAGATAAATAGGGTGTGTCCAACAATGAAGTCAATTTTCACCAGGTGCCAGATTAACCCCAATAGCTGAGAGGTATCTGAAAGTATTCTCTAATTTAGCATAGCCACAGCAGATATTCTTTCAAAACAATACAATTAACAGTATTTCAGAATAAATCAAGAATGAATACTTTGTTCTCTAATTTGATCTCCACTGTATATGATTGAGTAATTTGAGTGTGTAGAGATGACTCCGTTTATCAACATGTGACCAGAGAATTACACTTTCATGGCAAAGACAATAGATGTGAAATGGGTGTTGAGATGTTTTTTTTAAAAAGTAATAAGAAACTATGTGAAACTGCCAATGTTTGGTGATAGCTAGACATACTTAAAAAAATGTCCACATTGCCTCAATTTAGGTCACACCAAGAGTAAACAATCATGTTTTGGGGTGAAGTGATGACACATAACTCAATGACTGAAAATCCAGTCATCAGCATCACACTGGTGGTGAATTCACCCACTGCATTAATGTGTGACTCACGTCAGCCTCGACCAGATGCGGCTCTCTGACTATAGACAGTGTATTGATGAAGAAGACATCTAGTTGCACTGGGGGAAGTGGGCAGTGTCCCCCCGTCCATAGGCAGCTAACTACAAGTGAGAAAACACAGTGGCAGGCTCAGTTCTCTGAAAATGTTTGAGCGAAGGAGAAAATGTCCCCCACGGACAATACAAAACCTTCTGTGTATGCGTATATGTGAAATTGGTGTGAACATCTCTAAAAAATTATTTAAAAAAGTTACCTCTATGTAGAGCATTTAACATTAAACATGACATTTCCTTTGTATGGGGCTTGATAAAAGAATAATATTCATAGCTCAAACAACTAAAATCTCCTTCTCTCATACAGCGTTTCAACTTGCTGAATTGACATGGCATGTAAACTAACTCTCTCTACCCCCACACCCTTTCTATTGTCCCTGCACGGCGCCCAGGCATCAATTCAGCACAAGAATTTCCCCTTTTCTTTCACTTCCTCGACTCTTATGTGTATGTGAGAGAGGCACTGGCCAAAGAGTGGCATAAATGTATGCCTGTGCGAGACGCAGACTGCTCACAGAGCATTTGGCAGTTCTCATTTTTTTCAGCACCAAAGCCACACTCGCCCTGAAACTGTCATGCTTCACTCTTCACACATATGATAAAGCCCTGATGCGTGTTTATGTGTGAATGCATGCATACCTTTCAACAACCCATGCATGTGGGAAGAGACAGAAATACACAAAGCCCTGACCCCCCCAGTCTAACGCTGTGTATTTTCCAGTAAAATTTCCTATGTGTCTTCCCATCTCTGCATCATATACAAGTCTGACTCACTCTTGTTTGATCTCATGCAAAGTGGAGCGGCAGCCAAAACAATGTGTGACACAGACAGCAAATGAGGGTGACAGACAGAGAGTGGGCAGCAAATCAACTTCTCTGTGTAACGACTGAGTCATTTAAAGATTCATAGAGGTGTAGAATTTTTATCTTGACATTTAGCCACACTAGTTATGTCAGTCAGTCAATCTACCACTTTGGTCCAAACTGAAATATCTGAACGACTGCTAAACGTATTTCCACGAATCCTTACAGGCAATGGTGTGTACAACTTAGAACTGCATTTTGTGTTTTTGTTAGCATGCTAGCAAATGCTGGCATACTAACACACAATACCCCTGCTCAACATTAGCATGATATCATTGTCACTCTGAGCATGTTATCATGCTGATATTGGCTTTTAACTGAAAAGGTCATAAGTCCAGCCTCATAGAGCTGCAGTTTGCCAACATTGCCTAGATCAAAAAAGATGATTGTCAGAATTGACTTTGAGTTCTGTTAAAAACGGAGATTTCAAGCTACAGCTGAGCCTCATATCTAAATTTCAAATCCTGTTATACTGAATATATGATCTGTTTTTAGCACGGTTAAGTACCTTGAAAATACCACTTCCTGCTTTTCTAAAAGCCGTGTTTAAGCATCTGAATGTCACATTGTCTGTTCTACTGCTTTTCATGTCTGTCCTTTTATGTTGCTAACGGCTCACCTGAATGAAATATTGTCCATTTAATTAGAACTTTCTGTGTCTCAGTTTTCTCCCAAAATAAGTTGTTTTTTAAGTTGTTTAGTTCAGCTAACAACAATGTCTGATTCAGAGAAAATATCATGGAATTTTCTTGCACCAACATTTACGGTAGACTGAATCTGTAGTTTGGATTTTGCCCTGCAAGAGTTTGGGTTTGAATTTACCCCACTGCTTTGCAAGCAGCACAGTGAAGGAGAAAAGAATGTGTATGGAAGAGTAATTCAAGGAACAAAAGCTGCTCTTTGTTGTCGCGCCGTAGAGCTGAAATGACAGCGAGTGTGAATGAGGGTCAAAGATCACTGGCTGGTTTGGAGACTGTTTAAGCCAATGGTTAAAACACACACACACACACACACACACACACACACACACACACACACACACACACACACACACACACACACACACACACACACACACACACACACACACACACACACACACACACACACACACACACACACACACACACACACACACACACACACACACACACACACACACACACACACACACACACAAAATGACAGGAAAGAAATGGAAGTTAAATACCAATTTGAGAAAGGTATATTTTCAAATTGTATTTTGATATTTTCCAGCTCTTCAGAGTTTTCCTTCAAAAGTAAGGACAGAGTCAAATAGATAGTGTTAGGTACAGTAAAACACAACCCAGTCACATTGAGAAAACTTTTCTTCATTCGTCTTTTTGCAAAAGCTGAGAAGACCACACTGTGCTGCAATGCTGTGCACATGCCAACATGGTTACGAGATAAATAGATAACATTTGTTTTCCTGAGGCACAATACAAGAAAAAAAAACCTGGCATGATATTGCTTCTGTTTAACACGTTGATTTACAGCACATAGTAAAACTTCAGGACTTGCGTGGTAAAAAGGTAGGTTACAGTCATATACTGAGAAGCTCCTCAGGAAGCTTCTGAAAGTGAGACTTGTGACATCTAATTGAAAGTATTCATAATAAAAAAAAATGTCTCACTAGATGCAACAAACTATCAAATTTGACCCAGCAGAGCTGTCAAAGTAGGACTGAGCATCACAGTCCTCTGTAAAGAATAGTATCAAGTTAAGGTGGAAGACTAGACGCAATCTAGCTGATGTGGAATGTTCCCAAGGCTACACTTGTGTTGCATTCTTTGTGATAGTACCCCAGTGATGCAGTGTGCACGTCTGTGTGAGTGTATATGTGCTCCTTTATCTGTATGTAGGAAATTGAAGGAGCAGGTGGAATGCTGCAGATATTTCCTTTGAGGCTACGAATAAATCAATAAAACAACACACACATGCACCGACAGAAGCCAGCATGTTATTAGGGGCCTAAATCACCCCCCGGCGTGGCCTTAGGTATGGGTCAGGGGGTTCAGTCTGCCATCGAGGGCTTTCTTTTCCTCATTATGTAAAATGAAGTCAGTACAAACGAGAAGGTGTTTTTGCAATGACTCACACATCCACTGCAATATTTGCATTTCAAGGTATGGAGCATTTCCGAAAAGTCCCTCCACATTTATCATTTGTTTTCTCTCGGTTTCGAACACCAAGTGCTTCTCTGATGTGCTGCTTTATGGCACCTCTCTAAAACGGGTGCAATACCCAGGTTTTTTTTTCACTGAGTGAAGTCTTTTGATTATGCACCTAGCACAGTCAGGAAACCGCATACTACAGCTGTAGCTGCTGTGAAAGGAGCAACCTCAGAGCCTCCAAGTACCTGCTCTCCGACTCTGATGTCTGTCTTTTAACACGTACAGTATATCAAAACCATCTCTTTATAGGGGTAGGCTGATTATGAGGGAAAAGAACATAATACACACTGATGGGTACAACCATGTTACTGTAAAAAATGCAAGGCTGCCTTCATGACCCCAGCCCCCAAATACATTTAAAAATACAAAAACATGTTCATGTCAAAATTAATGAATACATAATATATTAACAACAGGGATATTCCCATTAACATAATAATAGAGGGCTCAACCAATCGATTTTCTATATCTAATCAATGTAGAACTGGAAGAAAATGTAGACTACATGCAAATTAGAATCCCGATATATCCTGATATAGGTCATTTCATATCTCCATAACAATATATAACACGATAGGCTATAGCGTGTTTTCTTGGTATTGTATTGTATTGTCTACAGTATATGAAATTTAATAATTAACAATGAAACATACTGTGCTTTGTCATTTTGTTAGTGCAAAATATAGACTCAAAATATTTCACATCAGAGTAAGAATGTGCTTATTTTTATCAATTAAGTAAATGTGGGTCAATTGTGTGTCACATTATCGCGATATAATGTCATCACAGTATGGAATATAATGGGCAGCAGGTTCACCTCAATACCCCCCTCTTCTCCTACAGGATACACAATGAATAAAACCTTACAGTCTGCAAAAACAAACAGCCATTTGAATAACATCATAATTTAACACTTATACCATAATATGTTCTTTCAAAATGTTGCGAACATAGGTGAAAACGAATAGGCCCATCACACAAGCTCAAATAAATTGTAGTAGTAGTTTGAAGTCAGGTAGTGTGTATAGAAATATAACGTTAATGTATTTCTTTCTCGGCTTACCTCGAGTTTTCCTGTAAGCAGTCGAGGTTTCTGGTCTCCTGCGGTAGGCTACAAGACTCTCTGGATCCCAACGCCTCCAGTTCACACTTCCCCCCGCTGCTCCACACAAACTGGAGCCGGTGAGAAGTGAAACAGCCACCGATTTGACACACCGCAGTGACGACCTGGGATGGTCGCTCACGTTCAGGCAACCAACCGCGTAAACCGACTAAAGTTGCCCGGGGAGAAAAAAAAACTTAATTCATCTTCACTTGTTGTTCCTCAAGTACTTTCTGGCGTCTTCAACACACTGGAGAGGGCTGAATATCATTCTAAAAATGGAGAGTCCGAAGAACAAGACGCCGGGCTGAAGCTCTGATGAAAGCCGTCACACAGAGCCACTGTTCTCGGTGAGACTGTCAGCGCGAGCGAGGTGTGAGCGAGACCCGCTGTCAAGGCAGCGTCACCGAACGGAGCCGTTTCCGGTATTGACTTTCACAATACATCACTCAACGTGAGACGCGCATTAGAGAACCACAACACCCGTATTTATAATTCCTGTAGAAATCTGCCCACTTTGCTCAAAGAAACTTTGTATTTCCCTCTCTCTCTCTGTTTTTAAAAAAGTCCCTCAGCCCAGACACATTTCAGTCTGGCGGCGAGTCAGCCAACAATTTCTACAGGTGGAAAATATTTTAGTGATGCTGTTATTTTTTATTTAGCTTTTATTAAATGGTAATTCAAGAAACAAGTGGGCCTATATCAGATGTTCATTTATTTTAGTACCCAGAGACGACCAAACTTAGAAAATAATATAATCGTAGAGTGGATTCATTAATGACATTAAAAAAAATCCAGGGTTGTTGTTCTTATTCATTACTATTTTACAATTTAGGGTCGGTGGCTGGATAAAATAGTTATTCAAGTGATGCTTTCAACACGCCTGGCTCGGGAGGCCTTTATGTGCATGCTACATGCCTTTTGCAGTGGAGGTGGATGGCCCAGTTTTGATGCCACATTGGCCTGGTTGCCTATTGCCCCACTGCAGTTTGATTGGCAAATTTTAGTCATTTGGTCATAGTAGCAAAATTGTTAGTCTAGTTAACACACATTTAAAGGCCTTTTGAATAAAAACACGATTAAACACCTTGGTACCCACAAAGCATGCGTGGATATTAATAAAAAACAAAACATCTGTTTCTGGTTTTGTATATGTGCACCATTTTTTTTTTGCTTGTTTTCATTGCTCCTGGATTCATAGGCCCACTCCTTATATTAGTTCCGTATTAAGCCAAGGTCAAATAAGGAACGGGCCTTTAACACATGACTGGAAGAATCAATTTGAAAAGTTGCATTTTCAGTCTACGGCCACTTCAGTGACTTAAAAGGCGCTTTTATTTTGAAGGCAAAGTAAGTTCCCGATTTCGGCCTGTTATCTGTGTCTCGCTTAACTGGTGTTGAGCAGCAATGTGTTCGACGGGAAGCCAGACAGGGTGCCTGGGTCTGGATGTGGGAGCTCAGAGGAGGGGCTGCACAGTGAGAGTAACCAACAATGAGTCAGTTCACTTTCCAAAGTCACTCTCACTCCAAGAGGACAGACTTCAGCATAACATAACTTTAGTGTTTGTTTAATGAGAAAATGTCCTTTTGATTGACCTATGGCTCTTCATTATATCAAGTTTTGCTATTACATCAGATAATCCCCCTAAAATTCTGGGCCCTAAAATTCTGGACCCAACTCAATAGAGCACTAACAAAGTCGAAACCAACTTCCCACCAACGACTGTCACTCTAACGACGGTCGTTGGCACTTGGAGCACAATGGGTTCCAGTGACATCATCGGCCTTGTGAAAGGTTAAATACCTGGATCTCCACACCAGATAGTTGGACCAGTCCCAGCCTGGTCAGATGTGTACATGAACTGATGAAGCCTCTTGGATGAGAGGTGAAACGTCTTCCTAGACAAAAAACCAAGTCCAGTTGCTTTTGAGTGAAATTGCTTTGGGTATAACGATGACCTGGACAAATGAGAACATTCACAGTTCTAAAATTCATATTTACATTCATGTTCACTGTGGTAAGGGTTGCTCTGTTGAATCATGTTAGAGCTCAAGTCAGGATATTGCACACATTCTCAAAAAAGACCTGTTTTAGGGACGCTTCAGGAGCCCTGTCGACCTGTGTCTGGGTGTATCCGCTGAGGAACTTGTTAACTTGATCATGTCCGAAAGCCTTAAGGGTGACCCCTGTGCCTTATGTAGTTTATTTTTCCTGTGACATCGGTATCAGATACACTGATATAGACTGTGCACTGTGCTCCTTCAGTGCCACGGGCAGCTGGCACTCTAACAGGTTTCAAATGTTACCACAAACCGCAGCTTCATCTCAAGGAAGCTTTGAACTTTGAAGGAGGAAAAAACGATATTGATCGCTGCTTCCGAAAAACAAGCATCGTCTGTCTGTCAAACATAAAGTCCCAGGGGCGCAGTATGAAACCCCTAAAACGGTTCAAAGTAAGTCGCTGTAAAGCTGAGCGTATTTAGACTGAACAGCTACTACAGGGAGCTGAAACATGCCATCAGCTTTATATAAGATCATTGCTATTATTATTATTAATATTAGTATTATTATTATATTAGATACATGATTATCAAGAAAACACTGCATTGTGTGCATTACATCTTTTATTACTATGGAATGAGAGCTTGTGATGTTCTTTAAATGACTGCAAAACCATTTTAATGAATAAGTCTCAACAAACTGACCCTTTTCTGGCTACACAGTCTTTTCCAGTAAACATTACAGTTGACTTTATGGCCCTGCTGCTTGCCTAGAAATCCCCGCACGGCACCACAATAAATGTCTGGCTTTGTTGAATGATATGAGCCAACAAGGTCTCTCAGGTCTTCTGGTACTGGCCTCTTAAAGTGACAAACACTGCACACAAAGGCAAGAACCATGTGTTGAAGCCCTTTGTGTCCGCTGTATTGTGTTGGTCTTTCTGTTTTGTGCCACTTTTATGTAAAGCATATCCAATTCCCTCAGAAGTCAAATTTGAATCGTCTTGCATTTGTTTCTGCTTTGCACAGAAATGTCTGCGACGCACCTGCAGCGTGTTAATGTTTAAACCAACAGCTTTATCTGATGTCATTGTCTGGGCTAACCTGACAATTAAAAGCACATTTTTTTACCACCAAATATTCAAGCTTAGACTTAGGCTCATATCTTCTTCTCTATTAATGAGAGAAAAAGAGGAACAGAGAGGAGGTAGAGAGAGGGAGATCGGGAGGAAATAGCACCTGGCTCCTCTCTTCTGTTCAACTGTCTACGTAAGTGGTCGAGTGTGCACACCCATTGTGTGTGTGTGTGTGTGTGTGTGTGTGTGTGTGTGTGTGTGTGTGTGTGTGTGTATGTATGTGTGTTTGTCTGGAGCAGGATTTGTCAGTTGAATTGTGTGGGTTTGGGTAATAAAGGCCTCACTGTCTCGGTGTTGACAGGTGCGCTTGGAATAACACGCGCACACACACACACACACGCACACACACACACACACACACACACACACACACGCACACACACACACACACACACACACACACACACACATACACACCCACACACACACACACACAGTTGTTACGGTCAGAAACGAAAGTGACAATCCTTGTGCAAGTAAGTTCAACTTTTACAAACAATACAGCAAGCCAGGGTCTCCAGACTCCTTTTATCCTCATTCCTCTTCAGGGAGTGCGTGTGTGAGTGTGTGAGAGAGTTGATATGTTTGTCTGTGCTGGACACACACTGTTTTTTGTAACATTTCATCGACATTAGTTACCCAGAATATTTGCTTTGAGGACAACAATCAACCAATAGAAAGAAGAGACAGATAAAAAAGCAGCAGCATGAGACCTGGAGACTCATCCGACAATCTCAAGCCTGCACAAGTTAGTTATCTTATCATCCATCTCCATGTAAAAACCATGGCAGACTGCTGGTGACTGAGGTCCTTTCTTAATAGATGAACTATTAGGCTTACCAATAACAGGGTATGGTGCAACAGAGCAGAAAATGTCTGTCCGTGCTTGTCAGCAGTGAACAATATCCTGTACTTGTATATTGGCCCCTGACTGTGTCATGTCATCTCCTGTCAAAAGCTCCAAATATGGTCAAAGAAATACTCTGAAGACAAATGCTTGTGTGGCCTATCATGTGACACATGTGTGTGCGTTACAGGAAATAAAACAGCACTTTTTAGTAGTTGATCTAACACCCTGCAATTATCGTTTCCCACCAGCAACCACTAAAGAATAATATCCCAAAAGCAAATGTTCTTAAATCCACCATGCTTACGTTTGTTATTTTGGGACAAATATCACATGCTGTGAAAGCAGGGTTCTGTCTGCGAATGTGTGTTTTCTGTGTTACAGTGCAAATATGCCACATTGTGAAGGGAAGCTCACACCTTCTTACAGTGAGACACTGCCCAGTTATTAACTATAATATGTGCACTCATAAGGCTCAACACTGGCATCTACAACACTGGTTCTCAAACTTTTAAATAGTGACACTGCTACATGAAAGGTCTTAAGTAATGACTATTTTTACAAATCTGAACTTGAACCTGGCTACACAGTGGTGTAGTGGTTAGCACTGTCGCCTCACAGCTATAAGGTTCCAGGTTTGCATCCCGACTGGGGGCCTTTCTGTGTGGAGTTTGCATGTTCTCCCTGTGTCTTGGTGGGTTTTCCCTGGGTACTCCGGTTTCCTCCCACCATCCAAAAACATGCACATGTGAGGTAAATTGATGACTCTAAAATTGCCCTTAGGTGTGAATGGTTGTCTGTCTCTGTTTGTCTCTATGTGCCCTGCGATAAACTGGCGTCCTGTCCAGGGTGTACCCCGCCTCACGCCAGATGTCCGCTGGGATCGGCTCCAGCCCCCCGCGACCCCGACAGGGACAAGCGGTTGAAGATCTGAAGATGAACTTGAACCTGTCTCATAAACATGCACGTAATTTGTTCCCAAACCCATATTATGTTCATTTTCAGGTTCATACTTGTATTTTGGGTTTCTACTAGGACACATTTACATGATTTAATGTTCAAAAAACATTATTATTCTCACACTGTGTTCACCCTCTGTCTGAAACGCTCCGTTTTAGCTCCTATCGCTTTAAGACCCCCGCCTGAAAATGCTCTGCTATGATTGGTCAGTGTTTACAGGTCTTCTGCATCTGTGTCTCTGCACCATCATTGCAGTTGGGGAATGACTGTATCGACACTGCAGCAGAACTTTCTACCTGTATATAATTTAGATTTGACATTACAAAGGCACAGAAGTCCTGACGGCTCATTTAAAGGCACAGTTTCTGAATACAGGCTGTGTGCATTTCTCTGTGGATCGAGCCTTTTAATACTTTCACCGTATTTGCACACATTGACTGGCTTTGTAATAAAAAAAGACATAGAATCTCCCTTTTTAGAATATGGGACCTTTAAACCCAAAGCCCAAATCAATCTTTTTTACGGAGGACATTTTAAAACACACAGAAGGACGTTAACAGAAGCCCTGTTTAAATTCACCAGCAATAGCCTTTTGGGGTCTCCAGGCTCCACCCTCTATAGTTTAAATGACTTTACAGCACAGTCATAAAGGTTAAAGGCCAGCTTTCCCTACGAAAACAACAGCTTTACAGCGGTTTAAATCAGTTTTGCACCTGTCACAAGTTCAGGCAAGTCCATGGCAAGTTTCACATTTCACACAGTAGCAACCATTCACATAAGTTGAAAGCTAATGCATTTAGGGTTTCTACCATAAATCTATGATCACTTTCTTTGCGTTCCGGTGTAAAGGACACTGTAGCATGTGCATACTGACCTAGTTGCATACAGAAAGTAAATTAGGGCGCATACATCTGAGAGCAAAAAGGATGGACTAAGCATATTCAGACAAAGTAATCACCTAAAACAGTGTATTCTTACATAAAACCCTTTAAGCTTCATGGATGATGTATTAATTAAGATATAATGTTCTGAAGGGTGCAAGTAACGCGCCGAAGGGCTGATGAATAAAGAGAACCCCTAAAATCTAAATAAAATGTTTAATAGAGTTGTAGTTCCCTGAGGCCCCTCGGGTGTCTCTGAGTCCCAGAAAAGCTCTTTTTAGATGGAGCAAACTTCTGTTAAAGCGCTGTTTAACAAGTTTTGCAGAGGGGCTCAGGATGAGGACGTCAAAATATCTTGCAAGCAGTGAAAGGCTGTACAGATCTGCAACTTAATACTTAGAGTTGGAATTTTAATATCACTGGAGTTATTACAGGTTTAAAGTGTAATTTCCCATTGTCTTTTTCGGCACTCTCATACATCATATAAGGCCTCGGGACTGTTTTTTTGTGTATAAACTATTAATGGAGAAATCCGGTAGAGTCGCTAACAGCCGGACGTGGCTAACACTGATTAGCTCGTGACATTGCTGTGAAGGCATTCAAACGTTTTTTTTAACCCCTAATACTGCTGAAAATAACAGCAAACCTCTGCAGTATCATGCTAAGAGTCCTTACACGGAAAACAAAGCACCAATGGGCTCCTTCCTTTGGGATTGACTTTGGTAATCGACTTGAATGGACTTTACTATGAGAGGAGCTGGTACCGGGGCCAGTAGGTAAGTCTTTAAAACACTCTTTTAATAAACTCCGGGCTCACTAACTATGTTGTGTGGCCTTCGTTTTATGGGATGAATTTGCGTTGGAATTACACTTTAGGTTTATTACATTTATTTAGGGATCTAAGAGTTTTAAAAGGCAGACAAATCTAGTTGTTTGAAAAGAATCAAATAGAATAAAAACCTTTTCAGAAACTATTTTGTGTGCATTGTGTCAAATTCTATTTATTTACACCTTATAAGTATCGAGATAACAGGACTGGTAAAAATCAGACATCAAAATTGCATATGAAAAATCATATTTGAACATCCAGGCCACCAAGAATAATCAATCACGCCTGAATCAATCAGAACTCTGACTGTCAAGAAAGATAAGTTCAGATGAGTGACAGGAAATGCTGGACACTTTCATTTTTGGTCTGAATTTTGGAGTTGTTGTTTTTTTTGTTGTTGTTTGTTTGTTTTTTCAAAACCTTGTGAATCTATATCAAACAGTGGAATTCCAACCTTGTAAATTCAGATAATTAATTGAGTTTATAATTCCAAACTAAAATATTGCAATGCTATACATCCCAGTGCACACTAAGTATGCGTGTCAAATTCTAATTATTACGGCCTTTTTGGCTTCCATAGTCATTATGGTTGCCCGAGGTTTGGTGACTTTCTTTTCGCGCTCTAGCAGAAAAATCAAACATTACAGTGAACATTAGCCTCATCGTTTACAGCAGTTCCACCTGGGAAGTATAGAACTTCCTTACATTTTTAATATTCATAGATAGAATTGAAAGTTTTTCTGTTTTAACACTACAGTTTTCCACCAAAAAAAGTGAGGAAAAAAATAAACCAAAAGGGGGTGAAATTCCTCTCTGCACAGTTTTCTGGGATAGTGGTAACAAAATGTTTTGAATGAGGTTGTGGTATGAGTGGCAGGTGGCCTGAGAAACCATACAGCTCTTTTTCTGCCTCTGTAACTCCTCCCTTTTCCTCTGTCTCCACCCTCATTCCTCTCAGATCATCACCCTTTATCCTTTCCCTCTTCATCCTTTTCTTTAAAACTCCCCCATTTTAGAAACATTCCTTCCCCTTTGTATCCTGGCAGGCTTTGGAGAGTGCTGTATAGGCTGCTGCTGTTAAATACTAAAAGAAAATGAAAACAATTGGTTTGGTAGGTAAGGAGGATTTGTTTTTATCACAACCCGGGACAATAAAACATACACTCAGTGATGGGTTTTTTTCAGCACATTTATATCTCATCTTTGTTTATTTGGTCTCTTTGTCTGGAATACAGACAAGAAATCTGAAGGTTGGACACACACACACAAACACACACACACACACACCCAGGCCCGCCTTTATGCATTATTAAAAGATTGTTAAAGCAGCATCACACACAAGCAATAAACCACACACATGGGTCCTCATCTGCAGGGCTTTGTCGCCATGGTGACCAGTGTGTGTCCTGCTAGATACCAGCTGGTGGACCCTAGCTGTGATGTTGTGATGGGAGTGACGTGTGCATGACAGAGAGGGACACAACAAAGAGAGAACACACAGTGCCAAATGGAAAATCATTCATTAAGCTGCCAGTCTGTTTTTCACATTATATGCTTGGACACACACCTGAAACCCAAGACAAAGGGACATTAACATATTGATCCTTGTATTGATTGCCAGGTGCAAATGAGTATTTATTCTCTACTTCATTTTGGTATCTAATTGTGGAGTACTGTTGACACTCGAGACAGAGCACCATCTGTTTCCACCGCTCTTCCACCAAAACGTATGGAGCGTGTAGAGACACGTCTGGCTGTCTGGTTGGCACAAGCATAGCTATGTGTTTGTCTCATTTGACATGATTACAGACTTTCTACTATCAAAACATCCAGACAGGCCCCCTTTCCACCATTCCACACTCACTTACTCACTCTCTCGACTGCACTCCCCCTCAGCTCCACCTCATTTTCAGTTACAATAGTATTATTTGTCCGTGGAAACCATATATTAAATACCAAACTCTACATCAACTCGGTTTTCAGTTGGTACAGAATGAGAATTTGTCGTTGATCGTTGATCGTTGCTACTCTCCAGTCTAAGGTTAACACAGCAGTACGGGAGCTAAAGAGACTGCCATGACCTGAAGGGACGAGCGTTACTAAAATTTCCATGAGCAGCATACTGAAACATTACTATGTACATAGCAGCCGCTCTGATTCTGATGGGGACCACCAGTGGAGATGAAAACAAGAGGTTGAACAAGAAAGTGTACTTTAAAATCAACATCATTTTTTTCAGTCTTTTTGAGACAGTAGCAAAGAGCTGAGGGGAAATGAGTAGGGATATAGATTTGGTTGGTGGTAACATGCAAAAATTATTATTATTTTACCTATAGGCCATCAGGATGTCCCATAATTTAACTCAACAGATGTGAAAGTGCAAACTTAAGGGCCTCTTATTGTAAAAAGAGATTACTATGTCTATTTTTTTGTTTTTATTATAAAGCAGGTTGAGGTGCTATATAAATAAGATGAAAGTATCAAAACACTCAATCCACAGAGAAATGCACACAGCCTGGATTCAGAAACTGTGTCTTTAAACAGGCCGCCAGGACTTCTGTAGGGTTGTGATGTCACGACTATTCTATACAGTACATAGATAGAAAGTGCTGCCACACCATTGTTAGAGTCATTCCCCTGCTGCAACAATGGTGCAGAGATGCAGAGAGCGCAAACACAGAAACACTAACCAATCAGAGCAGACCTGGCTTTTTCAGGAGGGGGTCTTAAAGAGACAGGCTCTAAAACAGAGTGTTTCAAACAGAGGGTGAATACAGGTGTATTCTGAAAATGAAAGTGTTTTCTTTTTTACATTAAACCATGTAAACATGTTCTAGTAGAAACCCAAAATACATACTATATGAACCTGACAACTAACATTTTGGGACATGTAAAGTATTAACCAAGAGTTAGATGTAGAGACTGAGCACTTTAGTAGGTCGGTCTCTCTGTTGCCATTTAACCCCTGCAAAACCACAACTTGTTGTTTTTACAGGGTAAATTAACATCAGTCTTACATGAATCTTACAAGGTTTCACTTGCCAAACGTGTCCTGTCTAATGTCCATGGGTTACAATACATATAAGCAAAATAAATACACCAGTGAAAACACATATTATGTAACAATAAAAAGCAGCCCCCACAGAAATGATCTCTTCAAATCTTATACACCGAAATCTTACTACAATGCTTGCAATTCTGTATAAATACATGAAGATGTGAAGTCTGTACACTTATAACTTATACATATATACATAAACTCTGTATGTCATGTTTTAGCTTCCTTAAAAGGCTTGGAAGGATTTTGCACCTGATTTTCCCTAGGGTTTCCTAGGTGTCCACCTTAAACACAATGTATTGTTCATAATCACAAGATAAATATTTATTAAATGATGACTGGGTAAACAGAAAATGTACAGTATTTCAGTTGCGGGGAAACAAATTAAGGCAGACGTTTGTTTTTTGTGAAAAAAAAAAGGAAAATGAAAAGTAGATGTAATGAAAGGGGAATGCAACTTGAAGTGTTAGAATCCTCTTTATTTACATAAATGTAGCTTTACATTTGACTTTACTGTACTAGAACTATACCAAGACTTTACTGTACAACCCACCAGAAAGCAACAGAGATAAAATGTGATGTCATTTCAAGACTCCCCTTCATCATAAAATCCACTGTACTTGTAGCAGAGCGCCCTCTAGCGACTTTCCTCCCATCAAACAGAGAGAGCGTGCGGGAAAGCAAGTTTATAAAAGCAAGGAAGGAGCAAGGAAGTAGCGCTTTACTAATACGCCTGAACATACCCAATGCTTCTGGCAGAGGTGATACACTCTTACTAGCATTGGATCTACGCCTTCATTAGGTACAGGAGGATGTGAGAATGAGATAATAATCACAGTTGGGTGGGGGCAGAGAATTTGGAAGTTCATCCCCCTGTGCATCACCGGTCACTATCCCTTCTTTCTGGGTCCGATCACTGAACAGGAGACACAGACACACAGTGGTCGTCTAGCTGTCATCGGCCTGGAGCATCTTCTCGATCTCTTGGTCCCACTGGTCGTCCCTGTTGTCTGACTCACTCACCACCTCGTACTCCTGAAGCTCCTGCTGCAGCTCCTTCTCCCAGTCTGCTGACTCGTCTGAATGGAAAAGCAAGACGATCATTTACCCCGCAATTTAATTAACACTCAATGCAATAACAGAGCGTTGTCCTCCGACATCCAGATTGGCTGAATAATTATAGTAAATACTAGTTCCTTGGAGACAAATTTAGCTTAAGAATCAATAGAAACTAACCATCAGGAGAGGGGCTGCTGTCCTTCTTATCCAGAACCAGCTGCTCCATCTCTTTCCTCAGGTCCTCCTGGTTAATACCTGTCGAGTCAAAAGCATCGCTCACAAACTCGGACACTCCGGGACTCGTGGACATCTCCTCTTCTTCTTCATGAGGTGGCTTAGGGCAGAGAGAAAAGGGCAACTGACTGTGCTGCTTTAAGTTTCAGGATAAGTGTTGGAAAATATTTAGATGTGCATGCACGCCCACACACGTCTTTCTTTTAGCACTCTTACCTCCTGTATGTCGCTGATGGAAACTGGTGGAGTTTTTGGCCTGACATTGTCTACAAAAACATAATGCAGTATTAGTTTTCCACATGCAAATCAAAATGTGGTGTTTGGCCAATGCAACGATCAGTAGATTTCCTCTAAAATCCCAACACTGTCTGAGGTTATGCATGGTAGAAAGGAGTGTCATTAACAGCAATGACAAGCTGAGTAATAATAATGAGGTGGGTGGAAGGGGCTTGCTTCTCATTACAACAGAAAGAAACCTTGGATAGCCTCTGATCCTACCCAAGGAGCTCTACCTACAGAGCTCAGTCACACCGCAAGGAATTTGCTTCAAGGCCTCCAATCAGATCTCTCACTGTTTTCCCAAGAGGGAAAAAACCCTCCGCAGTCAGAGAACAAAGCAGAAATCCATGAGCTGTTCCTGATGATTAACCAGACAAACCTGCAAGCTTACGTTTTATTTACTCTGGCAGATTTCCCTTTCTGACAGATTTCCAGCCATATCATCATAAATATATATATATCATATGGGGCGGGTTTCTCTGCTCTGATTGGTTGTAGGTCTATCTAATTGTGTTGAGAGGAATTTTGGCCTCCAGTCGTTGATAGCACCTGTTAGAAATCAAATATGAACCGTGAGCTTCTAGTAATGATGGATAAATGAGGCTTCATGAAGCATTTTCTGAGCCCATTAGATGGCACTCTTGGTTTAAAGAAAAGGGCCCAGTGAATGGTAATTCAGCGTGCTTTCAAACCTTTGCTGAACAGAGAGTACCATCGTGCTTCATTCGCCCATCACTAGGTTCTATACTAACTAGCACATGCGATTTGGTTTGGCAATGTCAGGTTAAGTTGTTCAAAGATCGCAGACACATAAGGTGACAAAGATATACAATTCTCTAACCACATATAGTTTTTGTAACACATCAGTCTTTACAAACGCGCGTCTATTTTACCTAACTAAGGAGTGGAAATAGAACTGGTACGTCTAGAGCAAATAAGGTGAGAAAGCTTTCACGAGTGCTGGCTCATGCATGCAGTTCAATAATGACTGAGATCTTTAAAACAAACCATACGGACACATGGCTTTAAGTGTAATTCCTGCGTAAAATCATACCATGGTCTTTTTCGGCACCGACATACACCAAATGAGCCATCGAGACAGTTTTTGTCGTGAATAAACTATTAACGGAGATATCCGGGACAGTCGCTAACAGAGCATTCTGGAGTTTGAATGTACACAGACTCTGATGCATCTAGCTGTTAATTCATAGTGGGAATACCAGCCATTCCAAGCAGTGAGTTGGGGAGGTGTGTGCAGTTTGAAAAGGAGCAGCTGCAGCTCTTGCAGTGGCCCTTGTTGATATGAACAAAATGACCCCGAGGATGAAAGTCGGACCTGTTAAGACGACGTCCTCAGGGGAAACACTGGCCCCTCTGTCCTCACCGTCCTTCTGCTGCTGCTGGGCTGCCAGCGCTGTAAGCTGAGCCGACTGCTTGATCAGAGACACCCGGTAGAAATAGTTCCTCCAGAAGACCTCCTCCTTCACACTGTCAAACACAAACACATCACTGTTTGACTGACTGTGTACACACACGTGCAACCGCACACTATGTTGAAAGTCTACTGACTGTTTAGGAACCAGGTCAAAGCGCATGCGGTTGAGGAGCTGATCTTCCTCCAGCATCACTGCAGCCAGAGGGTACATCTGCTCCATGTCGAAGTGGAACTGAACACCAGCGGGAGGGTCTCGCAAGAAATTTCTCTTGTCCTGGAATCAGCATTCAGAGAGCTCAGTTTGTACAAAAAGGGGATAATCATTCCAGAGATAAAGAACAATCATGTCGTAGATGAGTTGACGCGTTCGTTCATATGGTGTATGATGATCTTTGCTTACAGCTGACAGAGCAAGGATCTGTTGCTGGATTGTCTCCTCCTCATTGTACCCAACCCAGGGAGGAACAGCTGCATCTAAACACAAACACACCTTTAGTTGTGCGGTAACAGTAAGTACATGAGACAATCAGGCATAACTAGGCTTCACTAGTCTAATCTCTCAGACGTGCACACACCTGGATCTGTGGTAACAGAAGCTGTTTGGGAAGTTATATATACAGTGCAACTGCAATTCACACTTCAATGTGATCATTTACAATGTTGTGACAACAATACTAGTGAATAAATACACGTAGTGAAGACTTCCGGAGCAAAATCATCCCATGGTCTTTTTCGACACTTAAAGAAATCAAATAAGGCATCGAGACAGTTTTTTTTGTGTAACAACTATTAATGGAGAAATCCGGTAGAGTCGCCAACAGCGACATGGCTAACACTGATTAGCTCGGGGCATTAAGGTGATCGCATTCAAACAGCTTTTTTTAACCGCTAATACTGCTCAAAATAACGCGGAACCTCTGCAGGAGCATGAGAAGAGTCCCTACACATTAACTGAAGCATAAATGGGCTCCTCCTTTTTGGATTGCATTTGGAAATCCAGCTACGTAAATCAGCTACCAGAGGAGCTGGTACTGGGACCAGTTGGTAAGTCTTTCAAAACACTCAACAATACATACTTCAACAATAAACTACATTGTTGGTGCTTTGTTTCCGTCTCTACCGTATTTCTCCCTTAATAGTTCATACACAGGAAAAAACTGTCTCGGTAGCTTATCTGAAAGCCGAAAAAGACCATGGGACGATTTTGCGCCAGAATTACACTTAAATAAGGTAAAATCTACATTTTAAAGTGTCCCACCAAATGTCTCCTCTTCTGTTCCTCAGTTACAGCATTGAATAAAGTACAGAAACATTATGATGTCACAGTGACCTTTGACCATTTGGGTATAAAATACCATCACTTCATTTGATCCTATCAGACATTTGTGTGAAATGATGTCATAATTAACGCCGCGTAATAACAATGGGTTTTGTGAAGTCACAGTGACATTTGGCCTCCAAAATCTTTGATCAGTTCATCTTTGGGTCCATGTGGACAACTGTGCCAAATGTGTGATATCATATATTGCGTTCACAAGAATGGAATGGACAGACGGGCAGCCCTAAAAACGTGGCCACGGCTGTCGCGGAGCCATGAAAATATAGTGTCAAAAAAGAATATTGTCACCAGTCAGAAATACAGAGGACAGGAAATGTGTTTTTCCCGTCTTTCACTCGTGCAATATTCCTTTCATGCCATGCAAGGAAATAAAATACCCTGGCCATTTCCTCACTGATGACTTGAATGACAGAGTTGTGAACATTATACTTGGGCAAACAGGTTTAGTATGTGTTCTGTTCATTTTTTTAGAATTTTATGCACACCCAAGTGTACAGCTCATCTTTGGCGTGGCTGCAGGTGACGTATGCAGTAGTGTAGCCAGAAAAAAACCAAAAACAAACAGTGGATGTGAGTCAGAAGAACTGGCAGTACCACATTTAATTAACTCTAACGTTACAACCCAACATATAGTGGTAGATGGCGTGCATGCTGGCAAGTGGTTCTAATGCTTTTTGGTGTCTGTGTATTTTGGCACAAGTCCCACAGCAAAGCTAGTGGGCATTTGTGATGTGAATTGGTGAAATAAGCGTGGCTAAAATGAGTGTTTGTGTGTGTGTGTGTGTGTGTGTGTGTGTGTGTGTGTGTGTGTGTGTGTGTGTGTGTGTGTGTGTGTGTGTGTGTGTGTGTGTTTGTGTGTAGGAGTGATGCTGTCCATTGAACTGACATGGGGCGACAGATACACAGAAGACATCACAGCCTCTTTGCCTGATGGATTTTTGTGGTTGTAAATGGATCTTTCGGCTTTAACACCACTTCATCCAGAGACAGAAGGGAAGTGACACGGAAACAAAGGGACAGCCAATGAGAGAGAGAGAGAGAGAGACAGAGGGAGCGACAGAGAGAGAGAAAAAGAGAGGGACAGAGAGGGAGAGAGACAGAGAGAGAAAGAGAGAGAGAGAGACAGAGACAGAGACAGAGAGAGACAGAGAGCAGCACAGCTTTTTCTATGTGGCTCACCTTGCTGATTTTAAGTGGTTATTGTGAGAGCTCTCATTAATAAAAGTAAATATGGTTAAATAAATAAGTAACAGCTAGCACCTAGCCCTTGTCCACCATGCTCCAGTCACTGTGGATTTCTGATGAGTTCTTTGACCTGTTCTCTCCCCTCGGTCACCAGAACATCAGTAAGAAGGCTCTGTGTGGCGGCGGACGTTGGGAGCTGACAGACGTCACTTGCTGCTGCGTTTTCAAGGATCGTCTCTGCCGTCTGCTTTCTGTCCCTTCAGAAACAGTGCTTAACTTGAGAGGCACGCAGGAGGAAGAGGCTAAGGTCAACTTGGATTCACACTATACACAATGGATTCTAATACGGACATATTTTGAGAGAATTTTCAGTAGTTACGAAAACTACAAACTACATCAGGCCAATAGGGCTTCTTCCTATCGTGAAAAGGTGACTTCACAAGTTTCCTTCACACAGGAAAAATCCTTAGACGGGTTTTCCACAACCGACCATGATGACTTATCTGGAAGCTAGTTTAAAGCAAGGGGTCCTTCCCAGAATACAAAAGAATTTGAGAGATGAATTGGGAAGTAATTCATTATTTATAAGATTCTTTTCTCTTGATTCTGGTTTTACCTGATTTTTTTGCCTTCTTCTCTTGGACAAACTTCTCCTGCTCCTTTTGGAAGTCTCCGAGGAAAGTCTGCAGATAGAGAAATGTAAGGCACAGATTACATGGAGGAAACGACATATGCTCATTTTCAGGTTCATCTTTGTATTTTTGGTTTCTACTAGAACATGTTTACATGCTTTAATGTCATTATTTTCTCATACTGTCGGTCTAAATATATGTGTATTCACCCTCTGTCTAAAACGCTCCATTATAACTCCTGTCTCTTTAAGATGAAAAACAAAGACCAGTCTGCTCTGACTGGTCTTTGTTTTCCAGTCCTGCGTCTGTGCTCTATGTGTCTCCACACCATCACTGCAGCCGGGGAAGACTAAGATTTAGACTTCTCTTTATTGATCCTTTGGGATGACTCCCGCAAGGAAAGTTAATTCCAGCAGCTTAGAAAAACACGAGGGAGGTTAAAAAAAAAAAACACAACAGTATAAGTTAACCAATAAACTCTTAGCTAAATAAATACAGAAAGTATGTATAAAAAAAACTGAAAACAATAAACTCTTGGTTAAATATATAAAAAAATGTATTATAATTAAATAATTATTATATTAAATAAAATTCAAGTTAAATGTAGAGGAAATATATGAGACAAAATATGTGTGACTGTATATGAAGGAAATGAACAGTAAGCACTTAAGTAGTGGATAAAATTATTACATAAAAAAAGAAGATTTGTGTCCAGGTCTGTGAGAGATGACTGTAACGACACTATATCCGCACTTTCTACCTATATATAGTGTAGTTGTGACATCACAAATGTACAGAAGTCCTGACGGCTCGTTTAAAGCCCCAGTTTCTCAATACAGTCTGCGTTTTTCTGTGGATTGAGCATTTTGATACTTTCAAAGTATTAAGAATGGTTAAGAAGGTATGGTGAGAAGACACGGTATCTCCCCATTTACAATATGGGTCCTTTAAACCCCACCCTCCAAATACCACAGCCCCAGTCTTTTTATGGAGGACATTTTTCGTGCACATGCTGCCAAACTTGTCCAACAAGCAAGAATGCCAACATGCCTTGTCTATGATGCCGTCGATTTTCCCTTCTTCCACAGTCTTCTTGATGGTCTGAGCTGTCTCCACCACCGATTCAGAGATCTTCTTGGTGGCATTGGAGGCAAAACTGAAGATGTATTCTTCACACGGAGGAGGAAGATGAAGAGACAGCACCATCAGCATATTGTGGGACTGTTATTGAAAACATTCCTACAACTACACGACACAATATCAGACGCCAGCTCCTCCTGCAGGCAGTCATCCTTAAAACAAAGCTGCAGGTGAAACATCAGTTACAGCTGTAATGTGTACAGTGAGTGAAAACAAACAGACAGCCTAATAGCAGGATGAGTCAGTCAGCCACGTCTAAGAGCCACCGAGAAGCAGTTTGGTTAATGTCCTAGCTTGACGTTACGTAGCCTAAAGTTAGTGTTTTCTCAAAAGCAGCCGGAAGGAAACGCAGTTCTTTCTCACCACCAAGTCCTCTGCCGTGCTCGGGGTGTTCCTGGTTCGCCTCCGGGTCTCCATCCTGGTCAGCTGGTTGCTGTTTGTTTACCTCGTTTTGGGCTTCCACCACCCTTTCTTCCTGCTCCACACTCCGCTTCTCTGTGTCGTCGGACGTCTTCGCGTGCGTCTGCTCCTCCAAACCCAACCACGTCCCGAAACCCCTGAACATATTGGTCGAAATAAAATCACCGTGAACTTAATGTTGAGAAAAACAACAAGCTGAAAAAGAGGATGACTGTTGACTATGCAACCAGGAACTAAACCGACTGTTTTTCTTCTTCTCTGTTTGCTCCGGTGTGATTAAATACGCCCGTTACCGCCACTCAGTGGTCAATGTAGTGAAATGATGCCTTCAATGTTCTCTGGCTCAGTGGGAACTCTGGTTGAAGATTTTGTCATGTGACTTGCTGTGTGGGCCACTCGGCGTTTCGGTCGAAAATATTAACAGATATATTGCAACAGTATTAATTGTGGTAATATTATTACAACATTCGCCATTATAGCAAACCGCACACACTCTCTCAAAGATAAGAATACCGGCACTTCACCAGCAGGTGGCGGTAATGAGCCCAGAGTAAGTTCACATCTTGTAACACAACAAGACGAGCAGGAGACAGAAGCGAGGACTAATGTCAGCCAGACTGAGGTCAGTGTGCCGTTTATCATATCCTACATTTGATATTTCTGAACATGGGACCGGGCTGTTGGACACAAATCACTGTAATCATTGTTATTCCAGCGGAACCTGGTCTGAGTTGATGGTGCAGAATTTGAATGGAGGGATTAGCCGGGATGCTAGGCCTGCTAGACTTGTAATGAGACGAAGTTACACCAGACTTCTTATCAATACTCTGTCATTTAAAACATAGCACATTTAAACATTATTTTGATATTCATTAGAAACTAACTTTACAAATATCAGGACTGACTGAGGTGTTGTGTTACAATCGGCATACAGAGGAGAGCAATGTGATTGATGTACAGCAGTTGGTATGTACAGTTTACTGTTAATAAAGCATACAGCTGTAGTAGGTAGTTTCAAATACTAACCAAACCCTAAGGTCATGACTAGACACTACTTCTATCTATCTAATGGGAATATTAGATAGTAAGATCCAGTATGTGTTAAAGGTTGAATATGTAGAATCTTTATTAAAAGCTAGATTTTTAATAAAGATCTATCTATGTTTTTTAAAAAATAAAACACCCGTGGGGCGTTTTGAGGGGTACAGAATGAAAGTATTACTTTTCCATAAAACAATATGTTAATCTAAATTAATATTTTAAAAATGGTTTGATGGATTTGACAATGACTTTCTATCACGTTCTGTTGACATTGTACCAGCCAATAGAGGCTGGCATTGCGGGTTGCCAGGGTTGTCTGTTGTTATGGTGCGTTTCCATGTACCTTGGAATTCTGAAGTCGCAGCTGGGAATGACGCCACACCCCAGTCAGCGTTTTAGTTACGTAGTCGGAAAAAAGTAGCAAACGCCAAAAAAACAAAAAAGGAAACGAGATGGCTACATCTACGAAAGGTCATTCACTACATCGCAGGCTACTATTTAGAACCCTTTTCTGCAGAGAAGGTCACCGAAAAAAACATAAATTAAAAAAACACCTACTGAAACTACCAAGCGATGGTTAGCCGTATTACGGGAGCTTCTACTTACTGTTTACAACCGGGGCAGCCATCTTTAAATGGACTTTCTGAGCTCAGAAATCCCGACTTCTGAGTACAACTGGAATGCACCATTAGGCTTCAGAAACAGGAATCATTTAGAGTTGAGAGCTGGCTAGCTATGTGACTACACACCACTCAAAGAGAGACTAACAGCTCAAGACTGGCTAACGTTAAATACTGTTGTAAAATTAACTGATTAGTCCAAATTAGTCGTTACCCTGTATGAGGTTGACAAACTCAGCAACGAACCTGGCAACTCGACTGCTTGAATTATTTTTGTTGTTGCGACTACGATCTTGAGACACTAGATGGAGGTGTTCTGCTCATTCTCCAGATTCAACCTTTAATTTATTTAAGGTCTAAAATGAATATTGTGTTGCTGTACATTCGTGTTGGAATTGAAACAGAGATGTCTTTTTCCAGGTGAAAATGAAGACTCTGATGGTGTTTGATTTTGACCACACTGTGGTCGATGACAACAGTGACACCTGGGTAATTAGGTAAATCATATATTGATTACATCAATTCTACTATAAAATACATTTAGAAAACATAAGTTGTATATATTTTTACTGCTGCAAATTGTATACTAATCTATAGGAGGACTATTGTGAGACTGTTGGATACGAGTAGATCAAAATGCTACACTGAACGTAAAGAATCACAGATGATAACAAGCAACATCACTTAATCCACGGTGGATCTTTTCTGTTATCTCTCCCCAGATGCCTTCCCCATCAGACTCTTCCTGACTCTGTGAAGAATTCCTACAGAAAAGGCTACTGGACTGAGTTCATGGGCAGAGTGATGAACTACATAGGTACGGATTCATTATCCTGTTTGTAGACCAATAATTCATTCGTATGGAAGAGAACAGCCCTTTTTGCAATTGTTGTTGTTATTATTATTAAATTCTGATATCTTAAGAAAATGAGATAGTTAACTTGTTTCCACTAAAAAAAACTAAACTTCTTATCTCTGATAAACAATATAAGTAATAAGAGAAAACAATATTTTAAGGGCTCAGATGAGCTGACCGTGACGAACATGGTGAAGATATACATTTGACTATGTCCGGTTTACAAAATAAGGTGTTAGAAAATAAGATCAATTTGATAATATTTACAAGAAGTAGCCTATAAAACATGTTTGCTTTTAACCTTATAAAGTAAAAAGAAAATGCCACTGTATTACGAAGGAAATGTCTTAATTCTTTGGGATACTTACGGAAACCCTGAAAGGAAAGGTGAAGAAAAACAAAACGTTTTTTCCGAAACATAAGTTTATCCCCTGCTTAGGAGATATTAACTATATAAACTTTAAGGCTTATTTAGGCTGCTTTGAGGGTGAGAAAGCCGGTGCTTGGATGAAGTACCTTGGGCATGTTACAAAGGGAATTGAAAGTTCAGCCAAATGCAGCATAAACAAAAGATCTTATTTTTTTTGTTAACTACAAATGTCTGTAAAACTGTGCATAGACTGACTTGGGTTGTTAAATTGACTTAACAAAGCTTGTTTTTATGAGATACAATGAAATAATTGACCTGTGATCTCGAAATAATGGTATACATTTCTTTTGTGGTTGTAAGGATCTGTTCTCGGCTTCTTACAAGCTGCTTTTATTACCACCAGCCTGCTTAGTCTGCTCCTCTTTTTTCCGTCTCTCCATCAAGGAGACCAGGAGGTCAGCCCTGACAGAGTCCGCAGTGTGATGGAGACCATCCCTCTCACAGCAGGAATGTCAGACTTGCTGACGTTTATATCTGAGCATAAAAGCACCATTGACTGCATAGTCATCTCCGACTCCAACACCATGTTCATAGACTGGATCCTGCGTGCGTCTGGATTCCAGGCTGCTGTCGATAAGGTTTTCACCAACCCGGCTAAGTTCAATGAGCTCGGGTACATGGAGGTGCAGTGCTACCACTCTCACGACTGCGATCGATGCCCCGTCAACCTCTGTAAGAAAAAGGTCTTGGAGCTGTATCTGTCCGAGCAGTCTGATGGAGGTGTGGAGTACGAGCAGGTATTTTACGTGGGGGATGGTGGGAATGATCTCTGTCCTTCTTCTTGTCTGAGAGGCCATGATGTCGTGATGCCCAGAAAGGGGTACACCCTGGAGAAACTACTGTCAAAACGGGAAGATCAGGAAGATAACGTATCTCTCAGAGCTAAAGTCATTTCCTGGGGTAGTGGCACTGACATCCTCGAGGAGCTGAAAGCAACTATGTAATTGTAGCCTGGGCCATGGAGTACAATACTTGATCAACTTCTCAGTTTTAACTGAAATATTGCACTAATGAAAAATATTTTGTGTGTGTGTACTGTAGAGGGCACACGCGGCTCCCTGTAAATGTTTTTATTTTAACAAATCACATTATCAAGACAGTATTTATACGTTTTAAAGTACAATTTGTCAGTAACAAATATTTTAATTTAGGTACAAATTAGAATGTGCAGGAGTGGTTAATTCCAAGATTGAGGGATCGCATCAATTCCTCGAGGGCCAATCGAGCGCTAGTTTTTCCAAATCTATTTTTTGAAAGCAATGCATCTTCCTGCAGGAATACTACCCAACACCTAATGCTTATTCTCAGTCAAAACAGTCACAGTTACCTTTTTAAGGATTTATTTTTTCACAACCACAGCTTCAAAACATTGTTTCCCTGCAAAAACGTAATTAAATTCACGATCACATTCTGTTAATGATCAGTCCTGCTTTGGAGACCAGGCGCTCTGCTGGCTCAAAGGTGGCAGGTATCAGCAGGTGCTGCTTTGACCCAATGCTCAGTTTTTGTCCTGGTGCCTGTTGGACTTCCACCTCTCTAGGGGTTTTTTTCTAAAGATGAATGCATGGCCCACTGAAACAAGCTTTGAGCTCGTTGACATCCACATTTTCGAACTAATCCTCCCTGTAGACTCAGGGGGTCCAGTGCCTCGACGTTGTGGCCCTGAGCGTCACTGCTTCCCCCCTGCACATCGTCTGGGCCTTGCACAGTTACCCCATCATGTAGGTCACACAACTTCTCTCAGATGGTGAGGCGAAGAGCCGGTTCAAAAATAGAGACCTTTTGTGTCTTGGGTCAAGCGCAGGAGCAGGAGGTGCTGTGCGTGTGCAAGCACAAAAAACTTGACTGCAATTGTTTACCAATCAAGTTAATTTGAAACGGGGACGACTGGAGGAATCGATCACTCACGCCTATCCCTAGTACAAATCCTTCCAAAGTTGATCGTTTCCTTTCAAAACAGTAACAACCCCCTCACACAAGCAAGGTTAGACTTTGGCATCTTTTTAAATGTCCCTTGCGGGAAACAGTCTTATATAAACATTCTCAGGAACGCCGTCAGTGCTCCTGCTTGCGCTCGTACACATGCGCATGCCCGTGCTCGTACATATGCATCCATGCTTTACTAAATCCCTCCTCTCTCAAACGGGCAACAGCTGGCCAGCAGGCCAGGGCACAGAACAGTTGTACTCACACTGGTCAAACAAACACTGGTCAAACAAACTAAACTTTAGCCGTCTTTCGTGCTTGGGCACGGTACGAATGGAAAGTGTGAGTGTGTCCTTAATCAGAGGTGAAGGTGGGGAACTGAGGCATCGGTGCCCGATTACATTACAGAAACAATGTTTACATTAAATTGATATTCAGGGATCAAGGTTTACAGAAAAGCCCCTGTTTAAAACAACAGGTTCACTGGCATGGTGGTATCTATTTTAGGGCGCACTCACACCGTCTGTCCGTACCGTGCCGCGTGCTTTAGGGTACTTGTCCCCCCCTCCCTCTCCCCCCGCGCCCAAGACCCGTTTGTAATCACACTGCTTGGGCCTCGACGGAATGCTTCTTGCTGCTTATACGTCATCACGCCGTTAACACGTCACACGCATTGATTGACGTCATCGCGATGCGTCGCTTTGTTTACAAATCTTTCCATAGACCTCAGAGTTTTTGTGCGTCTTGTCGACTGTTTTTGAATATTTTCATCGACCAAATCTGCAGTAAACACTCCACCTCTGCATCACACCAACGTGGACCTTTCACCGCCATTGTTTTAAATGTCCGCGCATGGTCCGTCCTTCTTTTTTCTATGTCTGAACAGGCGCACATAAAATGATGTCAGAACCGCCGCAGGCCTCGTGCTTGTACACGTGCTTGTACACGTGCGCACGCTCAGGCTTGTACATGTGCAAAAGTGCTTCACAAAAGCCCACCTCTCCCAATCCTTCAGTGGCACAACGGAGTGCAACCGTACCGTACCGCGCCTGGTACGCTTGCACTCACACTGGTCAAACGAACTAGACTTTAGCCTTGCTTGGACACGGTGCGGATGGACAGTGTGAGTGCGCCCTTAATGGCAACCGGTGCTCTAAAAGTAACCTGCTATACAGAAGGCTTCTTTTAGCACATGGAAAATCAATATGTTTATCTGCTTTCTTTACTCCAAACCAATGACATAAAGTTGTGCCAATTAGTCATATTTAAACAAACAAGAGAAAGAAGACTAGTAGTTTTGCTGGTGTTGGTCGGTCCATTATGTCACATTTGGACAGAGCCAGGCTAGCTTCTTTCAGTCTTACTAAACAAACCTAGATAAGCTCCTGTCTCTATCTCCATATTTGGATGACAGACATGTTAGGTATACCGATCTTTTGATTTAACTCAAGAAAGGGAATAAGTGTATTTATATTACCCACCACGTTCCATCTTCCTGCCACAATGTTCCACAATGTTTAACCCAATCCACAAGTACTTAGTATCATCATAATATGTTTGTATGTGTTATGTACGAAGCCTTTGTGGAGCACTTCGGCTAACTTTAATGCTTTTAAAAATACTATATAACATACAAATACACTTTAGGACTTCACCGCTGTGTCACTGGTACATATTGAATTGCAATCGGCCTTTTGTTTCAGCAGTCATTTTGAATTGTCATAGTGGGAAACCATAGACTGTATAAAATATGGACGTAGTCTCCGTGTCTTCACCCGTAGGTTTTAAAAAGAGCCGATGTGAAGCTCACTGTTGGCGACTCCACCTTACTCCCGGCTAATCCAAAAATAGGCAAAGCGGTGGAGCGTAGATGGAGCTAAGGCAGGCCAAATGAAGACTGTAGATTATACTAGCCACTTGTGATGGCACTCACCTGTCACCCAAAGCAGCCATGCCTTCTTAATGAATTTAGTTAAGTATTTGTATAAAATAATGTTCTGTCAGCCCAGAGAAGTCTAATTATTCAAAAGAAGCAGAACTTTAAGCCTTGACATAATTTAAATAGGTGAATTATGAAAAAATCATCCCCCGTACAGTTGTCATGAACAGGGGAAATTAGCTATATCTTGTACCAGGCTGTAAACATGATTATTTCTGCTGTAAAGTTGGGCTTTTTAACATGGGGATCTATAGGCCACTTGAGGAACTGCAGTTTTTGGCACGGTTGGGCTGGCTTTTTCAGCCCCAGGTTGCTGCTTGTAGGAAAAGCATAGGGGTAACTAAAAACATGACTCTGTTCTATGTGATTGTCAAGTCATACAGATGTGACAGTGAGCCAGAATGAACAACACCAGCACTCTGAAACCGAAGCAACTAAATGGGATGGTCAATAGTATTATTGACATTTTGCTTTTTTTAAATGAGGAATGTCAAAATGTGTTTAGTGAAAAAGGCACATTATACAGTCATATAGCTAATAAATATAATTTTAGATCAGAGCCAGTAGCCACAATTTTTTATGTAACCTCTACATTAATTTACCTCAGTTGCCCTATGTGCTATCAAGATTACATAAATGTATTTGGCCAAATAAGTTGTTCATATGTCAGAGTTGTCTAATGTCACTTAATCTTACAACTGAAAGCATAACATCACTTTGTAGTCCTACATGAAGCTATCTTGATTGTTTAAACCAGGTTTGGATTAACCTGATGATGTTAATTTTGAGTTGTCTCAACTAATTGTTTACACTAAATGAACAAAAAGACCTTTCAAGAGCTCCAGATAAGGTAAAAAAGCGAATTTAAATTCTGTAATTGTAAATTGTTAGGCAGATACATGTTTTTCTGCTCTGAATTGAGGCTGTTTTTTTTGTTTTTTTATCCTAATGCCACAGTATTTAGAGTTGTCTGGTTTCTTTAATTGCTTGAAGGCCTTCATCAATAACCTTTAGTCAATATGAATGTGCTTTAGAAAGTTGGACGAGGACAGGAAGTGATGTACTTTATGACGTGAACTGTTTTATTGGCAGCAAATTTGGGGGTTATCAGTTTAAAATCACTTACTCTGTGGTTTAAAGGGTCACTTATGTTTGTTTGAGGCTGTGAGATGCTCAATGTTTCTACACCTCAATGTTTCTACACCTGGGGGTGTAGAAGACAAAAGGAGCATACATTAGAGGTAAAGCAAAAAAAAGTTATCTTGTGTTGTGTATATTATCAAGTATATTGGTTTGTTTGGAATAAACGGTTCTGACTTTGGAAATGTTGCCATGTTCATTAATAAAGTTGTAACAAATGAAAAAAAAAGTGTTATCCATGTTCGACACATTTGAGAAGGCTCCAGGTTTTATTCAGTTATTCATTTTAACTCGGTTTAATGAATAAAGTCAAATGTGTTACAATTTCTAAGCCTGCGATGATGTCATACATAAGTTATAGCCATAGACTCTACATCCTTTATATCGGACGTCCACAGAGAGGAACATATGGGAGCTTGGAGAAGGAACTTGGATAAGATTTCAGACTGTGTCCCTTTGGGGAGTCCTGTGGGGGAACTGCAGGGATATTTGGTACCACGGTTGTTGCTAGGAGCCATCCTGTGGTTGTATAACCAAAGTAAGCTTTGTTCCTATACTAGGCACAAATTCAAGAATGCTCCCAGTGGCTGTTGGTGTCCGCCACGGCTGTCCCCTGTTACCAATTGTGTTTGTGATTTTCATGGACAGGATCTCAAGGTGCAACTAGGGGGAGGAGTGCGTCTAGTTTGGGGACCTCACAATTGTGTCTCTGCTCTTTGTGGACAATGTGGTTCTGTTGCAGTAGTCATGACGTACACTGGGGAAGGAAACATCCCCCCAAGTATTAAAAAATGCTCTAAATGCCCCTGATTTTGATGAAAAACATAAATACATAAAAAATTGCTGTGTATGACAGGCCACAAACCAGCGTCGGAACGATCATCAGCAGATCATTCTCATAAATAAACATAACAAATTTCCATTATTATTACTGCCAGCTGTAGGTGTTTTTCTGTGACAAAGCAAATATATTCCTTCTGAAGACTGACAGAAAAAAAGCATTACTGGATGGCACAAATGGTGAAGGATTTGAAGATGGATTTGGAGATGGATGCAGGCCAGACAGCTCTCGCCTAAGATCTAACCTGGTATTATGATCCAAGACTCAGCAGGCATTGTTTACCTTTAGAATTCACTCTTCAGTAGGAAGAAGCTTTAGATGAGGCTTGCTGTATTACAGGAAGTCCAACCCAGGCTCAACAGTGAGGCGATCAAACTGGGATACAAGTCTTGGAAGTTCAGACTAGTTTACTCAAAAAGTTTGGTGTTCAGGCCAAAGAGAGGGCTCGGATTGCTGCTGGTGTCTATGAATGACCAGAGATTCTTTGCCATCCATAGACATTAATTTCCTCTTACCAAAAAAGGGCATGTATGTGACGTTGGGGGGAGGAACATATGTCCATCTGGCTGACGTATACCTCAGAGGAGAAGTGAGGGCCAGAGGCTAAATGTCACTCAAAAGGCATCGCTCTAATTATCATAAACTTTAACCTCCAGTAAAATAAAAACTAGCCTGGTACAAAAAAAATCCCCTAGTGGACACTCAGTGAACTGCAGTTTTGGGCACTTCTGTATTGGATCAACCAGGAAGTCGCTGTTTGGGGCTTGATGCCGTCATATGATCAGAGGCCAATAGGGGGCTCAAGTGCTGACAAACATCAAACAGCAGTGACAATAAGCAAACTTTGCAATGACAGTTGAAAACCTGACCTCCCTAAGGGGGCTACACCTGACTCCCCCCACTCTCGTTGCAAGTTTGTTTTTGTTTTTTTACTCCCATCGCGCATTATTCAGTTTAAACAAACCTAATGACAATGACAACAAAAGCAAAAAACACATGTTGCCTATATATCTTTTAGGTTATTTTTTAATTTTCATTGCCTTATATTTTTATACTATGCCAACTTATTACATTGAACTGTCAACAATGGGTGTTTCTAAAGTAAAGCATAGTTTTTTTAAAGGTTTGTTTATTTGAAGTTTTGTTATCTCAAAATTTCTTGCACAGGGACCCAATAAACACTAGAATCACCTCTGCATAACACAAAATGTCACATTTAGGCTACGTCAGGATGGTGTAACTATCTAATTATGGGGAGTCACAATTAGTATTGACCTTGGACAAACCTGCTGTTTGTGTCTACAACACATTAATAAGGCCATGTAAAGTGAAATCTAAAGTATCAAAAATGGAGTCAGTATCAGTATGTCTGTCTGAAGTTGCCTCAATAGACCAGCATGCAATGCAGCCAAAATACGTGTTAAGTGTTTATTAAGGAGCCCTGGGCATTTTTTGTGAAAAGAGAGAAAAAAGCTGAGTGTTTAACAGTCAGGCTTTCAAATGCAGAATATACTTTCGACCCTCCTGGCTGTAGGCCTTTTGTGGGTCCACTGCAGATATCTCTAATTCTTGTGTTGTCCTTCAAACTTGCCTTCACAACTCACTAATAGGTGTCCATTTTTTATTTAAATACAGTAAGCTAAGTAGTTGATATTATTATGCTTGTACACTTGACTGCATAGTCTGATAGTAGACACATTAAACCTCAGGCGCGGAATCTCAATTATTATTAGGCATTACTTTCTTATTAAATGTCATTTTGAATCCAACCCTGTCACGGACAAGTTGGTCCCAATGTAAATTTGATCTTTAAACGATCTTGAAGCAAATACTTGTAGAACCTTATTAATGAGATGACCCTTGTTTACAATCACATACCAGAAGTAGAATTTGTATTTTAATGTACTCAATATATGACTACCTAAGTAGGTCATGAGAACTTATGTCCTTATTTTCTCTAAAATCTGCAATAATATTAGGATTTGATTTTCATATTTTTTTAGATTATCCTTTCAATTGTACACATAATTCAACAAACATTGACCTGATATTTATTCTTATCATCAAAATAGCAATACAAATGTAGCCAAACAGCCTTTTACTCAAATGAATCTGCTATTAAGAAGTGTCAAAAATTTAAAAAAAATTCTTATTATAGAAAAAAAACATTTCTTTAATCCTTGTATCCCTCTTTTTTATACTATGTGAGATCCAATAACATGAATTGCACTGGATCTAATGTTTTGAAATTTAACCACGGTTAAATAAATGTAGTTTAGCAAACAGTACAGTGTTTCCCTCTGAAATGTAGTAGGGTAGTAAGCATACAAATATGCAAAAAAACGAACTAAGCCCTCTACTAACAAATGCATGCACTTTGAATAAAGTTACTTATCACCACTGGAGATAGATAGATCCAATTGTCATGCTGGTTATCACCTACTATCTATCATCAGGAGGAGGTGAATTAAGGAGGAGGTTCATGCTTCAGGAGGATCAAGTGTAAACTCAGTAAGTAAGCAATTGTTGCTCTAAATTGCTGAACAGTGGCCTCGTTGCTGGTCATCTGTACAGTGTTAAGCATCTAGGATTAACCCTTAGAATTCAATTCAATTTTATTTTATTTATAGTGCCAAATCATAACAAAAGTTATCTCAGGACACTTTACAGAGTAGGTATAGACCACACTCTATGACATATTTATTATTTACATAGACCCAACAATTCCCCCGTAGAGTACAGTGGCAACGAAAACCTTCACTATAACAGGCAGGAACGTCGGACAGACCCAGCTCTGTGGAGGACGGACATCTGTCTGCACCTATCCCCACAAAAGAGCAATTAAATGGTATCTTTGCTAATTCTTTTTGAAATTCATTGGAACCGACAACAACTCCTGTGGACTATGTTGATCAGGTATGTTGTAGCCATTGTCCATTCACATTTATCTATGTTCAACATGTTCAACATGTTTTATTCGTTTTTGAAGATCCAACTTTCTCTCACTTTCCTCCAGAAACTATTTTACCACACAAATATCCAAAGCCAATGAGTTTCAAGAGAGGAAGTACTGATTTTTTTGTCACTGGGTTTACCTTTAATATTGGCAATGGTACAAATGTCAATGTATGCTCTTTGTACCCAGGTGTCGATAGCCAACAATGCTATTTTCACCCATTTTTTAAGCCTTTATGCCGTCTTTACAATTCACATGCAGAACAAACTTTAAATTGTATTTGTCATAACCAAACTGACAAGAATCCAAACCTACTATGACTATGTGGTGACATGGACCTTTTGAAATGCACAGACGCCGGGATTTCCACATCTATGATTTCCATGATATGAGCCACCAGAACGAGGTTGCGGGAACAAGCGACCAAAATGGTTTTCCTCAGGAGGGTGGCTGAAGTCTACCTTAGAGTGAGGGTGATAAGTTCAGTCATCCGTGAGGAACTCGGAGTAGAGCTGCTGCTCCTTTGCATTGAAAGGAGCCAGTGGAGGTGGTTCGGGCGTCTAGTAAGGATGCCCCCTGGGCGCCTCCCCAGGGAGGTGTTCCAGGCAGGTCCAGCTGGGAGGAGTCCTCGGGGAAGACCCAGGACCAGGTGGAGAGATTATAACTCCACACTGGCCTGGGAACGCCTCGGGATCCCCCAGTTAGAGCTGGTTAATGTTGTCCGGGAAAGGGAAGTTTGGGGTCCCCTGCTAGAGCTGCTGCACCCACGACCCGATCCCTGATAAGCGGTTGAAGATGAGATGAGATGAGAGCCACCCTGAGGACGTGCTGAATGCCCTGAGAGGCTTCTGCTCTGGAGGCCTCTTCACAGACATCACCCTGCAGTGCTCGTCTGACCAGATGGCACTCTGTTCATGCAGCTCATACTTCAGGGTCATGTTCACTTCTGACATGAGGCAGATGTCCGACAGACTCGTCAGGTATGTGTAAGTATGTGAGGGAACGGGAGAGGTCATCATGGATGGGTTATGCCAATTAAAGACAATGAAGCACTCACTGGATGCCCGCTGCCATCAGAAACAAGCAGCAGTGACCCACCTTGTGCACCAGTCATGTCGGCCTTGTCTCACTGTGTAAGCAATACTAAATATTGAACACTCTTGTATGCAAATGTGAACAGATGACTGACAAAAACACACTTGGGGCAATGTTGAATGTATGAATAATACAACGACATAGACAAAAGTTCTACTATTGGAAACAGCTTGCTTGATGGCATTGAGTTGGAACATAGTGAAAATATAATGATTTGGTGATGAAAATGCAGTCATTCAAGTGAACAACCTTGGCTCATGTTCCATGTTGCTCATATTTGCACAAACTTTCAATAGATAACAAAGCCCTAGCAGCCTCCCGACCGCTGGCCTTCCTGTAAGAGTGGTGGGAGAATAAAAGAGAGAAAAGATTCTTCAGGAGATCAATAAATTATCACAAAATCCTTTGAAATGTTGGTGGTCCTTGTCTTGTGTTCTGTGTGACCAGATGGTAATAGTTAAAGGTCCCATATTGTAAAAAGTGATATTTCCATATCTTCTTTGATTATAAGGCAGGTTGAGGTGCTATGTAAACACTGTGAAGTATTAACAGCGTGATCCACAGAGAAATGCACACAGGCTGTATTCAGAAACTGTGTCTTTAACGAGCTGTCAGGACATCAGTACAGTTGTGATGTCACAACTTAAAGGTAGAACGTGCTGCTACAATTGGATGTACCAGAGTTTTCTCCAATTAAAGAATTAAATGTTAAAGTTGTTTGAGGAGCCAAGGAAGAACAATTAAAAGTTCAAAGTTCAAGTTCAAACAACTTTACTGATCCCAATCCAATCCAGTTCAGCAGTCCACAGCTTAGCCAAAGCGTACATATAGACTACAGACTGGACGCAGGAGTATGTCAGAGAGAAAAACAATAGATTGGGTATCGAGTGTACAGTTAAAAAATTTGAAAAGTAGCAGTAAATCGAATAAAAATAAACCAAAGAAAGAAAAAAAAGTCTAAATAAATAAGTGAGGATGATGCAATGATACATAAGCAATACAAGTCATATATAATGAACTCGTATCAAGTGTTCATTTCCAAAGACTACTGTCGAGGTTTAAAAGCCTGACAGCAGACGGAATAAAGGACTTTGAGTAGCGGTTAGTTTTGCTGCATGGTGCTACAAAGCGTCGGCCTGAAGGCATTCATCTGAATTCTGAGGAGAGGACGTGGTCCTTTTGGTCAACTATTTTTTTAGCTTTTTGGACCACGCGCTTTTCCCAAAGGGAAAACAAGTCCTTCTGCCGAACTCTGATTATTTTGGAGCACACCTTCACAATTTTGTTCAGACTATTCCTGTCCTTCACGTGAGGCCATCAAACTAACAAATAACTTAGAAGGTTAAAAGGCTCTCAATAAAAGACTCATAAAACATGGTTACAATTTTGTTACAAACATTGAAGGAATTCATTGAATTGAATTCCTCAGTAAATGGACTCTCTGTTGACAGCGTTTAACGGAAGAATCAGTGTTTGTATAAAACTTTAGATGCAAGTCTAACACAGTTCCCAAATATTTGTAGATGTTTACAATCTGGACCTCCTCTCCTGAATGATGATCGCTTTATGTTTGTTATTGTTTTTCCTAAAATCAATAATGAGCTCCTTCTTTTGACACATTGAGGTCAAGGAAGTTCTCATCGCACCAGTTAAGAAAAGTTAGCAACAGTGATGCTAAAAACCATAAACTAAGCAAGAAACTTAGGTGTTATTTTTAAAACTTTATTTGCATATTATCACAAATATACGACACTAGAACAATTGACATCGTCCTTTACAAAGAGAAGAATGTACAGTATATAAAGGCAGTCAATTCTCCTTTCAATATACAACACTATTTTAAATCATAATGACGTAACATAAGTAAGAGTCTACGACATCAGACTGGCACAGGCTTGAGAAGGGTATTATCACTGGGTGCACATTTTCAGTAATATTATTCGCACTTGCCATGAACATGCTGGTGAAATCTGCAGAGGCCCAGTGCAGAGGTCCCCTCACCAAGTCTGGTGTCCGCCAGCCGCCCATTAGGGCTTTCATGGATGATCTGACGGTGACAACATCACACGTCCCAGGAAGCAGGTGGATCCTGAAGGGCCTGGAAGAGATGACCACCTGGGCACGCATGTGCTTCAAGCCAGCAAAATCCAGATTCCTGGTGTTGAAGAAAGGAAAGGTCACCAACAAGTTCCACTTCACACTTGGCACTACCCAGATACCATCAATCACTGAGAAATCAGTGAAGAGCCTGGGAAAGGTGTTTGACTGTAGCCTAAAAGACACGGCAGCCATCCATGCTACCAACCTTGAACTAGAAGCCTGGCTAGCCACAGTGGATAAGTCAGGCCTACCTGGCAAGTTCAAGGCCTGGATTTATCAACACGGCATCCTCCCGTGAATCCTCTGGCCCCTTCTGATCTATGAGGTTCCAATCTCCACCATCGAGGGCTTTGAGAGGAGAGTCAGCAGGTTTCTACGGAAATGGCTGGGCCTACCTCGAAGCCTGAGCAGCATCGCCCTGTATGGCAAGAACAACAAGCTGAAGCTCCCCCATCAGCAGCCTACAACATCTTGGGCATCACAGGGGCCAGTAAGCGAAGGGCCATTAAGGAGGTCACGGAGGCAGCAGAGGTTGCCTCAAGGTGGCTGTGGTTAAGGAGAGGAGAACCATGGGTGCGGTAGCGCTACCTGGACACAAGCTAGGGCCTGATCAACCCCAGCTGGGTCGCCTGGGTGAGAGTGTATGACGCTTGAAAGACCCGAAACACTTGTGACCCCAGGTAACATCACTGATGATGTGTCCAGGTTGCATCAGTCGATGTATTTTACAAGAGTACTAGATACAGGATAAAATTAAAAGGCATAAAAGAAAAAGAAAATAATAATAAATAAAGCAAAAATGGTTCATAAAGCTTAATTTGACTATCACTACTTTACAGGTCTCCCTGAAAAGTCGATCAGACGGCTGCAGTTAATTCAGCTTGCTGCTGCTCGAGTCCTCACAAAGACCAAAAAAGATCCTTTTATTCCAGAGCTCAGGGGAGCACTAAAAGTTCTTAGTTAAGAGTAATTTCTTAAAATCTCTTCCCAAAGCCTCTGAGACCAACTTTTACTAATGAGTGTGGGGGGGGGGGGGGGGGGGGGTACTCCTAAGCTAAGAGTACTCCTAAGCTAAGTCGGGCGGGACATCATGTTCATACCCTCTTTGTTCACAGTGATTGGCTACCTCACTATGTGGGGTCTTGATAGGGCCTGTGGTGAAAAATCCTACTGACCAACAGCTGAGAGACGCCAAGATCATCTGTGTTTCACCGCTGCTTTTCCCGTGGCCAAATAGTGTAGCGTTGTAACATCTTTAACCTCCGGGGATCTTGGGTGGCTTTTATTCATCAGTGATGTGATGGCATCCCTGACCAACTCTACCACGTTCATAATGCCATCTCCATTATGGCGATTTTTAAAAGCTCACTATCATTTAGTCTCTCCAAATCCATGTTGAAAAAAATGGTGCAGGGATGTAGAAGATTAATTAGAGAGATAACCTGGCAAGATGAATACTGTTAGCAACATAATTTATACAACAACAATAGACACTGAAATCTATTGCAATTCAAATACAAACAATTCATAAAACATAGAACATTTAAATAAGTTTAATTGAAAGCCTTAGTTATTACTCTATATACAGGATATTTAAGCAAAAATCACGTACAGGTGCATCTCAAAACGTTAGACGATCATGAAATTTTCCCCCGTATATTAGATGAGTTAATAATTTGTGTTCTTTTACAGTTTCAAATTTGAAGTTTTTTTTTTTTTAAACAAATGACAAACAAAACCCCTTTTAGTTTTTCCCTGCCATAAGAAAATACAATCTTCACAGTACTTTGTTTTCACACCATCATACGTTAGCCCCTCTCTACCTGCCTTCCACTTGTCGTTGAAGACTCTTTTCTTTTTTCACCACGTATCGATAGTTGATAATCACGTCTGGATCTACTTCTTTAGTTGTAGCTGTGTTTCTCAACTTAACTGATTATTTTTGTCGTCCGTCATGATTGCTCATGGGAGTTGCAGTGTCATTGTATCACTTTGTCAACAGTTTATTAATTCAGATGACCTTTGAGAAGACTACAATTGAATTAAAATCAACCAAAGTGACTGTGTTACCCAAGACAGCTGAAATTCACCCGCATTCGGCTGGTGTTAATGTCAAGCCCTGAATGCAAGCATCAAATATTAGAACTTTCTCTGGTGCTAGCATGTTAAAAGTTGTTAGCAATAGGCAGAGAAAATATTGCACTGATTTCCAATGTCAGAAAAAATGCTTTTTAAACCAAACACTACACAACCAAACATGTAGCAGGCGTGTTCTCTCAAATTAGGGAGTGATGAGCAATCACGTGACCACTACAAGCAAGGCCTCGTTACGTCATAAAGCAGGTTTTTGATCAGCACTGTAATGCAAAAATGTGTGGGCCAGGCTGAGCCAATCAGATTTAACAAAAAGCAGAGCAGTCCAAGTCGGGAGGGGCCGTTCGGCCACTCACATTCCCCCTAAATTGACAGTGTTAAAAAGCTAGGCCAGCCAATGTCGAGGGCTGTACCATCACCTTTTTTTAATACTTCCACGACTGTAACTGACACTGACTGTAACTGACACTGACTCTGCGGGAGTATACTTTACAAGATATATATGACAGAAACTAAGGAAAAGCATAATAGGACCCCTTAAGCCTTAGTAGAAATTCACACAATAGGTAAATAAGCTATAGGGACCAAAACCTGGGGGTTAACAAGCGGTCTGTGGGGATTGACTCCCTTTTGGAGCCAACCGCAAATGGCAATGCGATGAACTGCAGTTTTTAGCACTTTTTTTTTGCGTTTTTAGCACTTTTGCTTTTGGTCAGTTCAGTTCAGTTTACTTTATTATTACCTGTAGGTAGATATTATGTGCAGTAGCAGAAGAGGGTGCCTCACAACAACATACACCTGTATCCTTATAGTTTTTCTAAATTTACTGAAAATGAACTTATCAAACAAACATTTACAGATATTAAAATAATGCAGGACACTATCACTACCCAAAATAATATGATTATTCAACAGAAGCTTTGATGCATGTTGTATCTCCCATTTACAGAATGCAAGCAGTGCGTCTGTAAGTGTCATGTCAGTGCCAACATTTTCCAGGTTTCCTATCAACGGAGCAGAAATGACTTTGACTCTGCAACATACCAGGCTTCTACGTGGAGAGCTTGCTGAAGGCCCCTGACCTGCTGCAGTTCGGAGCTGTGAAGAGGGCCTGTGAGGCCTTCCTGGTGCGGAGAAAGAAGCCTGCAGGCTGCTAGAAGGCAGGTCAGAGATCAGTTCTTTCTATTTCATAATTTTTTTTCGCAGTGTCAAAAATTGAAGAGAAAGGTGAAAGCAGAACAAAATCATGTCACGGAATGATTTTCCAAGGTGAAGTGATTTAATAAAAAAGGAAATTTTACACTTGAACAACGAGTTCAGACTAACAGCTTAGTTCTATTATACAGTAAGTGCTCCCTTCTAGGGTACAAAACATTTTACTGATCTAATGAAGATTCCTAACGAATGAAGTCTGAACACTGCTGTAAGTTTCACGAGGTAATAAAAGAAGAGGGAATTCTTGGACTGGATCCCAGAAGCCTGAGGACTGTGCTAGCAGAGGAAAACCAGGAAGTGGTGATGGAGGCAGTGGTCAGGTGGCTGGGTCATGACCATAACATCGGACCAAAACATCTCTCCTCCCTGGCTCCGACAAACCTCAGCAATGCCTTGCTGAAAATGTGTGGTTAAAATAAGCTAAATGACTGTGACAGAAACCTTTCCATGTTCCCCTTAAACAAACAGTCGTCCGTGGGGTTTAATAGGACGAGATCAAGCTCCAAGATGATAATATTTGGGGGGTTACCATTGGTGCCCTTTGTCTGAAGTTCAGCGCTCGGACCTTACTGACCTTACAAGTTATGTGAGTGGGGGGTACAGAACCAATAGCACATAAGTGTTGGATTCAGTCTGGGAATACAGCAGCTGTCATGATCGGTGCGGGGAATAACACGTTGAATCGGACCCAAATGCAGACAAGGACACAAAGAACGGTTTAAACGAATATCTTATAATACAGAAAACAAGGGAATCCAAACACAGGGGAAAAGGGACCAAACAAAACGTGACAGTCAAGGGTAGACAGGAACGGGATCACGGGAAACTTTAACAAAAGGCAACAAAGAAACAATCTTTAACAAACAAATACGCGAAGAATCAAACCAACAAAGTACGGGAGCCAACGGACGAGAAGTTACCACGTAAATTAGGAAAATGGTCTGGCACCGAAGGTGTCCCCCATCCGGCCTTTTAAGCAGCAGAGCAGGTTATCAGTGGAACTGGATACAGCTGGGTGGAACAACGCCTACCAGCTCCAGACAGACACACACCAAGAGTGGAGACACATGCAGGGAACAGCAGACAGAGACAAGCACAAAAGGAAAGGGAGAGGCTGGCAGAACAGGGATCCTGACATCAGCAATGCTCACTAATGGACTGAAGGGCAGCACATGTTTCCCCAATCCAGGTAGTTCTGATGTCAAATGTAGTCATAAAAAAAACAACTTCTCAGGGATACAAATCACAACTGCTCTCATTGTATGTGCAGAAAATATGGCCTCTATAACTCAATAAATACATATTTACATAAAAATGCTTGGATTGAAACCCAGTCATTGTCATGTGATTGCTCCCTGCAGAGTATGGGGATGTGCCTGGTGACATTGAACAGCAGCCCATACCTGGTAGGAGGCCAGACCACCCTTTCTGAATGTTTGACCCAGACACAAAAGAATGGATCCCGCTTGGCAGCATGACGGAGGGGAGGATAGAGTGTGGGGCTGGGTCCATGCTGGGCTGTGTGTACTTCACTGGGGGCTATTCCTCCTCTAAAAGGACCTGCCTGCAGAGTGTGAAGAAATATGACCCTTACTCAGACACCTGGGACTCAATCGGAGATCCGACAGAAGTAGTATGTTTGCATGGCTGTATCTGTGTTTATCATGGCACGTAGTGTAGTGAGACGGTGGCAAGCCAAAGATACTGCGTCAACACCTTGTCTTGGATTGTAGTGTGTGTAGAATTAACTAGTTTAATAGCTCCCAGTTAGGCAGCGAGGTACCAGCTTGTTTGAGCTTAATTAGTAATATATTTTGTTTCTTCCAGGGTCTTTCTGCTGAACTGCCTCAACCAAACAAGCAGGGAGCACTGGAAAACGCACTGGAAAGGGAATGTTTGATGCTCATGCACATTTAATTACCTCTGGGGTTAAAGAAATAAAGAGAAAGTTTACATTTAAAGTTTACTTTTTTCCCCCTAAATATACAATGTACCAATCAGCACCTCCAAAGCTCACTAATTAACACAGGAAGTGCAATGCCGCCAAGAAAAGGTCCAGAACATGACCTTCTCTAAACCACGACACTTCAGTTTTTTGTGCAGAATAAACAAAAGAGTTATGACGTGTTAATTAGTGAGCTTTAGATATGTTACAGGTACAGTGGAATCAGCGGATAGTAGTTTTGATCTTCTCATCAAACTCTTGGCAAGAAAATTAGGAAGTGTCTGTTACGGCTATGAGGGTTGTTTGTTTGTGTTCTTGTTTTTCTTTGTGCTCCCCGGCTGTAGGTCCCGCCTTTCCCCACCTGACATCTTTTCAAGCCAATCAGCGGGCCTTAAAAGGAGTAGGGGATCTGCCCTCGCTCTCTCTGACTCTCTCACCCTTGTCATTACCTGAGAAGCTGCTTCGGTGGCAGAAGCCTTATTTAATATACTAAAAGGCTAATAAAACACTACAACTTTTGATGTACTATCTGTGGCCCTGTGAGGTCAAAAGAGTCCGGTGACTCACTCAATTTATTATTACTGTTAGTTCTGTCTTGCAACTGTTAAAAACTAGTTTGTCTAGGGTTTCAAAGTTAAGGATCTGATCACTAGTTGTAATCCTGAGTGAGCTGAAGGGGGTGAGAAAGAGGAAATACATACATAAGGTCCGCTTTCAAACAGCAAAGAGAAGCTTAGCCATGTATGTTCCTCAGACAAGGCTCCAGTACCACTAGCTGTGGCTCCTGTGAGCTTGCTTTTGCAGTTGAATTTTGGTTGGTGATGGATGAATCCTCAAAAATGACAGTGCAAGTGTTCATGAGCTGGAACTGTGTGAAGCTGTGGTGTGGTCTGAGTAGTGTCTTCAAAAGCTAGCATATTCCGTGTTGCATGCATTAAGTGCTCCCCCACACATGCTGCACTTTGACATATTTTATCACACACAGCATAACCACACTCCCAATCATCTTGCATGCAAAGTAAAGAAAGAAGAAATCAGAGGGACTCTTACCTCTAATTCCCAACACAACATTTGGATACACTCTGACATAAACTTATGGCTAGTGTTTTTCATGTTTCCTGGGGGCAGAAATAATCTTGCTACAGAATAATATGTATTTTTTTAACAGCAAACACTTTAACTTAGGGGTATCAAACACACCTGAATTGCCTTCACACGGTTGATTTATTGAATCAGGTGTGTTCTTGCTTGGGTGGAATAAAAACCTGCGGCCACAGCGGCCCTTTACTGCATCAGTTTGACACCCCTGCTTTATCTGGTCATTTAGGAAATGTGCAAGTGTAAGTCATAACATTAATGAAGGCTCAGCTCCAGCAGTGTTCCAGTGAGCCATGACACTGAGTTCAGCCATCATTAACTTTATTATTACTTTACACCTGTGGTTTTCCTTCTGTGACATTTCAAAAGGTCTTCTGTGAAAAATGGCCTATTAGAGTTCAGTAAACTTTAAAGTCAGATTATCTGATTGTTGCTGAACCACAGCCACTGTCAATTATCAGATAATAGTAAAAAGCTGTTTCCATTTAATTGTCAAGCAAATTAAACGTTAAAAAATGGAAATGCAAATTAAGTGCGTTTCCATCAACTAGTTTGGAGAATAAACTAGGCTACAGCGTAGTTTGGTCAGAAGTTGGTGCTATAGGCTCTGCATGGCCGTGATCGCCATGTTAGCCGCCATATGCTACTGCTAGCACCAGACCAAGTAAAGTTGTAGCTGCAAAATACCTGAGTATGTTGACTTTACCTGCAGGAGCCAAATAACGCTTGCAGATTAACTGTCAAACATGAATCATTGAACTCAATATAGAATCCACAAATCTAAATCTAAATTCAGATGAGAGTAGACTATGTGAAATACACTGAAAAATGTTTTTGTTACAGTAAAATTCATGAAGTCAATCTAAATCATTTATGAATAGTAAAATTAAAATTCAATGGGAACTAGAATACTGAAAAAAAAAGTGTTACAGTATATAGTACATAGTATTCATACAACTCAATAGTTATTTTAGTGTTGTAGGTTTAGGAATTCAAAAGACCTTTTTTATTTTGATTCATTCATTCATTCGTGAGAGGGCATTTTTGGCTTTTTTAGCTACCTCGTCTTACCTTTCCCTCTGGGCTTTACTCTGTTGTTATGTAAACAGACAGACATACAGAACTTGAGGCTTTGCTCGGCGAGGTTAAATTCAAGCTTCAGATTGTTTCTGCCTCCAGAAAAGCTTCTCCAATAAGGTTGATCTGCTTCCAAGGTTTCTGAGTATTCTTCATCTCTTCAGAAGTTCATCAAGTATCTCTGAATCAATTTAGAGCTTTATCTATTCTGAAAAGGAGGCATGGTGTGTGTGTGTGTGTGTGTGTGTGTGTGTGTGTGTGTGTGTGTGTGTGTGTGTGTGTGTGTGTGTGTGTGTGTGTGTGTGTTTGTGTGTGTGTGTGTGTGTCTGTGTGTGTGTGTGTGTGTGTGTGTGTGTGTGTGGCTGTTTGAGAGTTAACAAAGTTAAGGAAAGAGATAGATGAAGACAGATTGACAGGCAGTACAGCAGATAGTGAGGCAAACAGAGACAGACACAGAGGGACAGAGGGTCGGTCTTTGTACCTCACCCTTATCTGTACCCCTGAAACACAGGGAGTTGCTCTGTGTACAGACCTGGTCATCACAGACAAATGGTACCGTTCAGAGGAGGGTAAATAACCTACATCTCCAACTTTTGTTACTGCAGCAGCATTTCATGTGTTTTCTACTTTCATTTTTGTAACTCATTTGAACTTGATTATCCATCACTGCTACAATGTATTTAGAAAATAATCAACAAGGCTACAGTTTAAAATGTCGTTTTCATTTTTATTATTTTGACCTGTTGGCATGGCTCTGGGGATGCTACACCACTCTGATCCAGACCGTGAGGTTTGGGATTTTGTTTTTAGGTAAAATATGTCATGATTTTGTAATGGATGTTGTAATAGCCTCTGAAATAATCCCTAAACTTTCCATAAAGCACCATCATCAGGTCAACATTTTAAGTCATCCAATACATCGGTTCATGAACTATGCAACTATAATACTCCCATCAGCCTTACTACTACCCATCCCCAAAGATAACTTCCTGGATTAAGTTCTTAATTTTACCGAAACCATGATCCAAACCTAACCAAATTTTGACCATTTTGAGGGCATGTCCTGTTGTGTTGTTCACCCGCAGATAGGCCTACTTGGTTTAGTGTTAGTCAACAAGCATAAGCAACATGCAAAATGAATTGGCGAAAATGGCAAACAACCTGCCTAATATCAAAATGTTAGTATTGCAGTCACACACACATACTTCATACCCCTGGCCCGAATTCTGTGCAAAATGCAGTCACCAAACTATGCAGGTGTGTAGTTGAGTTAAAATAAAGATCAAGTTCAAAGATGGGTGTGGACCGAGCGAGGGCAGCAAAAGTAGGGGGGTTGGAAGCCATCGCCCCACCACATGAGGCTCCTGACCCGATTTGGCCTCGCAGCCAGTGTGATCCCATCACACCCAGATGGTCTCTAGTTTTTTAAATGATTGACTTGAAGTCTTGGAACTATTACGTGAAATCTCCCCTATTGCATAAGTAAAAATGTAATTATACAGTATAATTCAAAGCCTTACTGTTTCAGTCCGTGGTGTTCTAAACTGAAGACTGAGGGTATCTCTATCGAGCCGCTGAAAGCTGACACATATTAATTATACTTGGGAATAGGTAATATAGCATTAGCTGCAACAAAGGAAATATAGGTTGTAAATTGTGTGAAACCCTATTAGGTTTATGCACAGAACCCAGTCTGAACTTACATGACAAATGCTTACCCTTTTCTACCAATTACTCCAAAGTCTATGCTCATTGTTCTCCTTGACAATAATGGCCCAGATCTAAATCTCCTTGACCTATTTCATTTTAAGTTCCACTGCTGTGCTCTGAAGGCTGGATACCAGACCTGCATATAACTACTCTTTCATACACATTTGGTGCCTTTGCAGCAAAGTCTGTACGGCTAAAAGTCAGAGTAATGAACAGATGCCAGGGGATGGCAGTGTTGCCCTATGTTGAAACTGAGAACAAGCTTGGCAAGAAATACAAAGTCTGTGTGTGTTAGAATGGTGTGTACCATGCTCTTTTGAGTTTTCCTCACATCTTGAAACCAAACTCAGAGGAGCTTTACTCTTGACAAGCAAGGACACGAACAATCATAAAATCAATAAAAGAGCGGATGGACAAGAGAATCTTAGTGAATTACCTGTGGATGTAGCCTGAGTGAGTGTTCAGCCTTCATCAGTTTTGTGTTGGAGTGTAAAGCCCTCTCGTCAAAACTACTTTTACTTGCGGAATGCAGTTTCTCTACCCTTCTCAAATGCTGTTGTGAAGGGACCCTTTTAGCAAGGCTCTTAACTATGAGAAGCTTCTTTGAATACATCTATGTGTGCTCTATAGGGGTTTTAACCATGGCGATTCTACCATTACTTAGCCATGTGTTAAATAACCCTTACCAACTACAGCACACTGCCAAAAGAGAGCAACATGTGTCTTAAAATATTTAGCCCACAGAAGCTATCAACTTGCCTTTTTCACTATATATTTGTGTTGTATCTAATGATTGTGAAGCTAATGGTAATGATAAAAGGGATGGGAGACTTTAGTATGAGCAGATAAAACTGGTGGTAACTGGTTATCAATAGAGGTCGATAAAGGTCAAACACTATTTAATGTGACCAAGAGGAAAATGGGGTGTGCCATTAGAAATCTGCACCTTTTTTACACACCCAATATATTCCACTCATATTTCTCCCCTTTCATCTTCTCTCTCGTCACAGCTCTGCTCCTTGCCCTGATCCTTGTTGTTTTCGCCCACTTAAAGCTGATAATGAAATGTATGCACTGGGCGAAGCAGGCGATTAATCAGAGCAGATGTGTATCTAGGTGAGTGCCAGAGCAAGTCTCTGGAGCGCAGCGGTCTGCCGGCTCAAACTCCACACTGGTAAGGAAGCCGAGCTCGTGCCTCTCACCCCATGGCTGTCATTGCCAACGTATGTGCCAGCCTGCCTTATTACAATTAATTAGCCGGTGCTGAAATGTCCCCACACTTCAGAAGCGATCATGTCTTATCTCGGCCAACGAAAAGGCTGCTAGTGGGCTGTTGTCACGTTTGCTGGCCTGATAAATCTGGGGTGACAATTTAATACCACAATATAGTGGTTTTATCCTTAGAGAAATATCACAGTCATCCTCCTTTAATAGTTTTATATTATTATTTATATATTATACTTCTCACATTTGTGGTGTCTTTCTATTTTCCGCCCATGGCTCAAACATATTCCTATGATTTTATTACAATGGTATTTAGCATATTTATAATAGTGATAGGCTTTATTCATACAGCAGCTTTTGAAGCAGTCAGAAAATATTGGGATACAATAAATAAAATACCCAAAATAAAGTGAGCCAAAAATAAACAAATAGAACAGATAAAACAATAAGAACATAAAGAAATAAAACATATTTTGTCCTTTCTGCTTGTTATTCCTGCAATCTTTATCAGATGTTACATATCATTTATGGATCAATTCTTCTTAAATGTGTTTGTTTTCAACGAGTCATCTTCCTGAGGGCTTTACCATTAAAACAGGCAGTCTGTTACTGTTTGACTAGATTTCCTCATAACAGTGCTTGCTTTATGCCTTATTAAGACTAATTGCAGCTTTCAGTGTGGATACCATTCAGTCAACTAATACTCCACATTCAGGTTTTACAAACCAAGAGCTGATGCCATTGCTTAGCTGATTAGTTGATATGCAAATTATTCTAAACCAGTATTTAATTCTTTGCATGGGGCCTGATGCATATACTCAAGGCTGTATTGGTTAGGGATGTATTGGGTATTGCTTACCCAGATGTCCAATGCTCACAGATGTACACTTGACTTGTAAGTATTTGATAAATAATTCCCTGCAAATGTTGTTTCGTAGTGTTTCTGTGTGAGCTTCAGTAGCTCCACAAACACATTTTCTGCCTACTGTCTGCACAAGGCAGAATTAATCTGTCTAAGGTATGCTGTGCTGAGAAAAAATCCCTCACATTGCTGTAAGCTGTGTTGAAGAATATATCTATTTGATTTTTTTACTTGAAAGCAAATGAGGTATTATAGATACCTGGGGCAGCCAATATTGGTGGCTTCAGCATTTGTGCAAAAAAGTAAAAATGTCTCGCTAGAGCAAGATATTGCTTTAAAGTATCTGACACAACTATTCATATAACACCTGTCCACGAGCTTCTCAAAATGAGATGAGGTAATGATCATTTGTTACTTGGCTGAGCAGTGATTGGAGAGATGTGGACCAGGGCCCTATTTCAGAGAGCAGGATTAGTGAAAACTCTGACTTTGTTAACCCTGAAATGAGGGGAAACTCTGGATTTTCGGGTTCAGAAATAAAGCTAACCGTGGTAACTGGCTCTAATTACCTAACCTGCCCACTGGCAGGTTTTCTTCAACAAACCCTGAGAGTCTCCTTCCTCTTACAGAGCCAGACACACCCTTTTATATCCTCATTCATTCAGTCAGTATCAAAGCGCATTTCAATGTGCTTAAATAGCAGAGATTACTGAATTTCAGAAACAAAATTTAGCTTGTTACTGGTATGGAATTAAGTTTGTGTCATTGGATGTTGAAATTACAAAGGTATTGAATTTCTAGCACTGAACATTTATGCGTTGTAATTATGTATCAGAATGAATTGACTGAATTTAACTCATTATTTTTCAATGTTCATAAATTAAACTTGAAAAAATCCAAGGCTTAAAAATTCAACGTTAAAAAATTCAATGTTAAAAGCATTTTAATTCAGATGCAAAAAACAATGATTACAATTCAATGTTAAAATTTCAACGTTAAAATTCTATTTTTGTAATGTTCATTTTTTAACATTGAATTCATGAACATTTGAAAAGAAAGAGTTACAGTACATTCCAAAATTCAGAATCTAAACATTCAGATACATAATTTCATTGCCTGAATATTCAGTGCTAGAAATTCAATGGCTTTTCAATCTTTTGGCACAGATTTACTTCCATACTCAGGACTGTCTAAAGTTATCGCTTTTATGCAGTGTCATTTCTCACATTCAAATATTCAACAACTCAGAATAGAACCTCTGCATGTCATATTTTAATAACACTGTGACTCTGCAGACAGCCGTCAGTTTGTTTGAGCAGTTAATTAAAAATGTTTATATCACATTATGTGAAATCTCAGTTTAAATAGTAAAAATTGGTATCACGTAGGATCAATGAATAATTGTCTCTATTACTCGTGATGTGATTGGTCGCACTAGTGAAACTTAATTCCTTTAATATTAGAGATTAGGCTATATGTGAATGTAATGAGTGAGCAGGATCATGATGCAGCTGCAGAATGTACTTTGAAAGTGAGTTAAAAAAATAGGCTTAACATAGCATTTCAGTGACTGTGTGTAAATTGACTAGCTCAAATAAAGCAACTGAATGCTTTTGAGCAAAGATCCAAATAATCTGCGGTATTTTAACCTGCAAATCACCTGACACATTATTACTGGATCAGGTTGTGATCTTGCAATCATCTCTGTAGGTGTTTTCACACAGAGATTCTGTAACAGTGCCGCGATGAAGGAACGCCGACAAAGGCGGCATGTCTTTGATCTAGGCTATATATTTTTAAAACCTTTATTATTGGACAACACTGCATAAAGCATTAACTTACTGACACTTTCCCTCGCTCTGACTCAGGCCCTTTTCTTTAAAGATAAATGTGAAAAATCTGCATAAATGCATTCGGCCTAATATCTCTATGTCCACTAGATTAAAATGGAAGCCTTTTATTTAACGGTTGTCCTGGTGAATCCTAGTATTAGAGCTCCAATGAGGATGATTTGTATGTCAGGTTCAACCCACTCAAAGTTGACTGAACTAACTATGATCAGCTGCTCTGGAACAACATCTCAGGTTTAGTCAACTCAGGGTTCAGGATTAGGCCCAGAGAGTTTGATTACTGCTTTCTGAAACAGGTCCCAATGCTGCAAGGAAACATCACGGGACAAAGTTGTCATGTGGTTAGAATTAAGCATTGTTCATCTCATGCCTCCTTTATGATAAATAAATGAAGGTAATTTTTCCTCTTCATTTCCTTCTCCGCAGGCTGCCATTTACTCTCTGCTCACCTGCAAACACATGCCATTTGTATTTGCAATGCAAAGATAAAGTAATCATGACCAGTGTAGACCTTGGTAATGTCCTTAGCACATTTACATCACAATACACTCCTTGGAGTCAACTCAACCTCCCTTCTCAGCAGCATTGCACACAATGTGATATACACGCCATGAAAATCACTCAACCCACCAATAACTACTCAGTGTATATATATATATATATACATTTGTACCAGTTCAATGTGAATAACCTAGACTGACTTGTTTGATCAACTTATTTACCTCCACCAAGGAGGTTATATTTTCGGCTCGGTTTGTCTATTTGTTTGTTTGTCAGCAGAATTACAGAAAAGATTGCTGGACAGATTTCCATGAGACTCGGTGGAAGGGTGTGACATAGGCCAAGGGAGAATTCATTATATTTTGGAGTGGATCTGAATCACAGGGTGGATACACAAATTAATTTTCCTTTCGATAACATTGCAAGAAAGGGCATTTCTGCTCTGTTCATCTAGTGTCCAAATAATTGGAAAAATTAGTTCCTTATCATATTTCATGGCTCACCTGATCCATTTTCTTTGCTCTTTGTTAACTATCAACGCGTTGTTTTACCATTTTGAGAAATAAAAGACGACGCATCTTCATAGGAGCCATGTTGTTTCCTTAAAGCTCATGAACGAACCAAAGTCGAAGAAGCTCTTACGACTCTGGAAGTGACAGGCCAATGTTTTAAAAGAGATATCAGGAGGGGTCTGACATCAGGATATAAGGCTTTATCCCAGCGCTGTACATCTGGTGAATAAGACTACAGCAATAGCATCGTTAAGGGTTAGACAGCTGACAGCTGTCGTTGGGGGCTGATAGACGCTAAAACACTCTGTAGAGCTAAGGGGAGTAAGGTCTATTCAGATTTTACAGAGCACTCCTGCAGAAATTTTACCAGCACCATGTGATTTTATTGTTGACAATTTTAACCATGAAATAAAATCAACGCTGGACTTGGTGGCTCCACTCTCAATAAAAATAAATATGACAAGACCGACACCCCCGTGGAGAAATGCAGGAGTGCTGAGAGGAGATGGAGAAAAACAAAACTGACAGTTCACTATGAAATTTTACGTGAACATCTCAAAACATACAATAACGCAATCAAACAGTCAAGAATCTCCCATTTCCATAAACTAATCAACAAACATAAAAACAACCACAAATTCCTCTTCTCCACAATTGACCTTTTAACAAACAAAGATTTTAATAGATCCTCCAAAACACCAACTGACGCCCTTTGTGAGGACTTTGCAGACCACTTCAGAAATAAAATCAATGACATCAGATCGAGTCTTTTACCCCAACAGATTTCCAATGTTGACACACCTGGATCATTGATTTTACCCAAGGAAACACTGGAGAGTTTTGCCCTGGTTGATGTGGGGACACTTGGTCGAGTCCTCTCCCAAGTAAAGTCCACAACCTGCTTATTAGATCCGATTCCCACACCATTTTTCAAAACACTTTGTGGATTCTTTGAGGATCAGCTTTTATACATGGTGAATTGCTCTCTTCAGACGGGGGTCTTCCCCGCCTCCTTTAAAATGGCGGTGGTGAGGCCCCTTCTAAAGAAGAGCAATTTAGATCCCAACATCTTTAATAATTATCGGCCTGTATCCAACTTACCGTTCTTTAGTAAAATTTTGGAAAAACTTGTTTTCAATCAAGTAAATGACTTTTTGATTGAAAACAACATTTTTGAGAAGTGTCAGTCTGGATTCAGGGCGAACCACAGTACAGAGATAGCCCTTTTAAAGATTTTTAACGACATCAGGTGCAACTTGGATAACAATGAACTCACAGTCTTGGTACTACTGGATCTAACCGCTGCCTTCGATACAGTAGACCATCACATTTTATTAGATAGACTGAAGAACCTGGTCGGCCTCTCTGGTACTGTTCTTAACTGGTTAATTTCTTACCTCACAGATCGACACTTCTTTGTAAGTATGGATACATGTTCCTCAGAAACCCACAAAATAAAGGGTGGTGTTCCCCAAGGGTCAATTTTAGGTCCAACTCTTTTTAATCTTTACATGCTTCCCCTTGGGGACGTCATCAGGAGGCACGATATCAGCTTTCATAGTTATGCTGACGATACGCAACTGTATATCGCTGTGTCTCCCGATGACACAGGACCTATTGATGTCCTTTTTAACTGCATTTTAGATATCAAGACATGGATGGCAGGAAATTTCCTACAGCTCAACCAGGACAAAACAGAGATTTTACTCATTGGTCCTGAAGGCCAGAAAGAGAAACTTTTACCAAAGTTACAGAAATTTAAACTATCACAATCTGTAAAAAATCTGGGTGTGATTTTTGACTCTGAGCTCAGTTTTATTCCACACATTAAAAATATAACAAAAATAGGTTTTTACCACCTTAAGAACATAGCCAGAGTCCGCCCGTTTCTCTCTCAGGCCAGCACGGAGGTGCTGATGCATGCTTTTATCTCTTGTCGTTTAGACTACTGTAATGCCCTGCTCTCTGGCCTTCCCAAAAAGAGCATTTCGAATCTACAATTATTACAAAACTCAGCTGCACGAGTGCTGACAAGGACCAGAGGGCGGAAGCACATAACACCAGTTTTAAAGTTGCTGCATTGGCTCCCCGTCCGTTTCAGGATTGATTTTAAAGTTCTTCTACTAGTTTTTAAGTGTCTTAACGGTCTTGGGCCCTCTTACCTATCTGATTTGCTTTTACCTTATCGGCCGACGCGGACCCTGAGGTCCTCCGGCACCGGCCTTTTAACCATACCACAGGTTAGTTCAAAAAAGCACGAGGAGGCGGCTTTCAGTTATTATGGGCCCCGACTGTGGAACAGCCTGCCGGAGAGCCTCAGGGTCGCGGAGACTGCTGAGGTTTTTAAAAAGAGGCTTAAGACCCATCTTTTTAACCAGGATTTTAGTTAATTGATTTCTTTTAGGCAGTGCTAATCAGAGCACGTTTTATCCTTTTTTACTGTTTTAATCTCTGTGTTTTAGGCTTCATGCTTTTATTTACATGTCTTATGCTCTTATGGTTTTATCTTCTATTTTACGTTTTAGCATCTATGCTTTTATGTTTTAGTCCCTCGTTTTTAGCTTCCATATTTTAACCCTTTACTGTTAGGCAACAGTTTTTAATCTCCAGTGTTTCCTCAGGGGGCCTGCCAGTTTGGGAGTTGTCTCTGATCTTGGCCGCGGGGGGTGCTGTCCCGTGGACGGTTCCGGCCCGGGCGGCTAGAGGGCTCTGCACCTTGGTGCGGGGGCTCCTGTCTGCTCGGGTTGGGGTGGTCTCTGTGGCGGTGCTCCCTGTGACCTTGGACTGGGATCTCTCCCGGTGTGGTTGGCCCCCCAAAAGGTAGCTTCCTCTAGACTCCTCTGTACCTCAGGTCTCGCTGCCCGGCCATGTCTCTGTAGTGACAGCTAGCGTTGGTGTAGGTGTGAGTCTGTGTATCTGTGTGCCTGCATGGCTGTGTGTGTTTATGTGAATGTGTGAATGAACGTATATACAGTTGTGTGTGTTTCTGTGCTTGACTGTGGGAGGGTTGGGTTCTTTTAACTTTCTTCTCCTGATTTTATTTGATGTTTCTCTTTTTCTGTACATCCCTGTGAGGCACTGTGCGATACTTTCCTGTATGAAAAGCGCCATATAAATAAAGTTTGATTTGATTTGATTTGATTTGAAGGTGTTAAGTCACTCCTCATTACATGTACTCATTTGATGGTTAAAGTTAGGCAACTACAACACATGGTTAGGACAGGGGTTATGGAAAGATTGTGGTTACAGTGCAGGAAAAGAGATGTAAACTTTAATTTCCCTTAACAAAGTCAGACAGCCCATCCACCGTCCTGACCTCTACACTGTCACTTTTCCATCTGTCTACATAAAGGACACTCTATTTCCTGGATTAGCACTGAAATTTGGAATAATTCAAGCCTTCTGAAGTTTTGGGGGTTTCTTTCTATTTGTGCTGAAAAATATTTGAAGCTTCAAACGCAGCAATCATCTAGTGGCTTGTAAAGCTTCAGCCCTACAAGACTGGGCACTACAACATATCTCAGATTTTAATAGTCTTATATGGGTATAATAAAAATCCAAGAAGACTGTGTGGTAATATCAAATCTGTAAAACTGTTGTTCAGAAGTGCTGCATTAAATGTAGATGGTATTGTGCAACATGTTACAGTAAAATAACAGATAAATCCGTTGTCCAAAAAGCCTCGATATAAAATATTTTTACTGACACAAAATATAAATGTACCTCAATCTAGTTTAGGTGTTCACTGCGGGCTCATATTTGAACTTCATGGTTGATATATAAAAGGCCATCACATAAGTGTGATGTTTCGAGTGCAAAGCCAAATACCATCAAACACAGCCAGTTTTTTTTTCCCAAAAGAGAAAAATATGATTTATTCTATATATTGCACAGCCCTGTTAACCAAGCGTGAAATCATTGTAGAGGCCTTCAGACTGAAGCCCGCAGAGCTTGACATCAAGCAGGACAAGGTCCCTTGAGAGATCTGCCACCAAGGGAACTCTTCCACAAGTGGAAGTGACCAAGCAGAACCACAGAACAGGTTGGTGAGATTCTCATTCCTGAACAATTCTGTTGCTTGCTGTCACCAGAGGTCAAAGTATGGGTCAAGGAACATGAGAGGAAATGGCGGAAAGTGTTGGAGACCTACCATGACACAGGATGAGAAATCAAGCGCTTCTTCTTTAAGACCCAGCTGGAAAGTGTTACATGTCTGTGGGATTCTTTTTCAGATCCCGGTTGAGCTAGTATCAAAGTAGAAATTTAGCAAAAGTCCTCTATTTCCATTTTTGTCACTGTTGGCAGGAAGACACAGAAGGCCAGAATGTGGAAGGTCACACAAAAAGCTTCCCATCTGTGCACTTTAGGAATCCCTGCAAGATCTTAATACTTCAAGTGAGGGATGTTATCCAAGTGTGTGATGACCTGTGTAGGCTGTAATTGTGCCCACATGGTCCCAGGAACAGGCCCTGTATCAGGAGTGGGAAGGGCACTTCAGAAAAGGGACAAATTTTAACATCAGGTAGAAATCTATGTTCAGCAGGAGTGAACTGCCCATGTTCTACTGGAAGCAGTCCAGCATACTTTGTCTTCCGTTAGGAGTTGGGCTGTAGTCCTGCCGGAGTGCATCGGAGCGGCGCTCCAAGTGAAAAAAAACAGAATAGTATAATCTGGTTGACATTCAGGCAAAACATATAGTTTGCCATCATTTTGATATTCAAAGTGAATATATTCACAGCACCTCAAGAGGAGTCCTGTGCCTTGTTTTTGCTGCTGAATGAAGTGACGGAGATTAACTCCGGAGACACCGGAGACAGAATAAAAGCATCTACTCCTGTGATTTCTGAACACAGTCAGAAAGCCGGAGCAGGAAACGCCAAAACTGAGCTACTGTAAGATATTTTATTTAGTTTCCTTTTAGTAAAATGCTCTGAATGAATTTAAGCTCCCTCCGGTAAAAACTCAACAACGTAGTGTGTGTCTAGAGCTTTTGTTGTGAAAGGTCAGCACGGAAGAAGTGAAGCTATTCACGCTGCCTTTGTCGAGGTTGAAAGTCAAACAGTTTTCTGTCTGATCCATAGATGAATGAGATAGCAGCAATCCTCTGTGTTGTTTTATAATCCTAATCAGGAAAAAAGAACACCTGATTGGTTTATGTCTTTATTCACGGTGCAAAAGCCCCCAAAAACGACCTTGATCCGAAAAAATAACATCACATTTTCACCGTGTAATATTCACGTTCTGTGTGAAAGGATTCATGAGAAAAACACCAGTTCGAAAAAAAAAATATTAAAGTGCAAATTATTGGCACGAAAAAGATGCCTTTATAAAGTTAACTCATATTAGGTCTATGTAGACTTGTCACAGTAGGTTACACAACCTTAGAAAAGGTGGAACTTTTTTAAAATGTGCGTTGCGTATGCGTCATAGCTGCGGTAGTAAAAAGATATAGCACTTCGCCCAAGTCCCCAGGTCAGGCACTTTTGTCGTATGCCACCACTACTGCAGCACTCACCTGTTTGTGTTGTGTTTGATGGCCCGGAGGCACATTCGGCCATTCCTACCAAAATGCAGTTATGGGCAGGAGAAGAAGGGTGCGTGACTAAAAAGAGCCGTATTGAAACACATTCAGCAGCACATTTAGGTTCCGTCTCCGTTAAAGCCCAGCGCAAGACTCCGACAGAGACACAAGCGGAATCAACTCTTCTGCTTACACTCTAAAACATTGGGTGCAATGTTTTTTCTATTGATTTTCTCATGCACACAGGTTTTTCTAGCAGCATGACCTACATGAAATTGATATATGTCATTTTAGGCACGGACGTATTGAGTATAAGAGATGATGGTACATGATTTCCTAACATTGTTAGTCTAAAATAAACATTATGAGAACTTCATATGCTACACCTTTTTTTTTTTTTTTTTAGCTATGTAGCCTATGCCAGTGTACAATTTAAGTGTATTACAATATGGGTAGTAAAACCTCATCATAACTAAATAGGCCTACATGTTGTATTTTATTTAGTTAGTACTTGGTAGACTACTATTTCTAATAAATATATGAATAAAGTATATAAATATAATAATTACAGTTATACTCAGGATATTGCTTAGGACAAGGAAGTCAAACTAATATTTCTATTTTCTTAAGATGGGATTTTTGTAATTTAAAAAAGCTCACTAAAGCATATTATAAACAAACATTATTTTGCCTGATTCAAACTGTTATTACAGTATATACCATTGTTATTTCAGCTAATTTAAATACAACAGTGGCAATTGCTCAAGGGACTGAAAGGGAAGCTCAGCTCAAAAGAAAGAAAAAAAAGTGGTGAAATATGTACTGCTGTGTGTACATTTCATTGACTGAATATTTCTACATCCGGTAAGTCCGCCCGTATTTTTAGGTCCGCTGTCCATTCCTTTTTTCTATGTCCATGACTACACCCCTGCTTAGGAGAGGACTGTGTGATGGAAGACATTAGATGAAATGGACAGAGCTGCTAGATGAGTAGATGAGGCAAAACATTTTTTTAGAAAAATTACACCACAGAAAACCAACCTGCCATGACCTGCAGAATAGTTGCACCATTTAAAACTTGAAGCAGCTATAATATATATTTTTATAATAACAACATTTTGTCTTAGTGATGCCTATACATACAGAATATCCCCCAACTCTGCAGCACCTTGCAGCTTTAACATGCTTTATATTGAGTTTCATCTCATTATTTAGCCGCCCAGCCCATAAGTTTACCATTCTAGTTCACTGTCACAGCTCTCATAGTGTTGTTTTCTGCCAAAGCAGGCAGCTATTATCAGCTAAAAAACTCTAAAAACACTATACACTACCTGCTGCAGACAGCGGACAGACATAATTATCGAGTAGCTGGTGAACATACAGGTATATGGAGCATTCAGCCGATAAAGAGACCAAAAATACAGCTAAAGGAGAGTAAATATTGTGCTGATGGTAAGTTGCTGATAAACAAATGGGGCTGATGTATTTCCCCTTGAGAACTGGGTACCACCACATACAAAATTGAGAGAGGAAACCTTGTCATTAACAAGCTGTTTTGTTCGGTGTGTAGGTGAGAAAAACACTTCTCAAACTCCGATGTGGTCTCACCTACTGGAAATTATCCGTTTGGTTTGGTGAGGGCTGGCGCCTGGTTAGAACCTGTAAGGGGGAGGACATGACATGGATAACACCACAGTCACAAAACTGTAATTTGGTCATAAACAAGTAGAGTCTTGCTGTTCCTTGATATGGTCTGATGACATCAGCCAACAGAAGGTCCTGAATCTTATGGTCTCTCCAGTTAGACATTTTTATATTTTCGGACGTTTGTTTTATTCCGGTTTCACAGGAGCCACATGTCTACAGAGAATTTCTACGGCAATCCACAGTCACAGGCCCTCATACAACCACGCCTGTCTCAAGAGGGACCAGGTTTCTTCTTGATAGGAAAAGTTCTCGCTTGCACAGAATCAATTTTAGCAGCAGGGCGACGCTGTCATCTTCAGACACTCATGGCGAGAGCAGTCTTGCAAAAGCTCAAACTGTCAGGTCTCAACATAAATCCAGGAAAGTTCTCTCTGGGAGTTGAAAGTTGCAGTTGGATCATGGGAGGGAGTGTTTTCAGACAACAGGACTAAATGGGGACAACCAGAGACTGGCGCATAAAACCAGTTGACAGTGACGGATGTTTTTAGCCCTGATGGGGAGGTATTGCTTTTTTTCTTTTTCAAAAAATATGCTGTGATTTTGTCTCACCGCTACCAATAAAACAAAGCTGGCCTGGGGTAAAGAGCAGGAGAGGCATTCATGGATCTCAAAGAGACCCCCTGCAATGAATCTGTGCTCCTGAGCCTTAACTTTGATCTGCCCCTCTCAATCCAAACAGATCCCCCCTTCTGCAGGGCACACTATCTTTTGTGAGTCACTATTTTGCTCTCAACCTCTACCATGGCCACCCTTTTTTAAAGAGTGGGGGACAGGGGGTGTATAAGGGGAGATAGCAGGTCAACAGTAGATGTCACCTAGAAGTGTTATACATCATCTAAAGGCTGGAAACCTGAAGATTAATGTGAGATTCAGCTCAGCACTGTGTCAAGTTTTTCTAGTTTTCCATAAATCAGGAATAAAAATAATTACTTAATTATTTAATAAATTAAAAAATGTTATTTAATTGTAAGGGCTTAGTACCTTAAAATTTAAATATATGATGCTAACTAATGTCTTGTAAGATGTTACAGCAGTATTTGAGCTGATTTGTTACACAGATTTGGTGCACAAGATAATCTTTTTTCTTTTTTTACCACTTTAGAATTAATACAAACAGTCAAAAATACCACATTTAAACACCCAGACCTTGAGGAACACCAGAGAAAAAACTTAGATCAAAAACATTTGGCATTTAGAGAGGCGTTTACCCTTTAAATGCCCTGGGTCTCTAGTCTGTGGTTGTAAAGTTTCATGAGGCTGTGATTATCCTGGAGGTCACAACAGCTCATTTAATACAGTGAGATCATGTTTCAATGAAATAATCTTAGTATGAAATTGTTACTATGGGGACTAACATCATTACACATGAAAACAGTTAGGCTCATTGAATCAACAAGAGTCTCAGCTTTATGGATCCCAGTATGCAGAAATGCATCATCATCTTAAAGTAGGCATGTCTTTAGGGGACTCTTGGGTACCTATAGAACCCATATATATCTGGAGGTACCTTGAGGTCAGGTTGAGTGACTACTTTGAAAATGGCCATAACAGTTTACCCCCGTAATTTTATTTTTTGCCAAACTTTGGAGCGTTACTGAGCCCCCTTTAAAACAAGCTAGCATCCATATCTTCACTAACTGTAAGACAAACAGTTGACAGGGCCAGTCAAGGTGTTTTTTTTATTTTATAGCTTCTTACTATTTGATCTCTTTGATTCATTTGAATATTTGCCACCCCAATGTTAAAGTAGGTGATAAAACCCTCTAACTATTTATTTAGGATATTTTTTAGTGCTGGATTTTGCAGATTTCTTTTCTCACCTTAGACACAGGAGATTGTAAGATTTTGTCTTGGATTTGTGAAAATATTTGCGGTTCTATGCAGGAGCCAGGGGTGTCAGTGCCTGGACTTCCTTCATACCCCTCTAAAATGCAATGGGTTTTTCTCTCAGGAAAGGCATGACTACCTTGCTACACAAAAAAGTAATAATTGTCATTTCAATTAAAAATAAAAAATAAAATTAATATGTAATTTAATAGTTTGGTCAAATGAGTAAAACAGTGCCTCTCTGAAACGTAACAGCTGGTAAATGGCAGCCAGCTCGTCTGCTCAGACATGATACTGGAGCCTTATCACACTCCTAGGGTGAGGATGGGTAAAGTTGGCATCCTAAAAAATAGCAAGTATCAAATTAGATACAGTTACTGTCATGTCACTGCAAAACTCTGAATGGACAAGTCGATGGGAAAGCAGAATTGTGTTGTGAGTTGTCATACTCTTGCCTCCTAATTAACAGAAAGTAACAACATCTTTTAAAAAATACAACCAGCTTTTTTTCCAATATTGCTAATGATATCAACTCATTTCTGGCAGAGATGGAGTTCTGTCAGCAGACAAACACAAAGATCATCACAGTCATGGATGGAATACTAAATGGGCTCATAGGGTCAGGGACCCTTATTTAGAGAATGTCGCTGAAAAAAACACAAAATGATTACAAAGAGATACAAGATGACTAATAATAGATACACAATCACCACAAAAAATTGCAAAAACACTACAAAGGGACGCAAAATGACTTAGTAGACTATTTGAGACTCTTTTAAATGTCTTGTTCCAGATGATGGGGGGCCTCTTACATGTCTGTGTCCAGGGACCCATTGTGTCATAATCCATTCATGATCACATTGACAAATGCAGGGGGGCCTCATATGGACACTACATCCACATAGAAGAAAAGGAAATGGACTTTCGACCTGAAATAAAGTGAGTTCGATACACCCTCTCTCTCCCTGTGCCATCTGTCTGTCAGACTCTTTGCTCCCTGCTTTCTCTCCCAATGGTTAAATGTGTCTCTGTTGCTGTGTGTGTGTGTGTTTGCGTGCGTGCTTTCTTGCGTGTGTGCGTTTGTGTTTAACAAAAACCCAGCAAGCAAGTCACATTATGTACTGCAGGTTGTTTGCCTGGACACAGAAGCTGTTAGAGCGTACTGTCTACACGGACAAAGTAACAGGGACAGAGCCTGCAGAGCTGTGCGGCATTTGGAATTTCTCCAGTGTTACAGTTATTGCTTGTTCAATCACCTGTTGACTGTGTGATGTGTGAATGAGCCTGTGCAGAAGGTCTCCTAGTTTCTGGAGAAAAATGTCTTCATTTGTGTTTTTGTTTTCAAGCTGTGCTGCACGAGTAATGGGCTTAAAGTAACAAGAATACCGCATACCTTGTAGGCTGTGAATAATCTGTATCTTTGATACATTTTGATGTGCACATAAGCTTGTTGATCTGTGAATGCTTTCAGTCTGCAATAGTGCTCTTTGCCTGTGTCAGAGTATGATTCGTAGTGCTGTATGTTGTTGTGTGCTGAAACAATACACAAAAAAGCGACATAGTCTCACTGCAGCTGCTTGGTCAGGGCCCCTTGGCGTCAGGTTTTAATGCTCTGGGTACCCCTTTGGCATTATTTTTAAACATAAAGGGTACGGATAGGTTTAGGCAACAAAACTACTTGGTTAGGTTTAGGAAAAGATCAACGTTTCTTACCTTATGTACGACTCGTTAATTCCGCGTGGTACCTACCGTACATAATGTAAGTATCTTTAGCAGGGGCACAGATGAGATTTTTGAACTGGGGGGGGACCAAGCTGTCAGCAAATGATTTCAACTCAATGAGTTATTTTTGTGTAATTTGGGCTTTAACTAGCGCTCAAGTAGTTACTTTGGTAATAGTCTATGGGCTAATGGTTTGCACCAAAAAAGCCATTGGAGAATTCTTATTTGAAATCATGGGTAACAATGGCAACAATGAACATTGCTCAACAAAGAACCGATCTGATCAACACTAGCCACGGATGATGAAACTGTTATTTGTCTGGAATGCCAGTCACCCACAAAAACTTCATGCCCTATGCAAAATATGTTTTATTTAATACCTTGTGTATAAACTCAGAAGTGTAAACAACAGCATATGTACATAAATAAAAATAAGTATGTATACTGTAAATTAAATGACAGAAGTAGTTCTATTAGGAATTCCCTATAGAGCATCCAAACAAATTTACTGTCATCAGGAATTGCCTGCAGGCCAGGAGGATAATGTTAATGTTAACAGTTGCTTATTAAAATAACATTATACATACAATATACAAAAAAAACATTAAAGCTATCAATTTACAGCCTAAAAAGATTTTCATTTTACATTTATCCTACTTCAGGTAAGAGCAAATGCCATTTATTAATGTCAGACTAGCTACTCAACATTACAAAACGATTAGCTGCCACATCTGGGAAAGTCAACAGGCATAGGAGAGCCTACTTACATTGTTTGCTTTAGTTTTTTGTTTCTTCCTTTTGTTTCTTCATTGAATTGAATTCCCTTCCATAACAGACATGGGTCTGACGACCGCAACAACAGGCACAGACCCAGCTACCAGTAGCTACCAGTTCCTCTAAGGGCGTACTCACACTGTCCTTTTGGCCGGCGGCCAAAACCGTTTTTTCAGCTAAAGCCTAGTACCTTTAAGCAGTGTGAGTGCACCCGATCCGCGCATAACTGCGGCCAGCGGGCTGTCCACGGCCCGCTTGAAAGAGGTGGGCTTTAGCGGAGCCGTTTGCACATGTACGAGCACGAGCACGAGCCCTACGGCAGTAGCGTTATGTCCGCCTGTTCGGACATTCAAATAGAAGGACGGACCATGCGCGGACATTTAACAACAACAACAATGGCGGCGAAAGGTTCACGTTGGTGTGATGCGGAGGTGGAGTGTTTACTGCAGATTAGGTTGGATGACAATATTCAAAAACAGTCGACAAGACGCACAAAAACTCCGAGGTCTGTGGAAAGATTTGTAAACAAAGCCACACACACGCGATCAATGCGTGTGACGTGTTACGGCGTGATGGCGTATGGACAGCAAGAAGCATTGGCCGGCCCTGGCAGTGTGAGTACAAACGGGGCTGGGGCGCGGGGGGAGAGGGAGGGGGGACAAGTACCCTAAAGCCCGGGTCGCGGTACGGAAGGACAGTGTGAGTACGCCCTTTAGGACTCTGAGGAGTGAGAGACGTGCCTTATGGTGTGTTCAATTTACACTGAAAGTTGGAGCTTGGAGCTCGGAACAAAATAACGCCAAATTTGAGTGCTCTCAGAGCTTCCCGGCCTCACAAACGTACAAGAAAAGATGTAACTACTGTAAAGTCGGATTTATCTCAGCAGCCAGACATTGAATTAATGCTATCGGCTTCTCACATAGGAGATCCGACTGCACGAGCATGGGGGTTCTGATTCAAATTCAGACTTTGAGCTTGAAAATTTCAACATTCATGCACAACTTGAACTTGAGTCGTAGCACACAAACGCCGGGCTTTCAATGCGTGCTGCAATTTAAGTTAGTCTATGTAACGGAACATAAATCCTCCGTTTTACCAGCGATGTTGAGGGGATCATGCCCCCCCCCCCCCCCCCCCGTGCCATCTGCGTGCATGAACATAAGTATACTATGTCATCTCACTGTATCTCCGTTGAGCTTTTAATGCCTGTTTCTCATACGAACACTAAAGTGTGACTTTACATCTACATCTTAACGCTAACTAATTACAGTATCACTGAACCTCCCCACTGCTCGATTAATCAAATGGGATTCTTTTTTATTATTATTAATTTCACTGTGCACGTAAAGGAACAGTCTGCTTCATTAAAAAAATGACTACAACTGGCACTGTTTAGGACTATAGCTGAAAACACCCTACACCATTATCCAAGCAAAAGTAAGCAAGCTCATTTAACTCTCCTGTTTAACCTTGTAGACTTGCAGTTTACATATAAGAAAAACAGTATTTGACTATTAGGAAGAGATGCTTTGCTTGATTCTCTGGTTTACCTAAACAAATAGTACTAATGGAAGGTGTGAGCATTATGGGGCAAAGTCAGTACATTACAGTACATAATATCAATATATTTCCATTGACGAGGGAAGTTTAACTCATAATAACAAATACTCATTACTCTCTCTCAAAGACAGAAACCATCGAAGAAAGTCTCAGACTTGTTTCCTTTTTTATACCCAAAGCTTTAGTCTTTTGTATTGTTGTCAGTTGTGAAACAGAAAATGTTCCCATAAACTCAGAACATTCCCATGGGTGCTCTCAGTGTCATCTCTAACACATTTCCCATTGTCTATGGAGCAGCTCCACACATTTGAATTTTAGCACTCTAGCTTTTTTTTTTTTTATCATGGAGAGAGCTGTATATGTGTACTACCATAGGAATAGCATGTATGGATTTTGAAAACAGGTGTAGCTCCCCTTTTAGTACACACAGTAGATTTTTCTGTCATTTATACTTCTACATTTTAGAGGCACTGGCTGAGCCTATGTGTTGTGTCTCCTGATGCCATCCCATATTCATGTGGGTGACATACTGTAATTGGTGAGTTTGAAGAAGGGGCCGTAGGTGGAGTGATAGTAGGACTGCCCTAGAGAATTCCAGGTCCCTGTCATTGGTAAACTTGGGATTTAATTAATGTGTCTGGCACAACCCACATTTTTTAGGTATTTAACAAAGGACATTACATAGAGAATACAGTGTAGAGATCTTAATTCTGAAACTCAAAGCTGCCACACAGCAGTCAAGTCACCTCTGGGGAATCATGTTTTCAAAGGATAGCTCCACTCGTCTCTTCATTATCATCCTCAACTTCATCTTACACCTCCCTCTCTCTCACCAAGACAGAAGGTATGTCCACGTGTCACTCCAAACGACCTGGTCTTTGGCCCAGAAGTACTGCAGGGAGCACCATACTGACCTGGCCACTTTTAGAAATGAAAAGGAATTTCAGGCACTTATGTTTCCATGTAATGTCTTTGGACCCTGTTGGATTGGACTCCAAAGAGACGACAATAATCCCAATGTCTGGAATTGGTCTGATGGAGATAATAGCAGCTTTAGACAATGGATTAACAGTCAACCTGATGATGATGATGATGATGATGATGATCAAAAAGAACAGAGTTGTG